>NC_134380.1:10620937-10931406 GCF_035582795.1 Mycteria americana | reverse complement strand
TTTCCCAAAAACCTAGTCCTAGGTTACCGAAATAAACAAGATCAGTCAATGCAGTAAGTACTTTAAAACAAATTTTACAGGACAGCAAGGATATTTTTATTACAAAAATAAGTACTTTATTGCTTGTGATTACCCTGACTTCTGAATCTCTGCATAGTGTCCCAAGTAGATTATGGAGAAATAAAGGTTTTATGCTTATGGTTTTGATCTCAAAGCCCTAAAAATTAACTGTAGGGAAAACTTGCTTATATAACTTTTCTAATTTTTTAAAATTGTTTTTAAATGGTACTGTGCACAGCTATAATGGCTCATTATGAAAGGCGGGTATTTGAGTATATTGACAATGACATTTCAATTTGAACAGAATCAGTCCTGAGGTAGACTCCTTTTAATGGAAGAGGGAGAAATGGAAGAAAGAAATCTACCCAAAAAGGTCTCTGTATATATTGTGTATATATTCTGCTCATATTCAGCTGGCATCTGAAGGAGGTTCATGTATAAGGCAGGGAGGACGTGCCTCAGTTTCCTCCATCCCACTCTTTCACTGGATAGTCAAGCGCTCTTAAACTGGGTCAGCGTCTTATGTCCCTTGACATTCCTCTCCCTTTACCGGATACTTCAGGATCCAAATGCTATTTTCCCACCCATCTCAAGAAATAAAATCCAGCCATATGTCACCCTCTCCACCTTATGTTCATCACCAGTTGGCAGGCACTGCCTGTGTTCAGAAATTTGCTCCTCACCTGCCTGTGGGTGGTTTATGACTGCTCAGTGCCCATGCTCAGCTTATTTACTGATCAACCACTTCGGGGCTCCTTCAGAGACAGGTTTTAATTGCTGTTAGCTGCTGTACAGGTGTTCATGGCACTGCTCACCTAAATGCCTTCATTTAAGTAGTTGGAAGCAGCTTCACCGGTTGCTTGAAAGCAGTTCATGTGCTGCAACATGTTTGCATTTATCATCTACTGAGAATACATTTGTACCTTCCATTCCTAAATTAAAGTGCAGGCTCCTTTTATTGCAACTAAAATGGCTTTTAAGCTAGAGTGAATGATCCTCAAGAAAAACAGAATTAAATTACAAAAGAACATGTTCATGGACTTTTATAACTACTTACAATCCTCACCCCTCTCCTCTGCCCTACAACGCAATCCCAGAATTGACTCTCTTAGTTTGTCCATCTGCAGAAGATGCATGGAAAAGTTTTTACTGCGGTATGGAAAAAAGCTGTATGAATCCTCTCCTTATACACACCCCGCTTATAGGAAATATGTGACGGGTGACTGCCTACACAAAGCGCGTGACTCCAAAGCCACATTTGCTTAGGTCTTCTGTTGCAGCCTGTGGTGGGTTGACCCTGGCTGGACACCAGGTGCCCACCGAGCCGCTCTATCACTGCCCTCCTCAGCTGGACAGGGGAGAGAAAATATAACAAAAGGCTCATGGGTCGAGATAAGGGCAGGGAGAGATCACTCAGCAATTACCGTCATGGGCAAAACAGACTCAACTTGGAGAAAATAGTTTAATTTATTACTAATCAAAATCAGAGTAGGATAATGAGCAAATAAAAACTAAACCTTAAAACACCTTCCCCCCACCCCTCCTTTCTTCCCGGGCTCAACTTCACTCCCAATATTTCTCTACCTCCTCCCCCGAGTGGCGCAGGGGGATGGGGAATGGGGGTTGTGGTCAGTCCATCACACATTGTCTCTGCCGCTCCTTCCTCCTCAGGGGGAGGACTCCTCGCACTCCTCCCCTGCTCCAGCGTGGGGTCCCTCCCACGGGAGACAGTCCTCCACGAACTTCTCCAACATGGGTCCTTCCCATGGGCTGCAGTTCTTCATGAACCGCTCCAGTGTGGGCCCTTTCCACGGGGTGCAGTCCTTCAGGAACAGACTGTTCCAGCACAGGTCCCCCACGGGGTCACAAGCCCTGCCAGCAAACCTGCTCCAGCGTGGGCTCCTCTCTCCACGGGGCCACGGGTCCTGCCAGGAGCCTGCTCCAGCGCGGGCTTCCCACAGGGTCACAGTCTCCTTCAGGCATCCACCTGCTCCGGCGTGGGGTCCTCCGTGGGCTGCAGTGGCTATCTGCTCCACCGTGGACCTCCACGGGCTGCAGGGACAGCCTCACCATGGTCTGCACCAGGGGCTGCAGGGGAATCTCTGCTCCGGCGCCTGGAGCACCTCCTCCCCTCCTTCTCCACTGACCCCTCCTTCTCCACTGACCTTGGTGTCTGCAGAGTTGCTCCTCTCACATATTCTCACTCGTCTCTTCAGCTGCAGTTGCGCAGGTTTTTTCCCCCTTCTAAAACACCTTATCCCAAAGGCGCTACCACCATCGCTGATGGGCTCAGCCTTGGCCAGCGGCAGGTCCGTCTTGGAGCCGGCTGGCATTGGCTCTGTCGGACATGGGGGAAGCTTCTAGCAGCTTCTCACAGAAGCCACCTCTGTAGCCCCCCCGCTACCAAAACTTTGCCACGCAAACCCAATACGCAGCCCTTTAGTCTTTCAGTTTATGGAGCTTGCGCCTGTGACACTGGACATGTAGTTTAACTACATGTAGTTTTTTGTTATAGTCTCTGAGCTTTGAAAGTTCATAGCTTTTGAAAGCTTTTTATTTATAAAGAATATCTTTTTTTATTTTCCCAACCCAGAACAATTCAAATGCTGAGTAATTGTATCACAAAAAATTAGACTTTATATTTTTATTTTCTAGGGGTTTGCTGTGCAATACACAGTATAACATAGATGATCCCTGTAAGAGTTAATAGGTAAACAGAGATAGCACTGCTGAGAGAGATAGGAAATTCATATAAATGATGAATCTAAAACTATCAATGATTTTCATAAGTTAGCATTGGAGAACAATTATTAGGCAGTGATGATATAAAAGGAGAACTCTCAGCAAAGTTACTCCCGATAGTAAAAAGAGATCTTGGCAATAGGGTTGCAGTTTTAGTGGCAGTAACTACAACTGGTTAAGCAATCTGCTGGGTGCTAATTTCACAAGCAAAACTTTTTCTAATGCCCCAAACTGAAGTTGACGTTATTCCAACAGTCCTTATTTTCCAATTGTTAAGAGTATATTTAGTAGTGCAATTTAAGTTGAATTTAATTATTTCCTTGTCATCTTCTACTTACCCTTTGCAAAAGTTTGTGGTGTCTATCTTTAAACTGTACGTAAATATGGTGACATGATATCGGGGTTTAGGGGGGGAGAATGCTTAAGACTTACTAATAATCTATTTTCTCACATGAGATGTCATGTGTAAAATGTACCGTAGACATTTCTATCAGGTTCCACCCCCACAATCATGTGTTAAAAAAAAAAAAAGTCTGATTATGGCATACTGAACTTATTAGCTAGAAGGAACATACACAGTCACAGACCACTGAGAAAACCTTGCCGAATGCCAAACGTTTTTAGCACTGTCTGTTTTTTGAGGTGGCAGTTCTTACACCAAAATTAGATGAAATCTTAATTTGGAATAAAATGAGTGGGCTAATTTTGAAAAGCACTGTAGATCCCATATGCTACAAATAATTCTAGAATGTGTCACCAGAGAGCATACCTATCTTTGTCAATTATTGGTAGCTATTTCCTTGGGGTGCTGGGAGAAATTTCCTAATGACTGTGGAGTTAAACTGATGTAGCCTCTCTTTTCTTAATATAAATCACACAGCTCCAGTAAACTGCCTATGGGGTCGGGGAAAAAAGAACAACTTGTACTTTGTAGGAGAGAGCAAGTTTCTTTTATGAAGGTGTTTTGACCCTGGAATAGAGAGATGAAAGAGGGAGAGGGAAAGCAGGGAGGGGAGGGGAGGTAGAGGCACATTCCGACTGGCGAGAGAGCAGCTGCCATCCTTTTCCATTTGAGCTCCGCTTATCTAACTGGTCCTGGTAAAGCATTTGGGTAGCTTTGCATAAAAAAAAAGAACAGTTTCATTTCATTCTTGGGCATGCTTTTGTTATTTTGTTTGTTTCCTCTTAATTTTCGCTGTCCGTTATTGGGGTGATACTCTTAAGAGATCCAAATAGTTCACAGATTTTTCTTCAGCCTTTGGAAAAGATTGGATTTGTCTTGAAATAGCCAGTGATATGAGGGAACGTGTATTAGTTGATATTATTGTCACAAAATATTTTCTCATGTTTATAATTGGTCAGATTTTTATAGTGACCTAATGGAAATTGATGCAAACAGATTTTAAACCAGCTGCATACTACCTCCACTGAAAACCAAAATCCTGATGCTTCTGTTGAAGTAACATCACGCCAGTCATTATTCCTTTCATGATTTGATTTCAGCTATTCCCTTGCAAATAAGTAAACACTAGCATGACCCATGTAATTAATGAAACTTAATCCTTAAAGTACCAGTGATCATAGGCTGAGCTCATAAACTAAAAGCAAAAGCATATCATAAATTCTGGTAATGAGAGCTTAATAGATATAAGAGTCAGAGATTGATTTATTCTTTTTTCTTTTTGTCCTCATGAGAAGGGTACCTGCTGAACTAAGGCATGAAAGAAATTTCTCTGTGTTGGGAAAACCGTTGTAATCTGTAACAAAGCTACCTTCAGGGCTGTCTCTATGGCAACAGGAGCATCAGACCAGCAAAGAATGGACCAGAAAGGAGATAAAAGCCTCTATAAAAATAGTTATAAAAAGCGGATGCATAGCTTCGGCTACTTTTGTTTCGTTTTTTTTTTCTTTTTTAAAGAAAAAAAAAAAAAGCCCAAAACTTGGAGTTTTTTGAAACCTGGTTATAATGGTAGCTATTTAGGTTAGACCCAATTGGCACTGGAGAACTAGTAGAATAATAGCAAATTATTAACTTCATGGACATTAATTAAGAAGAGTTTATAAAAAAAAAATCTCAAATCTAAACTTACTAGAAGCAATATAGTTTTTAAAGTGATTTTTATGTAATTCCTCTTAAAAAAGCATTTTCTGAATCTTAGGGTCTTCATTCTTTTTTCTAAAAGTTATAATGAGGTGGGAAATGATATACCTTTGGTCCACAAATAGCCTTTTCTCCTATCCAACTAATCGCTTTATTATCATTAAATTTTCTTTTTGGTGTCTAATTGCAAGTATGTGAATTGTAAATCACATACTGGCAGTCCATGGGGTCAGTATTCTTCTTCTCTTTGTGCTTGTGTTGCCAGAGTTTGGCTAATACCGTGTGAAAAAGAATACAATAGCTTTTTCCTCCATCTTTCAAATATTTAACTATGGTCATTCCAGTAGGAAAGGTGCTATCCCCAACACTAATGAAAAAAGTGTGGAATTAGTGCAATATTCATCTGAACTTGATGTTAATACTCTGATACTTCTTGAAAATGAAATCTCCTGATCTCTGTTTTTAGCCAAGCCTACTTGTATCATGGTTCTCTCATTGTTTCACAGTTTCAAAGAAAAAAAGTCTAGTTAAAAAATGGGATGCATATTTACCTGTTTTACTTCTATTGTTGAAATGAACAATCTTTATTTAGAAAAGAAGAAACCCTATTGAAAATATGCTAGCTCTAGTTTTTGTGCTTCAGATATTCCTTATGCATGGTTCTACAGGTGCTTTGCGATGTGTTGCTGTTTAGAAGTCTGACTTCAGGAGCTTTGAAAGCAAGCAAAGGAAGGGTAATGTGCATAAATAACACAGCAAGCCATGGTTGCCATCTTATTGAAAGAATTTACTGTGTCGTTTCTTTCTAGAACTGTGGCACCACTTTTTTATAGTTCTTGCTTCTGGTAATGTCTTTGTCAAGTGTGAAAAAAAATAAGCAAGATCACGTGATTTCAAATGGGCGTCCCTAATGCAATGACTTGGGAAATAGCTAGCAGGGGCAGTTGCATAGTCTGATTTCTTGAAATGAAGAGCAAATCATGATTGTTTGATTGAATAGGGACCTCAATGAGCATAAGTGAATGGTCACTTTTAGTGTGTTTGTACAAGTAGAGATTTATAAAAAGTCTGAGATACCTTGTCCAAAAAGTAGGCTAAAAAGCAACCTGACTGCAGCAATGAGGTTTGAGGGAGTTAGGAACAGTCAGGCATAAGAATATGTATAAAACCGACATTATATAGGCTGTACATATATACATGGAGTGTTTATGAAGAGGATTCTTAGTTTCATTGTCACAGATTTTTTTGCTAGAATAGTTTTCTAGAATTTTTTTCCTAGAGTCACTTGAAATCTGGGATTACCCCAAGTTATTGTTTTCTTCCTGAGAAAATTCTTTGCATTTAATGAAAGATAATTTGAGCCCTACAATCCTAGCACACAAGAGGAAGAAGACCTGGCTATCTCGTCTTATAAATAGCTTTATGAAATCCTTCCTTAGTCAAAATCCACTTTTATTTTTCAAGGTCTATATTAGTACCTACAGATTGACCTACTTACGAGTAAATGAGTCATGTTGTATCATTAAATCTGAAGCCTAAAATCCCATTCCTCAGCACACATTAACAGCATTCCTTTTTTAACATATTAAAAAGCTTTTTACTTCACTTAATTAAAACAAATAAGAATTTTAATAACCAGAGACTTTAATTTATGTGGTTGTTCTCAAAGTTTATTCGTTTTGTCATGTTGACCTTGTTCTACCAAGTGAAATTCAGTTCTCAATCTTGAGATTTGATGAAGTCAATACTCTGGTTTAATATTGGCAACTCGAATAAGAGAGTTGAACGTGCTCTGCTGCATGCTGCTGGCATCCTCTGCTGATGTGCCGGTAGCTCCCGAATGGCTCTGGCCTCTAAAGGGTGCAAGAGGAAGGAAAACGCTTTGGGAGAAGCAGAAGCAAAAAAGATGGAAGGACAGTGAAAAAAACAGTAGAAATGAAAGCAGTCCTGCAACTTTTAGGAGAAATGTATAATCCCTCAGAGTTTAGTTTAACATCTGTTACTTGTATCTTCATGTGCCAAGAGCATGATTGGACCATTCATGAAAATAAAAAGAACTGTGCAATCAACAGACTTTGTTCAATATTCCTACATAAAGGGGATTTGCGATAAATAACATGAAGGACTTCAGTCAAACACAATTGGTTTTATATTTAACATGCTTAATTTAGAAACATGCCACACAGAGGTAAAATTAAGAGAAATAGAAATACACATCCCTTTTTTTTATTTGCTGGACGCACATTAGAGAATGAGAGGGATAGAAAATGTTCTATTTTACCATTCCAGACTAATCCTTTGCTCTTATGAGAGAAGGTACAGCTGTTTACTGATCTTACAAGCTCAAATCAAAGTGTTTCCCAGTGCTTTGTGTTTGGCAATAAAGCCCTCGGGTCAAATGAGGAGACTGCTCCTGCACCAGGTCGTACACCTGAACTACTCCAGGCACCCGATCGAGGAGATACGTTCTATACCTAAATTTAGTCACTTTAGTGACATAATAGTCCAGAAATGGCTACTATAATAAAAATTTATTTTCAAGTAGTTCTAAAATGAATGAGGAAAAAAAAGTGCCATTTTAATTTTTTTCACATTAGCTGTCATTGCACCACATTTTTTTTTTTTTAATCTCTCTGCTCCTGTCACAGTAGTCCATTCACTCAGGTTCATTACTGCTTGCTTTGCCAATACTGTTGGGATAGACTCCAAGAATTTGGGTTATTAGTCATTGCAATAAAAGACCAATGCATCTTAATACAGGCTTCCAAAAATTAATCGTTTCCTGAAGTTGTGGTTCAAAATGATCACATTTAAAAATCAAGTTCCTCCTTAACAAGTAGAAGATTTTTTTTGTCTTCGGAGAATGTCACACATGAACATATCTTTAACATGGGATTTTTTTTTTTTTTTTTAATTAAGGCATTTCGGCAAAATTTGCCCTACTCTAAAGAGGATATGAAATTCCTCATCCATGCCCACACATCTGACGTACACAGAGAGATCTCATTGATTTTACATGCTCACTAGTGTTTGTGTTCACCAGCAGAGTCAACAGGAGCTGCAAGGAGGCACGTGGTGCTTCTGAAAATTAGGCTGATAAATCGTAAACACCTAATCTGGGAGCGCGCGAGTGTGTAATATGCTGTTTGAAATAATAAGATAGATGGGTTTTGCACTGGCTTTTCCTCATGCAGTTGCAGGCCTATTTGTGCATAAACATTATCACCGTGTATCATAAAGTATTTATGGTACCTATATGTTTAAAAAGCGTTACAGTTACACTAATACCTGGATGGAAAAAACCCTCAGTACTGCAAGTAATATGGCTCAGCATACCAGTTTTAAGAAATCACTTCTTTTTCAAGGGAAAGCTCTCTATATAAATGAGAGCTTCTCTGAATGGAACGGGCTAACAGTTGAGTTTTGTAAAGTGTACTGAATGCAAAATACTGCCTTGGAAATCTTGACAGTGAAGACAAATTCAGGAAAAGGTCTCAGGAACAGTGGGTTTCTAGGCATTTCTAACATTAGTACAAAATTTGCATCTAAGTCAGTGGGAGTCTTTGCAGTGCTTAATGAACTGTGCTTGATTTACAAACTCGGTTTTTAAACTGTTTCTTTAACACAAAAATAAAGAGTATGTAAGATTGCAACTATAATAAAAACTAAAAAGATGCGAAATATACTATGTTGCATCTATTCAGTTCAGAGCGCTTAGGAAAATGTTGATTACGTAGAAGGGTTCAGTGCGTCTTCTACAAACTCCCCGGCAGAAATACCTTTGGCTGTGGTGGCGATGGAATGCACGCACTCTGCTGCTGTAGTAATGATGTTGAATGACACCTATAAAATTGGATAAAAAATTTATAGTTCATTTAGTAGGAAATGGAATACGAAATGATACCGTAGGTATATGGGGTCCTCCTGCTGTCCTTCTGTTTTAGGAGACTCAAATAGCCACAGTAAGGAGAAATTTCTTCTGCAGGTGGGTGTCTCTGGCAGAACTGTGTGGGACCACTGGGATCTCTGCTGGTGACTGCCTGCATGGGGTCGCGGTGATGAGCTGTGCGCTCGCTGCAAAGTTTGTTGAAGTAAATGTGCCCGTAAGCACCATCTATTTTGCCTAAAATACAGTGTTACGCTGTCACCCTCATCTTTTTTTCATAAGCTTTGCAGCCTTTATATACATTTTATTCATTGTGATTAAAAAGAGGTGGAGGTGTAAATAAGGCCAGTGACAGGAAACTTGGTGGTTCCAAAAACTTGCTAGAATAATAATATTAAAAAAGGAGACTAGGAAAAAATGTTTTAACTGGATTTCTCTGATATCCCAGGCCTTGTGCAAAATCATCCAAGTATAGCCAGTTTTTAAAAGTCTGTTAATGCTCTTCTAACTTAAAAGATAACAACTTAAAAGTGAAGTCTGTCAATAAAGGGAGAAAACTAATAGGTAGTGATCAAAAAACAAAGAAAAAAAATTGGATTAAGTCCTTGCTAATGATATTCCATAATTAGATCTCCTTAATGGATGGGTAGAATAATCTATTTAATTGTAACTATAGTTTGTGGTAGAGTACTATGCCTTATTGTATTATGTCTCTATAATGAAAGAACCAGCATTACTTTTGTAATAAATACGTTTTTCTCAAATGCTCTCTATTCTCAATTTCCTAGACATTTATATATCTCCTTGTGAAGTTTTTCTTTATCCTTTCTCGTGAGACTGATCTTTTGATCCTTTGATGGAAAGGGATATTGCACCATCATTCTCAGTTAAGCAGCAAGTTTTGTGGCCTTATGTAATTTCAAATATATGCTGCTATTTAATGATTTATCCTTGAATGGCATGCCTTATGGTGGGATGTTCTTTATCTACAGCCTAATTAAACTAAATCATATACTGACTGTGTCTGGTTCAATTAAAATGAATTGGACAGATTGACCTCCTTAATACTCTTCAAAGCATGTTATTAGTCTGTACAGTCCCTTCAAGATAAATTGTCATCTCTTGAGACAATACTTACTGGCTGCTTGAAAAAAGTTAGAAAATAATCTGCATAACTAAGATGAAATAAAAATGTGTATCTTTCCGTTATAACAGAAACTTAAAAACAAAGGAAACAGTAAACCCCTGTGAAGTTACATCAGGTGCAAGTAGGAATACAACCACGTTACAACACACGTGCAGCTCCTCCTGATAATAACTTAGAGCTGGGATGCTGGCGTGTGGCGATGGCGTGCTCCGTGAGCGTGGGAGGAAGGGTGGTATCCTCACGCGTGGCAGAGCGCGAAGGGCTGGTAGGAAGCAGAGGAGGAGAGAGATGCTCCCCTGCTCCCCTCTCCTGCACAGCCTGCGAGAGCCCCGGGGCTGCCAGTAGCCGAGCCGGCAAGTCTGGAGCCCCTGGCTGGAGCATGCAGTCACCTCTCCGTGGTGTGGATCTCCCCTGCGCATGTGGGCTGAAATTTCTTATCTAGCGTTATGGCAGGTTTTCAAGTGTACTTGAGGTTGCGTTTCGTTTTTATATTTGTGTTCTACCCCAATATCCTCTTCTGGTTTCAGCTTGTACCTGCCTGTCTTCACAGCTCCTTTTTCTCCTTTGCCGCCAGATTCATTACATCCTCAGTTTATCAGCTTCCTCATGTCTAGCACAAAGGTACTTTCAGTCCGGGATTCTGCCTGTTCATTTCTCTGAAAAACCTAATGAAAGTTTCTAATGAGGTCTGTGCTTCAGGTTTTGTCATCTTTGACTACTAAGCAGCCTTTGACACGCTTCTTTAATACGCATTCTTCCTCAGCTTTTATTCTTTTAGGTCTTTGCTTTGGGGTTGGTTGGTTTGTTTTCCTAACTGGTGTTCATTTTCTTGTTCCATAGCCACGTTTCTCCTTGCCCCCTTTCCATGGGGCTCCCACAGAGTTTCCGCCCTGACCCTTTTCCCATCCTTGGGGGTCACTATTGGAGCTGGTGTTTTGGCATGGGTTGTGCTCTGCTAGTGACGATGGCATCATCATCGTCTCTGCTGCTAATATTTTTCCTGATGCTCAGAAGTTTGTCTTCAGAGCTCTTTGGGGAAGTGAAGGGTCTCTTGTACTGGGTGTGAAAGGACCAGTTGTCTACAAACAGTAAGCAAGGGTGCTCTTAGTACAGATACAATATTTTACTTAGCTAACAGATAAACAGATACAATGCTTAATGTATCATGACTTGACAGATGTTCCATACTTAATACTTAAAATGAGGAGATGTGAAAAATCTTTTAAGTATTTTTGCATTTCCTGTGTAACTTTTCTAATGATAATTAATAACATTGAATTATTCCATTACATCTGTGCTTTAGGTAGCTTCTTAAGTTTTAGCCCTATTTAAGAGATTTCTGGGCACCTTTTCTTGAATAGATAGCAAAAGATAAAATCAATAAAGCATGTGGACTCCTGAGAGGTTTTGAAGTTATGACCTGCCTCCACTGACATTGACAGTCAGATATAATAGTTCTTTTCTTCTCTAGAATAAGGCAAACTATGATTTTTGATTCTGCTATTATTATTAAAGGGATTTCACTTGACTGGACATTGATAGTGGTATTTTCCTGAAGTTCACTTCAGTGTTTGTTTGCTATCTTTAATTACTTAATTACATTTTTAACACAATAATTTAGCCTTTTATTACTCTCTCGAGCCCTAACTCTCCTCTCATATTGGACGTCTGATCAGGAACTCATCTTTAATACAAAGCCACTATTTTTCCCTTCTTTATGCGTGCAGATGGCATTTCATTTCTCGCTGGAAGTAGTCTCTGCAGAAGACGCTGCCAAAGTATCTTCATTAACTAGCTGGCAGAAGTTTTGAGCAATTGACCACTTTTCCTTCAGATGATAAAATAATTTTGTCTGGCAAACCTTTTAGATTTTTTAGTGGCCTTCAGAGCTCCTTTGCAGCCGTCCTTGGAAGAATGGGGACTGGTGAACACAGCAGCATGCTACACATCTCGTCAACAAGAATGAATTTTTTGAGATTCTGCTAATTATGTGGTTCATAGTTCATGCAGGAGGGTGATTTAAAAAAATGGAAAATAATAGGTGGTGATTTAAAAAAATGGAAAAAAATGGAGAATAAAAACCAGTTTTTATTCTCCAGATTAATTTGTTGTAAATAACTGTCCAGCAGACTTAAAACACTGTCTGTCTTAAGCAAACAGTTCTTTAACAGCATGGTTGAAGCTAAAGCACCTTGTGAACTGTGCTGCTTTACTGTGTTGGGTTTTCCTTTGGGATATTTCACTGCCCTGACCTTGCACAAACCTGCTGCATCCAGAATATCCCCTGTGATTACATCCTGAGATGCTGTGATTGTACTATAGTATTCCCCAATTTTCTTTAAAACATATTTAATGATATTTTTAAAAATGTAATTCTTCTGCAGAAAAGAAAAATGTTTTTTTTTGTTTGTGATACAGAACAACAGAGAAGACAAACAGTAATTTTTTGCTGGCTGTTTGGGTGATTCAGTGAAAGCTGATGGAGTATCTGTTCAGCACTTTGATTTGAAGTTTGAGATTTAGCTACGAAATTCATCATCTTGCAATAAAGAGGAAAATTTAATTTCATTGTCAATATGTAAGATGAAAATTTACTAAAGCTAGATGTTGCTGTGAGTAAATTGAGTTTGAATTCGTTAAGAACCTAGAAACAATCATCAAGTCAGTAATGGAACAGTAGCAAATGCAAAAGCAGGCTTTTAGTATTAGCACAGATTTTGTTGAGCTTGCTGCATGCTTCTTACTGCTACCTGCTTATTTTCCAATGTTTAGGCTGATTTTGTAAGGAAACTGCATATGGCTTGTCAGGACACTTAGTCCATCCCGCAGCTCAGTCCTTGTGACTCAAACCACATTACACCAATTAATTCATCTGACGGCTTCTTTCTCCTGAGTGTTTGCCCACCAGTTAGAAATTCAGTTGTCTGATTTTGTGCCGAGGAATTCCTGATGCTCTTCAGCCCTGAGCCTGCTCTGCGCTGCTGCGGCACAGCAAGGGGTGGGTGTTAGCATGGCACTTAGCATTCTTACAGCACCTCTCACAAGCCTTCCAGGCACTCCACAGTCATCGGATCTCGCCATGACCCTGCAAGATAAGGACGACTTAACACAGGTATTTTACAAATTGGTCATTAGACACAGAGAAAATGAGTTCTGCCTGGATCATAGAGCGAATGGGACAGAATTCCCATTCTCCCGACCTCAAATTCATTCTAGACCCCCCATGTTGCAGTATGTGCGTCTGTAGCTCTCTTTGCCTTCACAAAGCACTGTGAAAATAAACGGTATTTGCTTCTTGTCCTCAGGAAATATGTATGAGGATGGGGTTTTGCCTTTTAGAGGAGAGGGAATTGGAGATTGGGAGAATAAGTTTTCTGATCCAGAAGAAACCAAATCCCTTCCTTAGTAAGGGCTCCATTTGGGTGGTTATAGTGCGGTATTTCAGGCATTTATTTTAAGGCCATGTGAGAAGATTGTATCTTTGAAAGATACTGAATATTTAAAACGAGTGTTCTAAGATGTTCTGAATTCTCAAGGGACAGATTAATAACTTCAAGCTAAAATATTTCAAAATAAGAAAGTTATATTCCAATGAGTTTTTTGCCTACTTAAAATAACCCAGCTGTGAAACTGGAAGTATGTGGTACTAAGTGTTCTTTGTTCAGAGTTTAAAAATAATTCAAAACCCCAGAGATCTGGAAGCAGATGTCTGTGCTTCAGGATTCATAGGGCCCCAACAATGGGAATATCTCATTGTCAGCATACTGATTTCATATTCATGTGGCACCCATTTATTCACAGAAGTTTCTTTTTCCACTGGTTAAAGCATAGTTTTTAGAGATAGGGGGTTTGGTGGTGGTTTTTTTAACTTGTTCTGTGTGCTTGGGATAATCACTGCTCCAGTCTGATCCAGCATTCTCAGATATATAGTAGGCATCTCAACCTTTGTACCATAAGGTTATTTCCAAACATTAAAAAACCAGTGGAAATCGTTTTGAGATCCATCTTGCCGCAGCCCCCCCGGCACTGCCTGGGCCCTGCCCGCCCTGGGCTCAAGCAGCCGTGCTTGGGACCGGCAGCGTTGGGCGAGCAGGACGGCAGCGAGCAATGAGGTTCTCCCACCTGAGTGCAGAAGAGGCCACCTGCCTGGGGTTACACAAGATCCGTGAAACCTTCGCTTGCAGGCTGGGTACTTGTTAGACTCTGCAGTTGGCTCGGTATGCACTAAAAATGGTAATTGCCTAATATAATGTTGGTCTTTGCCGACGGGTGCCTGATCCGAGCCCAGTACGTTCGCTGGAGGTGTGGCATATGCAGTATAGCATAGTAGCAAGAGCTTAGGAGACTGCTCTTCCCCTACCACTCTTCACAGTGTGCCATCAGCGTGACATCTCCAATTTCCTTGTTTTAATTTTACTGTCTCTTATTTCTGTTCTTTATTCCTTTGTCATATGTTTTCTCTAACAGTTTGAACGCATTCAGTGACTCCATACGGATATGCCCCTCTTCGAACTGAAGAGTTACATTTTTAAATAGATATTGCCATTTTAACCTGCAGTTACAAAAATAAATTACCATTTATTGGATTGACTACTTATTCCAAACTGTTCATTTCATGATGCTGTGGGCACCATAACTGAACCAGTAATATTTGAACACAAATACCCATTTAATCAAGGAGCATTATAGAAAGCTTTAGGGTAAGGATTTAACATGAAATGTTTCTTTTTCGTTAACACTACAATAATTGATACTTTCCTGTAGTGTTTTTCATCCATGGCTTTTGTCATTGTTCATTTTTTAACCTGCAGTTTATGTAAAGACAGTTATAATTGTATATGTTATTCTCTGGAGAGGAAGTTTTTAAACATGTAATCTTAGTTAAGAAACATTCAGTATTCATATTTCAGGAATTATTTCAGTCTGTGTATTCAACATTTCTTTATTTAACAGAGAAAGCTTTGATTTAAGAAGTACCTACCTGAGTCACAGTCCCTTTGATTAGACAGACATGAGAATGTTATCCTGTTGTTTTTAATATAGTTACTTGAGGCAGGCTGAAAATAAACTGTTATTTAATTGTGCTAAATTAATGATATGGAATTTTTTTCAGGGAAAGACTTGAGTGAATCTCAAAGAAAAGCAAATAGTTAGGCATAAAGCAGTCTTCCCTGATCTTCGGGTTCAGAACTCCGGGCTAGCCATGCAAAGCTATTCTGCACGTTGGATGACGAGGCTGCTGGAGACCCCAGGGAAACGCTGGTCCTCTCCTTCCCTGAGGTTTCGTGGCTGGTGCAAGGGTGGGGTCACTGATGGACGGGCGCAGCATGGATAGATGGGGGTGTCATCTGCAGGGGTGGACGTCGCAACTTCATCCTGAGCACAGCTCAGATGGTTTTTACTCCAAAGGGGACCTGAGGACGAGTCATTTTTACCTACTGTTTATTTTTGGGAAAGAAGCTTTTTCTGGGGAATCAGTACTACATGCCCTAAAGGCTGTAGGTAGAGCACAAATATATGTCTCACTAACCACACAGTATATTGACTTTATTTTATGTATTTGGCTCTATGCTTTTGGGGGCTAATAATTTTACAGAAAGTGGATTGCTTATTCTCTGTACTGTAAAATCAAAGCTTTGCATACGTTACTGGCTCAGTGGGTAACCGCTCTAAGCTCTTCCCAATTTAGGCCATCAAATATGTTATACGGGGTCCTGACATTGTTTTAAAAAAAAAAATGTCCCACAATGTTATATATTTTAGGAGATACTAGAACATATCAGTACTGATAGTGAGTGTTGGGTCTGAAACCCACTATTCATTGGCAGACTATAAAGAAAGTGTAAATGTTCAGGTCAATAACAAGGTTGAACTGCATCTAGCGCAGAAGTCACACATAAGTGGTATATATATTGACAGAGTAGCTGGTAGTAAAAGGAAAAATGATAGGCTGAATGATTGGATAAAGTCACTCATACAATTTTATATCTATACTTTATTAGCCTCTGTCACCATCCATAGATCATGAGCACAGATGAATGTGATACATCTGAAATGTAACCATGTCATATATAATATGAAAAAACAAGTGCACAGCTGCTGGACTTTAAGTTAATATCTCTCGATCATGCATTCTGCTCCAATTTTACTTTTGGAGCGTTTCAGAATTGCTCTTCTTGCAGTGATTTGTTGGGTGAGACTTCAGTTATTTTCTATTTGTTATATAAAATGCAGTGTAATACAAAAAGTAATAATGAGAGAACAGAAAATCTTCTGACTAATGATATCTGTATTTAGTCTGCGAAACAAGTGGCTCAGTGGTCTCAGTTGCACAGCCAAATGTCATATTTGATCAAACCTGTTGGGATTCTTTCTCTTCTCTTTCTCTTAGTTGCAGGTATTTTAGTTTGCTGATAGACAGGACTGCCACTTGCATAACGTCAAATCTCTGGACAATAGTTCAGTGCCTTCCAAATGAAAATGTTTTGTTACTGATTAAAAAAAGAAAGCGGGAGACCTTTATTTTGCTTTTTATTTATTTATTTTTGGCGTTCTACAACAGCAGTTACTTGGAAAATCTTAAAAAACCCCAACTGGCTATGCTGCTATAACTTCTGCTTAGAGAACCTGACATGGCATGTCAAAAAACAGGTTCGCTGTGACCTTTGAAACTGCCCAGACGACTTTGTAAGAAAGGCTTCCACTGCGTCTGGCAATAGCTAATGAGTTAACTGAATTGTGCTGAACTGGGTTGTGCTGTTTTCTGTAGGACAATATATTTTGGAGTATCAGCTGGTTGACAGCCTCAAAATTTACTCGATTGCAAAAGAACTTTTTGATAAAAATATTATTACTGTGATAATAAACCGCCTCTAAATGCTTTAATATAGCTTTACAAATAGATCATATAATACAGGGACGAGAATGTGGCTGCCTCTGTATATAGAAAATGGTCTAGTCGTTTCGGGTGCTGCTACATTATGAATAGAAATGCTGTATAAATGCAGCGTAGAGCTGTGTTTATACTTTGTGTACTTAAATTTTTATTAAGCTGTGATAAAAGCTTTTCTTTTAATGTTGTATTGCTGTTGCAGAGCAGCCTCATTTGTTGTGCCTGACATGAAATATGTAAAAAATAAAAATAATAAAACAAGACCTTGCTCTGTCATGCTTGAAGTAGCCGTGGGAGTTGAATGGAATGAGACTTGATAAATTAATGATGCTAAGTGCTGAAGGAAAATGGAAAAGTGATGAATGTAAGTAGAGAGGTGCCAATCTTTAATACTGTGATTGATGAGCCAGGCACATAGGTAATGGCAGAAACTGCGGGCAAGGATATAAAGCAATGAATGAATTTAAAGCAATTGGGTGAATTTGTGACTAAGGGTAACAGTGGTTAATAGAGACACATTTGTTTTAATCACTTTTAAAAATACGTTTACTTTAGGGAAAAATAATATGATTTGGTAAATATTTAACACAATATTATTTCGGGTTTTTATGTTGTAACCATGTGTTATATTTTACTGCAAGTTTAATTTGACTTTTTCTAACTGACATTTGTTATGAAACTATATTTTTGTTCAAACTTGAACGAATGTTATTTCTGGTTTTCAATTCATTTTTTCTTAAATAATGTATTTTTATAGATTTCTGTGCCAGATTCAGTCAGTCATGATCAGCTCTGAGGTCTTTTGTGGTTTGGATTTTTTTCGCCTTGCTCATAGTAACCTAGGGACAGGCTGTTTAATGTTGAGTTGTAGCCTGTTGCAATGCTGCATGTCGACTGGGGAGAGTCTTAAGGCATGGCGATAAAGTAAGTGATATACGTGCAGAAAAAGTCTCCTTAGTTTGGGAAGTGAATTTGGTTTTGCTTTGATTGCATCTCAGAATAAGTCCCCATTAAAGCAGATCGGGCTTTTTGGCCTTGCCCCCATGCACACATAGCAGGTAGAATTGGTGGCTGCTCTCGGTGACACAGAAATGACGAAATACGCAGTAGTGGTTGTTGCTGGTATTTCCAGTATCAGATAAATTAGAAAGAACTTTATCTTTTGTGCACCTCATCTCCTTTGCGACTTGTCTTTCTTATAATTTTCTTGTCATGAAAGGACGTTACAAATTGCCAGATAACTTTTTGAATCAGAAGATCTCCGAAGAGTAGCCTTTCCGTTCTCCCCAACTGATTTGCAGAAAATGGTTAAACCATTCATTCTCAGTAGCTTCAGCACTGCAGCGCAGCTGGACTCGAGTATCGTTCATGGGGCAGAACAGCTGTTTATATAATGTATTGGCTCGTGTCTGACGGCTCAACTGAGGTTTGCCCTAGGTAATATCCCACACAATTTGTTTCTCTGGAATTAATCTGAAGGGTGGGAGATGCAAAGACAGCTACCTGTATTGGCTTGAAAAATACGTCAAATTACAAAAGCACCTGCAAAGGCTGAGTCTGCTCTAGCAAACGAGTCCTTTGTCATTATCCATTGCGGCCAGCTGTTACTAGGCATTATAGCTGGCCATAAATCTCATAAAAGGGCAATGTGAAGTGGTCTAAATAAACTCTAAGTGGAATTAGCATTCAGGCATGATCTTGACTGAACATGAACGTCCAGAATATGGGAAAGAGGTTAAGATGTTGATTATATCTGAGAAAAGACATTTTATTTTTGTACTAGGAATTGTTTTTTATATACACAACTCCTCCGTGAATTTGATGGACATGCTGTAAGTCTGATTAGGATTGTAGCAGCCACGTGAGGCTTAGTCCTGCGTCTTCATACATTCTGTCCCCTCCACGTCATGAAGTTTACAGATCTACTGCCGCCTTCTTTTCTCAAGTGATACTTAACGTTAGTCTTGGATCAGAGGGACTGCAGGACATTTTGCACCATAATTGTGCAATTTTGCACCTGTGCTGTGCAAAACATATAATCCATGTACAGTGCATTGAACAATACACAGAAAAATACTATGTCTGCTTGATGCAGGGCATCTTTATTTTGTTGAACAGATAAAGCATTTAGTTAAATCTGAAATTCATCAATTAATTTCTTTTTGCTCTTCGTTGGGCATTTGACTTTTGGCAATGTATAAGACATATTTTTTTTCCTGAGTATGAAATTCTCAACGTAAACTGTAACAGAAGCATTTATGTTATTATTAAGCAACTTCATGATGATTGCATTATATTGCCATCTAATAACTTAGATGATGCACATTGTAAAAATGTTATCTGAAACCATTTGTTTTCTTTTAAATGTGAAAGTTCATCTAGAGGACTTCTATTGTTGTCTCCTTGGTTTCGTTTCATTTAATGGTGAGGAGAGATTTTCTGTGCTGAAGTGAGGTTTCTTAAGGACTCTTGGAGACATAATGTAATTTCTGGCTGCCAATTTCTAAATATTTGCTTTGTGTTTAAGTTTTTCCATGTTTTGCACTTGGGGTAGTCTATTATGGAAGGATTTTTCTCCCTAGTTTTTATATTTTGTTTTATCTTCAACTAAAAAAAACGCCTTGAATTTCCTCCAGTTTCTTCTTGATAGGCTATGAATGTCTAAATTGTTGCCAAGATGGCCACTGTAGAAGGAAAGATGTGCATCTTGCTGACAACGTTAATTTTCATGTGTTTCTACAGGCCCATCACTTGACCAGTGCTAGCAAAACTGGTTTTCAAAGATTTTTTTTTCCTTTCTTTGCTCCTCATGTCAGTCTTCTACGTTTATCATATCAGATTTTTCTTTCAGCAGGATTAGTATTATACAATTCCATTTGTACCTGGGATTAATTTTAATAATTGTTTTTGATGCAGCCTTACAAAGACTTAGCTAGCAGCGCTAGAAAAAGCCTATGTTAATCTATATACTGGGATTATAGAGGAAAACCAGTTTCTTTTCTTCTTCTTTTTAAACCTTATGTTACTTGCAGATGAGGAAAAATGCACTTATTCTGCTGTCATACATGACAAGCAATTTTCAAGATGCCTGCTTTGTAATCCCTGACTAAACATTGCACTGCAATGCCTTTTATGAATACAACTTAAGATCTTTCCAAATTTTTTATTTCCTCCATAGTCGTATCAGTCTGAAGAGCTCCTAGCTCAAGACCCTATCGAAGTGGTACACGATCCAATGAGCAGACAAGCGTCCAGCCTGACTTGCCTCATGTTGGCAAATTAATTACAGTTGTGATCATTGCAGGGACTCCCAGAACGTATTTTTTGACTGAATTTTGTAAAACCAGGGTAGAACCAAAATGGCACAACTTTTTCTCCATTGTTAAGAGAATGAAAAAAGTTATTTATTTACTTTTCACTCTTCACTTTTCTGTCTGTTGCTCTTGGATATAAATTTTCTGTATAAAATGGAACTACTAGTACTCCAGAGGATGAACTTTGAAAATGATGGATGACATGCACAGCAACATTTAGGACACCATTAATTTGCACTGGCTGGGAGATTTCATGCCAAAGAGAAGGAGGAAAGAGAAACATATGCAGAAGAGTCTTACTTGACCTGTAAGCTCAAGATCTGGTAAAGCTGTGACAATCGGTGTCATAGGCTTGTTCGAAAGTTTGGCCTTGGTTTGTTAGTTTGTGTTGCTAGTTACACGGAGGACATAATATTTATAGAGGTTCACAGTGTCTAGTGTAGGAATATACTGCAATGCTCTCTACAGCTACAAAATCTTCCTAGTCAGAGGCTTCACTAGGGAATGTTCTTACCCACAAGCGATTTCTGAGAAATAAAAAGTAGGAGTCTAAACTCGTCTTCCCTTCGTTGGAAGTACTCTGCCAGCAAAACGCTTCTGTGCAGGCTTTCTTCCAAATGCAAAGCCTTCAGTGTAATCTGGGAAGCTCCTTTGCCATCGACAGCCTTGAGAAAAACACTCTCATTAAAGAAGCAGAAGGAAAAATGCTTATTACCAAAACTTGTGTCCATGGAACGGTCTCAGGATGGGCGTACGCAAAATATCTAGCTAGGAGATGGTGTTGCAATGTTACTAAATTATTTGATGAGGCCTTTCTGGATTTCCTTTTTTTTTTTTTCCTTTTGCTTTGACCAGTGCAGAGTTAATTGCCAGACATTAACTATTTATAGATTATGTTATTATTCATTGCTAAATGCTGTAAGGACTTTTCCTGATGCTGCAAGGCAGTTCAGACTCATTCAGCCGTAGGAGGAAAGTGGAGATGGCAGCCATGAGGAAATCCTTCTTTCAGGGCTTCAAGTGCTGGAGCTCACCCTTCTTCTAACGTGATTACAACAGTCCTTATTGTGTTCAGATTCTTGATTAGCAAACCTCAAAAGGGTCAAATTCTGCCCAAGGGACAGAAGATTTGTGTCGGTTCTTATTTTTAATCTAAGTGTGCTCTCAACTGTGGTCACAATGAAGCACTTTTCTCCCCAAATAGTAGCATCGAGTTTTGGGTTAAATCGCAAATAGCGCTGCCAAATGTCGGAGAATCAAGAGGCTGTGCTAAAAGCCTGTCGTTCTTTCAGGGGTTTATTGTGCGCCGTTAGCTTTTTCTTCAAGTTTCAGTATTGTTTTCTGAATATTTAATCAGCTAATAAATAGCAACTGCTACACTGCTATGGAGAAATGTTACGGATCAGACAGCTTGGCTGTGATCTCTGCCATTGTAAGGTCAGGATTTGAGTACAAAAGCTATTGTCGGAGCTTCTTGCACATTCAGTCTTAGCTGCCTATTTATATTTTTTTTTACTTTACTCAGAGGAGTAGGATTAGTGACACTTTCAAAAGAGAAGATACGGACTTCGATATAGAAAAGATACCAAATGCTCTATAAATACTAACGAGTCTTATGTCTCTATATTCTTGGGTCTGCAAAATTTAATGTGCTTGAATTACTTTTCTGAAGAAGGGTTATTTAGATATATGGAAAAACATCTGTTCAAGGCATAAATAAAGAGTGTTTCAGTGGTTATACAATGTAAAAGACTACGCAAGGACTCTGCCTTAGTATCTACCATGATATGCTTCTGGCTATCGTTTCCTGAAAGCAGAGTTTTTCACATTGAGGTGTAGATTTTGAGATAAACATGTTTGAATCAAACCCTTCAATAGTTAATGGAATTTGTATGTACAATCATTCCGTGGGATTTTTGTCTCTGGAGAACAAAATTCTGCCCGTGTTGTGAAATGTCTGCCTAGTTTATAGATACCAACTTCCATACTTCTGAAAAGACAGAGCTGAGATGAAGAACAAAAATGAGATGGTATGTTTAAATTATGCATATTTTACCCTCCTTCCTGCCTTTTTTTTTTGTGATTAACCAATGTATAAAATATCAGGCAAAAATGCATTATTCAGTGAGTAACTTTGAAGGCAATTTGCTCGGGTGTTTCAAATTTGTGTCTGTCTCTAATAAAATTTGTCAAATGAGGAGCAGTAGGGCACCCCACAAGTTCTTGTACGAGGAAGCTGCTGAGCCATGAAATTCTGACTGATTTTGAACCAAAAACTTCTCAGACGTTTCGAAAATCACTGCTTCTGATTTTGTGCACAATCAGCACAGTTTTGCCATTACACCAAAATAAACAGATGCATAATTTTGTAATGGACAGGAAATTTTAAAAATATATTTATTAGCATGTATGTGATATTTTTTTAAAATGTAGGTTTTAGAAAGAGGAATATAATGTCTTGCCTTACAAATTACAGAAATGCAAGTGTACTGCTGGCCTTGCATTTAAATGAGCTGTTGAGCTGTGACATAAGGAACTGGATAAAGTGATGACAAAGACAAAGTTCTTGCACTGTGGCATTTGTCGTGGCTGCGAGGCTTCTTTGCAACCCTGATTTTACTCCTATGTGTGCCTTTCCACAGCTGTTGAGCTTACATCCTGCCATCTTTTCTGGATTGATATTCCATAGATCAAGTCCTGGATTGCAGTATTTTGTATCTTAAGTGGTTTTGATGTTTGTGATTTCGGGGTCTGTGATGAGAGGGACACGTAGAAGTTAGCATTTAAATTAAATACCTTGTAAACTCAGCAGAGAATACAGAAAGCTCTTCCACAGGACAACTGAGAGCACGAGAGAGGAATCTTTTACTGTAAAGATGCCTGAAGTTAATGGTGCGCATACCCTCCCTCATGATCAAAACAGCCCTCTTAAAACTATTTAGTGTTAAAAGTAAGGACAAAGTATTTAGAGGAGAAACCTTTTAAAATGGTACATGTCTGTCATCTCTAAAAGACCTTTGGTGATTGCTCCCTGTGTAGTCTGATTTTCCTGAACAGTTCTGCTTAGATCCCTTTCTTCAGGAAGACTGAGTCCTCTCTTCGTTCGGGAAGATCAATGTGCAGTTTTAAAAAACCCTGCTGTTGAACCATCAGTGCAAGGTTCTAGTGAAGTTTGTCAAAAAAAAAAAAAAAAAAAAAAAAAAAAAGACGTATGTGTCAGAACTTAACCTGAAGTAAAGGTAAGAGGGAGATGCAGAGCTCTAGGGTGTGTAATACCCTGGGACAGACAAACTTCTCTTTGGCTTTCCTTTTCACTGTTCAGGAAACGCCCTCCTGCAGTACTCAGTTCCCACAAACAAATCTGTACGGACGTTAGTGGGGTTGGCTTTAGATTTTGAACCATATGTTGATGTATATGGATATTACATCTTCCTGTTTGGTAGCAGTACATCCAGACGTATGCATGTCTTGACTTGGAAGTATACTGGAGTGTACAGATGCTGCTGTGGGAGGTGGGAAGGAGGCAAGGTGCTATGTAAATAAGCGGGTAAGGGTTGAGCGAGAACGCGTAAGGTGTGCGTTTATAAATTGGTGGGTTCTTCCGGTAGCATTCACCATTTTAGAGGGGAAAACGGACTTCTGCCATGTGAGGAGGAGTGGGAAATGTAAACCAGTTGTTATTCAGGGCCTTGCAGATTGAAGTAGCTCAGAGGCAAGAACGTTAGCTTACCAAGCTGCATTCGTTACCTAACGTTCATAGCTCCGCTGCTGCTTTCCTCTGAGATTTTTTGGCAAATTGGCTCGTCTTTATGTGCTCAAATCTATCACTTAATAGTTGTAAAGACCTTCGCTCAAACCACATCAGACAGAACTAACTGAGGGCAGGTTTGGCTTTACAAATAAAATCTTGAGTTTGTTTAATTTTTGGTGTTGTCAGCAGTCAAGAAGTTGGGGATCACAAAGACGCTTTCTTAAGACTTAACATGCTAAATATTATCTTGACTTACGTCTGTGATGGCTTCTGAAAGAGTGTTTGGAGTCATTCCCATTTTTGCCTGCCTTGATGCTGATTACTTCTTGGATAAATGTGTATCACTTTCCCGTACAAATAGCGTTCAAGCTACGACAGATGTCAAACTGTTTGACCTGATACCTCTGCACTCAGGGTCACTGCTTTTACAGAGAAACCAGGGCATTTCAGGTGAGGCGTTCTCAGTCTTTATCTCATTTCATCTTCCATTTAACTGAATGAAAGAAGGATAGTATGAGCTGCAGCTGAGGATAATGGGGAAAAAAAAAATTAAGTCGTATCATCCCTAGCATGAGCAAGTTGGCCAATAATGAAATTTTTAAAAACTGATGAGAAGGTACTATACACAAATATATTAATGTAAAAGAATTGTCGTGCACCCTGATGTCGCACAGTGCAGTGACAATGACAGCATTACCTATTGGTGTTAAGTCCTTTATCACGTTAATGATGCACCACACCTAGCCACATTTCAGCTGCATTGGAAAGGATAGAAACTGCATGGTAACTTGTAATATTAAACAATTCAGCACATTGTACCTATCAAGAAGTAGCAATACCCTTTTATACAGTGGGAATTTGTTTAAATTACTTCTTCCATCTGAACAATGTTAAACTATATATTGTAAAATGTATTCAAGGTGTAAAGGATACTCTGTGTTGAAAAGTGTAGATGTTCAACAAATATATTAATAAATTACCAAGTAATAAAACTAATAAATTAGTTTTTTAAGCAAGGCATACACAGCCTCTGTCTTTCTAGTACTCCTTTTGAATCCAGATCCCTGGATTCAATCTTTATTGAAATGATATATACACTGTAACATTATATTGAGTTGTATCTGAAACAAAATCTTGCCCCATTTCTTCCTAGTAATGAATCAGTCTCCGACAGGATCTTTTGTTTATGCACTTTCTGTAATTATACTGCAGTTTCTTAATTAAGAAAGAATGAAGAAAAAATAGCCGGTAGACAGCAAGTGCCTTCCAAATTTAACTGTCTTTACAGTAATTAGGAAATTACAAATCCCTTTGAGTACAGTCATGCAGATCTTCTTTCTCCATTTGCCAACTCAATCAGTACCATTCTATACAAGAAGAACATGAACAAAAGGCAGCAATCAAATTCAGTTGATTCAATGACCACCTGTTTCTTTTCAATAAAAATAATAATTTAGTGTGAATTCCAGGAGGGGACTGAAAAATCTGCCTTTGAATCATTTTTGAACTGTGGTCAAATCGTCTTCTTCCATACAAGTATAGAGAAGGAAATAGTTGATTGATAATTGTCTCTATTAATTAAATACGATTTTTTTCTGTTTGTGTACCTTCTTAACTGTCTTCAGATTAATAAAGAATAGACGTGGTCTTAGTAACAGTGATGGGAATAGATATTTTTGTTGTTATTTTTGGCTGGGGTGTCATTTATTATCACGAAAGACTTTTCTTCTACGGAACTTGAGCATCAGTCTTCACTTCTGAGCGTAATTCCAACCCTTGAACCCACGGATGAATTGGCTGTAGTTTGGACTTGCCGTACTGCAGCTGCTTTCAAATGTGCTTGCGCGGGTCTGCAAGCAGCACAGCAGCGTTTGCACAGCGCTCTGCTGTGTCTGCGCATCAGCTCAGGGCTCTCCTACCTCTGTTATCTCTCAAATCCATCATGAAAAGAGCCTGCCTCTTCTTTTCTCCGTTGCATATTTGTTGTGCAGTCTTAAGGTCTAATTTGCATAGGTTTTATTACCTGCATTTTTGCTTAGTCTTTGTTTTCTTATCCCACCACTACCTTTGTTATTATAGAGTTGAATGCGACTCTGTTTATGCTCTTAACACCTACTAGGATGTTAAGGTGTGCGAGTGGTTTCCCATCCTGCAGATGTCAGTGGAATGAATGCTTTCTCCGAGTTATTCCTTAGAGTCACTCCAAACAGGGAAACACCAAATTCTGCCTGGAGCTAGGATTCCTGGGAAGAGTCAGTGTATAACTCCTTACCAAGTAAGAAGGCACGGTTATGGCATTCCTCTCCTCCATTGCAGGCAGGCGCTCTTAGTAGCTATATGTCAACCTATGGAAGATTTTTTTGGGGCGCTTGGCAGATAGATGTGGAGCTCTACGGAGTCGTGCAGCTGGGGAGGAGTAACCCCATGAACCACTGCAACCCCCCAACTGATCCGTAGTTGGCCCTGCTTTGAGCCAGGGGGTGGGCTTGGTGGGCTCCAGAGGTCCCTGCCAGCCTCAGCCCTTGTGTGATGCCGTGATTTTTTTGACTCTCCAGGCAATAGAAGTCTGATCTTTTACTGTCCTTTCCTGAAAGCAACACAACTTTTCTACGCTGCAGCTCTGAGAGAGGAAATATCAAACAAGCTATAAGCATTTGTACATTTTGTAATAAGAAGTGATCTGATCTTTATATCGCTGACTTCATAACATTACTAAATCATTCCCAAGAGTCTCAAAGTCTCTTTGCTTTCCCTTTCCCATGTACACAGCCTCATTTGGTCAGGAAAGACCAAAGCTGGTGGCCAGTTAAACAATGACTTTTTGCTGTTTCTTGCTTCTGGGCTCTGATCATAGAAGCCATATTTTAAGCCCTGGAAGTTATTTCCAGTAGAAGCATCTGGCTCCTTGGCTCTCGCAGCTCCTCTAGGTTGAAGCTGCTTTCTCAACTTAAGATGCCATGCAAATCACCCAGATTTTTGTTATCTCAATAGGAAAACAGATAGCGAACAGAAGAAAGTCTCTCAAAAAGGCGTGGTATCTGAATGGGGTCTTAGATATTGTAGTCGCTGTTTGGAAGGTGTTTAGAAAAGCTGGAGTCTGAAGACTTTCATAAATGAAACGGAAGTTTGCCTGAGGACAGCGTGGGATGAACGTGGGATTTGGCTCCATACAGAGAAAAACACGCTAGGTTCTTCTTAAATATGTTTTATTAACTCAGTATTCGCTTGGGGAAGTTAAAGCTATTTTAAGTAAAATATATGCGGCACAAATTGCAATGGTTTCATTGATCTGTTAGAGCAGCGTTCCTTATGGTCCATACTTTAAAGACATTTGGAGAGGGACAAAGAAAGATGTAGGATTCGGTGTTTCTATCACAGTAGGAAATGTTTAAAGGTTGTGTATTAATGTGGGGAAAACAGACCTGCCGGTCTTCCAGGGCTTTTCTGTTGGTAAAGAGGAACGGTGATCTCTTATCTCTTACAACGATTTGTATATGTTTTTGCATATATTTAATGTATTGTCTCCCCTTCTGTTTTTAATAAACATTCAAACAGTTAGCACCACAATTTATGCCACCGAGGTTCAGGAATTATTTTTTTCTTTTGTCTAAGTGAAGTAATTTGGGATGTTTTAACCTTACTTTTCCTTTACACCTTTTAAACTAGTAAATAAATATATTTGTAAGTGTTTGGTTAGGGATGAACAATCCTGTGGTTCTGTCATGGAGGTAGGAAATGGAAAACTGGGTACATTTGCATTTATTTACACAAAATTCTTCTTTGTTGTTGTAGGCCCTGATACAACCTTAGGACCTTACGGGTCATCTGCTGCAGAACTGCTTTAAGTTATTTTTGTAATGGAAAATATAATCTTCCGTTTCTTTAATAATCTTTCAATTTTTTACACTTGCATTTTTGCATTTTCTGCTTCTTAGTGATCACAAAAATAGCAGTTCAGATATGGAAAAAAACCTTTCACCAACCATAAGCAGCTTAAAAAAAAAAAATTAATCTTATATCCTGCCTAATGCCTTGTTAATGTATGTGTGTTGGTGTTAATGACTGAAAACGGTCATTTTTCCCCGCACCTCGATCAGTAGTACAGGCTCCGGCACTGACAGATCTGCTTGCAGTGCTCATTTAAATTCCTTCCAGAAATCACACCAGTTCTAGATGTGTCACCTACAAGATGCCGAATTAAAGACGATACGGATGTAGTTTCAGAGGTTTTGTTCTCGGATACATGGTTCTGGTGACACAGTCATTGATACTAGCAAGTCGCGTCCTATGAAAGGACTTCAACGAGTAATGATGTGGTGCTGCTTTGTGTATAAAATCTCCGCTGATGCAACCTCACATGAGGTGGTTTTTGTATATTTTATACTTAAAAGCAAAGCGATGATTTAATGCCTGCAAAATTATAGTCAGTTCAATGTTGCTATCAAGGGGAATAAAATCCTAATCAAAAGGGAGCTTTTAGAAAGAATTCAGAAATATAACGCTCATGAGCTGGTTTGTAATGTGCTAAAGCACAGTTTGACATGTGCTGCTGGTTAACCACGCGCTTTCAATTATTGCACCCCCCCCCGTCTTGGAGCCAGAAGAACGAGGGAACGATTTCTCGCAGGGGGGTGGTTTCCGTTGCTGTTCAATAAAGGCAACGGCTTCATTTGTGCTAACCGGAGAACAAAGGCAGAACGGTGGCAACGCTGCTGCAGGGGGGCAAAATGCGTTCGGTGGCAGCGCGGAGATTGAAGGCCGGGGGGTTTGGTGAGGTGCCTCCGTGTTCTTCTGCTTCCCTCTGCTGGAGCCCGGCCGGGCTTGGGAGCAAATCCCAACCCTTCTGGCAGAGCCAGAGCTGGCTGGCTGTGCAAGTCACTTCTGCAAACTCATTTCTTTATTTTTGAAAGGTTTCTGCTCCGTTTTCGGTTTTCTTTCAAGAGGTCCGCGCAGCGCAAGCCTGTGCGCGACACGGATCTCCTGGTCGGTGCCGTTCTGCGGCTGCCTGTCTCTGCATGAGCAGGTCTCAGCTTTGAGACTGATGAATAATATTTTGATTTTTTCAGAGCTGTATGGGGTGCAGATGCCCCGTTGCTATTCATCTCTAGAGGGATGCTGCACCCGTAGATGTCATTACAGGCTCTGAAAGTCCAGTCTATTGTGCTGCAGTCGAATTGCAGAGCACTGGCTAGATTTCTGCCAGTTTAAAGGGTTTTCAAAGACAAATATTTAAATGTCTGTGATATCGATTGCCCAGAGTTTCCTTTCCTATTTAATTATATTATATTGCATTCAGTTGTACTTATAAAAATGGGGAATCGTCTTAATAATAGCAGAGAATTCACTTTTTAGCATGAAAATAACATGAATTTTAATAGAGCGTATAATTCATCACTGCTTAACAAGTGCTTTCCCATTGCCACTTTCCCCCTTCATAATTTTGATGGATTTTGGAAAGAGAAGTGGGTTTTCCCTTTAGAGTTTCACAATTAATCTATGCCAAGTTTAGTGCAAAGTTCAATTCTCTTGCAAATAGCAGCCATTATTTGGCAGTTCGTCTGTCATATCCTGGCTTGGCTCCCTGTGTTTACTATGAAATATGACTGCCAGCTATGCTTTGGGAGTTATTGAAAGTTTACATTGATTAAAAGGGGATATTTGAAGAAAATTTACAGGAGCTTCCCTCTAACTCAGTAGTTTACCTCTAGCTGAAAAATACCAAAGACGATGCTATTTCCTCAATAATGCATAGAAGTCACTTAATGCATCTTTAACATTGGGGAGTATTAAACTGTAGTAACAACTAATAAGTGTTAGTTGGTGTTAATAATATCAGTGATTAGTACTGGCAATGTGATAATTATTGCTACTTTAGTTACTTACAATTAAAGCGTAAACTGTAGATTCAAGGGTAGTTCCAAGTGCATGAGAAGCCCATGTTAATATAGGGAATAAGACAAAAAGGTTTTATCGTCTATGATGGGTGTATAGAGATCTCTCAGCTTTCTCCGTATGTTCTCAGACTTGCTTTCAAAGTAATGATGTTTTGTAGACTTCAATTTACCAAAAATAAAGAAATGCCGAGGATTGAAACAGAAAAAAGGATTAAATAGTGATGAAGAGTGCACTCTCTTATTTGTTAGCTTTTAAATATTTCTGGAGGTTCTTCTCTTTACTTTTATTAAAGGGATTTTAAAAGAGAGATTTCCTACGTGCAAAGTTGCCATTTCATCAGTAGTTCTGGTACGGTTTTCCTTTGTCCTCTTTTTTTATGCTGTGCCTTGAAGAAGTGACTTTGTGTGTGCTTGTAGAATAATAACTAATAATAGTCAGAACATACTTGCTGCTCTTTAAAAACAATTAATTCCTATCGAATTGTTCATTTTAAACATACAGTAGGCATTTTCACACAAGATAGAAAACTATTATTATAGAAAGCAAATGATGATTCAAATTATATACATTGACTCATGCAGGGCCAACTTCAGAGTGTGATCCAACTTGATTTATTTATTCATGTGATTGGTTTTATTTCGCTGTTTTCTAAGAATGCCTTTGCTGGTATTTTGTAGTTGCATGCAGTTAGGCGCAGGAGTCCGTGAGCCTTTGCTCCTGGAGCGCTGCTTTGTAGCGTGTAGTATAGCTGTCCTTACATGTCACAACAGTTTTAAGCCACACACACCCCCCTGCTTAACTTAATTACCATGTATATTCCATTGATTGGAACGGAATTATTTGGTAGTGATTGTTATATAATTTCAGTATAATATACAGGTTCAATGTATTCAGTAGACTTTCACTATAATAATTTCCCATAGTTCTTTCCCCTCTATATCATTACTTTATACTCATAAATACCACTTATGTCAGATGTTAAACACAACTTTAAAAATCAGTGTCATTCTTAGAAGCTGCGGGTTTTGTCCTTCTCAGCAACAGATGTGCTTACCAAAGTAATGTTTAAGTGTATATATTTATAAGGCAACAAGTCCCCTTATGTCTTCTAAACAAAACAATTTAAGGAAGAATTAGCTTTGAAAATGTGTTTTAAATTGTTTGGAAGGCGTATAGTCAGAGCTGGTCCATCAGAAAACCCTTTAGTAAAGCAATGTTCCCATGACCCCGCACCACAAGACCCATTGGCTATATCTTTAATAAATAACGAAACAGATGTTCTCTGGAGCATTGAATGTCATTCCATTTAGGTTAACTGTGTTTACAAAATAAATATGGTTGTTAGCAGTTTGCATTTCATATCTCGGGCTGTATAACAAGCACAACTATTGCAATAGTCTCGATTTGAATTCTTTAGGTAAAGTCTTTGCTTGTTATCCTGGATACTATATAATTTCTATCTGTGCAGTGAAAAGTACTGGTTATGGATCCATGATAAAACTTAGAATCAGTACAAAAACAAGTTCACGCAAAGAATGCTCACCAAAACAAAAAAAAACTTCACAAAGTGTACTATGGCAAAATGTTACATTTTGAAGGCAAGATTTTGCCTTCTCGTAGTCATATTTTTATGAAAATTACTGTTAGGAGTTCCCAAATTTCTTTAATTTCTTGAGAAAGCACTTATACTAGAGGAATCTTTTATTTTTGAAGAAAGAGTTCGCACATTTTCTGTTTTGTATACTATGCTGTGCTTTGCTTTTGATTTTTTGGAAAGCTTTTATTGGCAGATGCAAGTTGAAAAGTTAGTTTATTTTTTATGAAAATTTAATAATTCTTACATAAATGTATATTAATATGTATATTATGTATAAAATGTAAACAGAAGGAAAACATTTTGAGGTCTCCTTTTGCAGCTGTATTTTTGTTAAGGATGTTTTAATTCATGGAAGACCTGGCATTTCATAATTTCCGTGGTCTGTCATGAAGAATTACTGCTCTTCCCAACTTCTGATCAAGATTGTGCAGTGATAGTTTTGACTAAAATACAGCTGGAGCTGGAAGTGGTCATAAAGGATACCAAAATACAGATGATGTGCACAGACAGTACAGGGCTATCAAGCTGTTTATTTTTGCAATGCACATCTCCAAGTGTTGGGAACAGCCTGCGCCAGTCTGGTGTACGTGAAGTTCTGCGGCGATGTGTACGTGAAGTTCTGCGGCGATGTATACGTGAAATGAGCCTGATGTGGGTGAATGTATTGAAGTTGTGATTTCTAACTTTCATATAAATGTTCTTCAGTTTCTGAAGGGAACCTCTAGCCCTAGAGAAACAGCACATGTATTTGGATGTGTCATACAGTGTTTGGTTTTAAGTGATTTGGGTGTATTCCCTTTCACTGGTCCTAAATTAGAAACCATTTCCAAGCTGCTGGTGGCCTTAAAATGTCCTTACTATAAATTTCTCTGTTGGAAAATCAGATGGGAATAGCAGTCTTGGTAAAATATTTACTACATGCCAAGTTAGAATTTGCTCACTTTCATTTACAATAGTATAGATTATAAGTTTGCAACATTTCAAGGTGATCCCAACTTTAAGATCTGGATTTTACAGTCATATGACTGTATTTCAGATTAGCCCCTTCCCAGTTACCTCCCTCCCTCCTCTCCTGCTATTTTTTTGTGTCATCATTTCAGAATGGTGATGATAACACGCTGTAAACGAGCAGACAGTATATGACACTGTAGCCACAGGCTGAATGCCCTCACTATACTTCATGTATATGTACAGTCAGTAAATGGAAGTTTTAGTGTGGATGAATCACAGGAACAAGCCTGTGTTCTCTGAGCTGACATACTCTTTCTTACAACACCAAAGCAAAGGAAAAACAGGAACCGAGGCCAACGTACCTGCACCAATATAGGTACCGCTATAAGGGTTGTGAGTAAGCTACATGCTGGAATGTATTTTTCTGCAGCATAAGTTGCAGAGCTGGAAAGTTTTTGGTATTTGAAGTAATATATTAAAGGTGTGTCAATCTTATTTTTTATGATTTGAGAATCTCTTTCTGTTTTTTCCTTCAGGATCCCAGAAGCAAGCACAAATTTAAGATCCACACATATGGGAGCCCAACCTTTTGTGACCATTGTGGGTCGCTGCTATATGGGCTTCTGCACCAAGGGATGAAATGTGACAGTAAGTGAAGTTCTTCTATGTTACCAAAAGGGTATTTTAGAAAGTAAGTGGAAACACTGGGTAACAGCTGCTTATTTCTTTTCTGTGGAAAATACCATTTCAAATGTCAGCTATTTATAGTACTGTTATATTCCAAGTGGATATTTCAGTACTATAATAATATACTAATGAAAATCACCTCTGTCGCTGAGAACATGGTGTATTGAGTTTGGTGTGGCTGAAGAGCATTTGCCGTGGCAGTTTTGAGCAAGGCTGGTTTTGGACTGGTCAGGTGAATGCACTGTTGAAAACTGAAATTTCAGTTTGGTTGGTAGCCAAAGTCCAATATTTTCCTTGCATTTCATTTTTCTTGGAATTTTCCTGCTAGAAAATCTCATAATCAATTTAAACCTAACTCCCTTTATTGCTAACGCTGGTGCGAATGCTCTGTTTTCTTAGTCATATTCCCAGCAAGCCTTTATTCCATTGTCACTTTTTTTCCCTCACACTTCATTAATGATATCTTTAGGTTTCTGAAGTAGATTATTTTATTCTCTGTTTCATTCACTGTCTACAAAATGTATTGTAAGATGGAAAGTAGCCGTGTCGTTCAGCTGAAAAACACGCGGCTGTAATCTGAAAGTCTTGCCAACAGTTAAGCATTGTAATCTTAACTTTCGCTTTGCTCGGTGTTTGCAGTGTAATCATATTATTAGCTTCTCATGGTTGTCTGCACCATTTTTACATCCACAGCCTGTGATATGAATGTGCATAAGCAATGCGTAATAAACGTCCCAAGCCTCTGTGGCATGGATCACACAGAGAAAAGAGGAAGGATTTATCTGAAAGCTGAAGTCACTGGTGACAAACTGGAAGTAACAGGTACACAACTCATTTTGGAATTTTGCAGCTTTCATAAATGTATAATACACACTGTGGGTTTATGTACCTTGGCCAAATCTTTGTGTATTAAAGCCAGTGACGGAGTATTCCCCTTCACAAGTGTGAGGATTTCATTGAACATGTCCTTGAATCAAGAAACTCTATGAACTGGTGTTCCTAAAAACAAATAGAAAAATAAAAGCTGTAGTAATAGCTTTAAAATCTCAGAGATATTAATTAGAAAATCACTGTAATGTCCATTTTTCATGTAGGAAGCAGCCCAGTAGGGTAGCTAGCTGTTCAGGAAGTTAGCCATCATCTTAAGAACACAAGAAATACTCTCAGCTTTCATCAGCTGAGGAGTTTTTTCCTACATTTCAGAGTATTTAATAAACAAAGGCAACTTGGATTCAATCCCAAATTTTACTCCCAGTGAGTTATAAAATACAAAAATAATCACATTAAGGTTAATCACATTAATCACGGGTTAAGGTTATCAAGACGGGGAGGAGGGGGAGAGAGGAAAGGGGAGAGGGTGGCCGTTCATTTCCTTGGAAGTGTTTCTCCCAGGATTTGTGAGTAAGCTTTGGTTGTGCACACACACCCACGCACCCCCACCGACCCATTCCAAGTCTGAAGTTGCAGAAAAAATTCTGGAAAATGTATTTTGCAAGTTGAAGGACTGTTTTGTCCCCCTAAATAGACATGTTGTTTAACTCCAACAGAACTTCCTTGTAGTGAGAAGGAAGTGCTGCATGAGAAAGTGGAGTTTATCACTCAGGATCTGCGTAAGAATTTGTATTTACAGCATACGTTATGTTTGTTCTGTACGTGCTTTCTATTTTAGCTGGGGCCAACTGGTATTTAGTGTATCATATCTGAAGTGTAAAGTTGGTAGTGAACTTTGTTGTTGATTTTTCCTTTCTGTTGGACACAAATGTACAAAAATGTTCTTTACCGATCAGATGACTGTGTATTTACTCAAAGGGAGAGCACAGGGCAGGAATTAGGATGGACGGAATTGAAGTAAGGGAAGGAATAACAGAAAATTTTGTTCATGGTTTTTTTTTTATAGGTAGAGGCAAGTCTATAAAACAAATCTAAATTCTAAAAGACAGTCTCAATTTTTTATGGCTCAGAACTTTGAGGAAATTTTAAAAACGTGCTGTAGTAACTAAAACCAAAATAAGTATGAGATAACTTACAAAATGGAGTAGAAGAGAGTCATAAAACACAAGTTATCAAAAGCTTTTACCTCAGGAGAGTGGATGGGTTAGTGTGTCTTCAAGGTGACCAGCACTGCTTCTCCAGTGAAGAAAGCTTACAGGCAACACATCTTAATACATCACTTCAGATGTACACTGATACGTCTTTAAAATTGGTACTGCAAGAAACTGAATTCACAATGTCCCCACAATGAAACAAGAACCGGGTATGATGCTGTCATCGTTGCCTGTTTGGTGTTGCAAAATGGAATCAAATTCGAGGGCAAAGTGACAGCAGGACAAAGGAGGAGGTTTCTTAGACCATCTGAACTTCTTCCTTTCTTGATGTAGTTGTTGGCAACCCGCGGATGTTGAGTGCTGTGTATTGCTTCAGTGTTGCTCAGTTGAAAGGCTAGAGCCTATTATACGCCAAAAGGATGTTCCTTCTACCTCTGCACTTCTTTGGGGAATGAATCTCAATGGAGACCATACCCCTTGTAGTCAACATAAAGGAAATCAGACCATCGCACTGAATTTTCACAGCTTATAGAACCAGCGAACTTCCCTCTAGTCGCTGTATTCATTCACGGCTTTGTTCTCTCTAAATCCGAATACCTCCATATTCTCCTGTCAAACCTTGTAAAATGCTTTGAAAAGGAGAGGTGTGATAAAATTTAGTTAAAAAGGATCAGAACGGATCCCAAGTGATACTTAATTGTAGCTTAACGTTTCAAATAGCTTCCTGCCGACGTAGGAGGGGTAAATTTGTCCAAGGTACTGTCATTAACAGAAAGGTGGTTTCACTAAGTAGTGAGACACTTCAAAGATGGTGATGCAGGTTCTAAAAGTAATTGTACCATGAGAGAAAACTAATTTGAAAATCACCCAAGTGACAAAATTTAATACCTGCATTATTCTAGGCTGCTTTGCAGCAAGGTTCTTAAATGCGGCTTAAACTTTCTGACATAATGCACATAGTTTGACAAATACCATGTACATATTTTCTGATGATTCAGCAGGTTTATAATCCTTTTAGGGACAAAAACGTTTGCCATAAGTCTTTGTGGTACCAAGGCACTATAAAACAATTACACAAATAGGTATTCTTTTAGTTCACGATTTTATTTGAAAAGGTCTTGTCTGAAATACTAATATGGTAAAATTGTTACAGATATTTTGTGGGTTTTCCTCACAGGCTCTTTTTGGTGTGAGTGTACTTGGCAAATGCTGTTACTATTGTGTTTATAAATAAAACATTTCCATCCCACAATTAAGTAGGTTTCTGGACAAGAAAAAAAGTGTTTACTATAACCTTGTTATGTGTATAACGATTATGGTGCTGTTAAGTTGTTTTGGTTGAGGCTTGTCAGCATTTCCAAGCTTTCAGAAAATTTGTGTAAATAAAAATGCCAGTAGCCCTGAAAGTAAACGTCTTTTTTTTTTTAATAAAAAATACTATACAAACTAAGCCCAGATTGGCTGAAGTTTCAGATACCTTTTGTGCACGTTTAACTGAAAAGGAAATTAGCAGTTGTCAGTTAGTTCATGGACATATTGCTACGCAAAGATTTCAAACTCCTTTTCTCCCAGTACGGCATTGCTTCTAAAATATTTATTGACAAAACCTTTGTTAGAATATACAGTTCCCAGAGCTGCCAAGCAGGATACCGCTGCCTTTAGATTCAGGAAAGGAGGTGAATTAAATGTCCAGGAGGTTTAGGAACAGCTGGAAATATAATCAATAATTGGCTGTTTGGTTTGAGCCTTTGCCTGAATCTTTTTCAAAGAAATTACTCTGTAGGTGTTGAACTCCTTCAGCTGAATTCCTTAATATCTCTGCTCTGCATCCGGTTTGGGTTGTTAATTAGCTCCTGCTGATTCTTTCCTAGCCAGCCTTGATTGCATGCAAAACATCTGTGCTGCTAAATGGAGACATGCCACTCCGGTTGGCATCTTGCAAATACCTTCGATGGGCAGCTCAACCATCCCGGGTCCGGCCGGGAAAGCCCATCGAGGATGCAGCACACTTAATGACGACTGGAAGATACGGTCGTGTGGGGGGACGCTGTTGAGTACATTGCAATTTGTCTTTATTTCTGCATAATTGCTTTGAGGGTTTTGTGGTGGCTTTTGTTTCCAAAAAAGGCCACAGTACGTGCTCGCTTACTAAGTGTTTTCCTGATAAAATATTGTAAATAATACTGAGGGGTTTTTCCCAGTGAATACTAGGAAAGAGGCAAGGCAGAGAACTGCCAGATGGAGTTGGGCAGTGGTTCAGTCACATTATCTAAAATATCGAACTACTTTGGCAGGTTTGGAGTTGAACTAATGGTGGGAATGATTCAGTCCTATATGTAAACATGCTTAATTCCGGTTTACTAGGTCAGGTCTTCAATCTGGGTGCTTCAAGTTAGACGTACAGTCTTTTCTGTGTGAATGTTAGAGACTCTGCAACGCTTTTTATACAAATAAGTAGGAATTTTGTATTGGTGTACTTTGCCAAAGCCTTGCCATCTTCCCAGTGCTAGTCAATATGCCACATTCAGTGCTCATTTGTGTTGCAATTCTTAAATGTCAGTGGTTTATTTTATAGCTACTAGCTTGAGAGTTGCATTGCATATTATAAATTTATTGCACTTGCAGTAAATCAGCTTGTTAGTTTTCTTTTTATAGGAACTGTCTTGAACTGCTTGTTTCTGAAATCACTGAACTCATGACCCTTTCATAGGTTGGACTGACTTGAAGATTCTGCTTTTAGGCATAGTAAAGCAGTTTTTGCTATTCTTAATCTATGCTTTTTGCACTGAATTTTCTTCCTCCTGATGTGCGTTAAAAGTTTTGTCACTCTTACATTTACTTGTTGACCCATCTTATAATTTGGGGCTCTTCTGAGTGAGTTTGTAGGTGGTTGTATCACAGTTTTGATTTTTTATTTTTATTTTTGAATTATTTTCCTAGTGAGTAAACAATAACCTTTGTGAGAAAATAAGCCCATCTGGTGCACTGACATATAAAAAGCTGCCACATTATTGGGATCCTAAACTGTGACCTATCAGTTGCTGGGAGTTGGATTTGACAGCGACTGACGATGACGACCTGCCCTCCCAACACAGGCGCCGGTGTAGAGGCAGGGTGTTAGCGACTCGCTGTCACCTAATGCACCCTACTGTTACATAAACGGTATTAAAATATATATATATACACACAGCCCAGAGTTTTCAGGGGGGTTAAATGTATTTTCATTAGCTGAAAGAATACAGAAGATCTGGTTTTATTCTTCAGTGATGCTTCTGTTATTGAAAAGAGGAGGAAACCTGGCAGCCATCTCTGCAGAGGTTGGGAGCACATAACAGGCTCTCCGACAATAATCTCCCTAGGAGTTCTGTACTCCCCACCGTACGTTTTTCAAATTATTTATGAACGTATGAATGCTGAGCCACCCTACGGCACTGCATATTAATGTCTTGTCACACGGCTTGCTGTGGACAGCTGGGTTAAGAGCCTCCGCCCAAACAAGCTTGAGACACAAACTGGAGAATTTTGGCACATCGCTAGGTTCTCGTAAAAAATGTTTCCCTAAAAGACCCCACCGCACACACACTGTAATGATTTTATTTATGATTGTCTAGGTCAGTATTAGCGTCTGTCTTTGTTAGCATTGATTTCATGATATTCTGCACCTCATTTTAAAAGGGAACATATATGAATATTCTGGCTATTTGACCAGCTTTTAGTACCAAGTACCTATAAAGTGATCCCAAATAATTACTTGCACGTGGGAGGCATTTTTAATGTCTCAAAGAATGTGAATCGCATGTTTTATCTCACTAATATTTTCTCTCTTTTCTGGCATTCCCAGAATCTGCAGGGTTGCTGCGTTCTTTACAGAAAGAGCTGTGCCTTTAACAAATGCCAGCCCCGGTGGCAACTGAATGCTCCCCATTTCATTCATTAAATTAACTTTACCATGAAGAAATAGGCAATGCATAGTATTTAAAAGAAACATTAGTTTTTCATAAATGGCCATCTGCGTGCATATAAAAAATTTAACTAAAATGCTATATATTTATGCAAGATAAATAAACAGATAAGAATTAGAAATTTAATAGTCTGAATCCCTTTTCGGATGAGTTGATACATCTTGTGTTAAGACTTATGTTTGATTAAGTAGCTGTCCTACCCAGTAGTGGATATTTTTTATGATGATAATTTTTATAACTGCAGTCTTATTTTAAAAATAAAATACAGTTGCTCCTAGGAGATTTCCAGTTGAAATTTAAACCGGAGAACCTATTGCAAGCACAAGTTCTTATTAAGTAGCATTAGAGATGATGGTATATTTTTTGTTAGTAGGAGAGAATATCTTAATAAATACAGAGGAATAAAGTGTCATGCAGCATCGGTTCCTTTTCCATCTTGTTCTAGGAGGGAAATTAATCACTCCTCTATTTCTTGTGTGTAAATCACCTGTGAAATGCAGGCGTTCCAATAGCCTACATTCGTTATGTTGCCATCTTTCAGGATGCAGGAAATTGGGTGTAACGAGTAGGCACTGGCCTCGGGAGGGATATTAGAAGAAAGTTTAGCTGGGCAGGGGAGTAGTTACGGAACAGAGAAGAGTCTCATATCGAAAAGCCCTTTTAGTGACCAAAAACTGTATAGAAATTGGAAATTGTCTGAAAAGCAGGATTTGTTTTGAAGCCGGTTGTACATGCGAGTCACAACCAGCTCCGGAAAGCAAGCACTCAGTGATAGTTGTAATAAAATCTTATCATAAATCTTTAATGAAAGCTGAGCAGTTTTGGAGGCAGATTTGGATTTTGCATACAGGCACTGCAAGCACACAAGGTGGAAGAAAGACTATTTTCAGTAATAGGTAAATCTTTTAAACTGTGATTAAGGGGAGTGTGGTAAGGTGTTGGGGAAAGGAATACAGGAGCCTCTGTCACTCACCTAAGTCATCTGTCAGCTGGGCAGATCACTGGAATCTGTACCAGAATCTTCTTCAGGAAGCAATGAGAATTATGGAATAATTTACTAATGCTTTATGGTGGAAAGACAGAAACTTTACGATGCACTGGAGCTAACAACGGTCTCCCTTTTCTTTCGTTTTGCTAGATAGCTTGCCAGATGAGACCGTTTGAGACTTGAAGCCTCTTCTAAAAGCAGCTATTTGCATGCAGTTGAGAGATTTCTGCTCATCTAAGTTGCCTGTAGGGAGTAAAAGATTGGCAAGAAATGGTTGCTGTGATTAGTAAACTGTTTTATTATCAACATTTGGGAATTCAGGAAAAAGGTAGCTGTGACTCACTTGAAAAGGAACTGAGTAAACTCATGCTGCTAATAATTCAGCTTTGTTATAGGCACAGAAACATTTATTTACTCAGTCCCAGGACTAAATTTATTTGCTGGTATCACAAGAAGTTATAAATACATAACTGCATATGGCTTGCAACTTTTGCCCTGTACAATCTCATGGAAAAATTTCCGGTTTTCTCATCCGCTCTCTGAAATCCTCAAAATTCTGCCTGAATTTCTTCTCTTTACGTAAAATGTCAGTTGTTCTCTGCCAGCCCACTCTGTCTTCAATATTTATTTGAAGTATGAATACCTGTGAACCAGCTCTGTATTTGCTTATGTCTTTATATTGTTCCTGGAAAAGTGGGCGTCCCAGTTTTAGGCATGGCTTCTGGATGGATACTGCTGGATTCTAAGTAGCACATAATAGAACAGCCATAGGACAGTCATCAAATAGTCCTATATTTTCTGCTGCCTAAATATTTATGATCTCTTCCTCAATAACCATGAGGAGGAAAATGGTATGCTTTTTTCCCTACGGCAAGTTGAGAACTGTTTCTGTTTTTTAGAAGGAAAACCTGGGCAAGGTTGGATTTGTTAGAAACTTTAATATGTACTTCTCTTCGCTCTGTTTTCATCTGTGTGCTTTCTTGGTCCCCATTAAAAGCCTAATCTGGACAAAACGTTAGGAAATTTAACTTGTACCAGTTACTTTGCTCAGTACAGAGGTCATTATCGTGCTTAATAGTTATGACAGAAAACTGGCAAGTAGTATTCTAGGTTTCTGTCCAAGTTGCGCTCCAAGTGATGTTGAACTGTATCTCACTTCAACCATCTATAAATCCAGAGTAACGTCGTTGACCAGAGTAACCGTGTTGAGTTTAATTAACTAATAATTATAAAGCAATATGAGAGTGCTTGCTATCATTACAGCTATAGCAGAATTCAGCCACAGTAAGTTGATTTATTTTCTTGGAGTTATTTTTAATTTATCTTTTTCTGTGTCAACCACACACAAGAGCTAGTGCCTTTGGTGGGGAGGGGAAATCTCTTCTTCCTGTCAGCCCTCTTATAGAAACCTGACCTGTCTCATTAAAAATAGGATGCCCTTAAAGAGATGGACCACTTAGATGATGATAATTCTTTATAAGCACTATTTAGCACAAGTACCATCATGCTGTTTCCTCAAGAAATGAAGTGCCATGTCGGTTGAAAAAAAGATGTCTAAGGGTACGGATTATGCAGGCTAAAGTACAAATGGGCCAGAGATCTTAAAACAAGGACTGAGATAATGACTTCTTAGGCAGCTTGTATTTAGTATATGTTGCATCTTTCCTTCCCAATTCATCTTTGAGCTTCTCTTTTTCTTGTATTTAGAGGGCTTTTTTCTTTTTCTGTGTTTGCCGCAGAAGAAAGAAGTAGTCTTACACACGGTGCCAGGTCCTCCTGCTGTCAGTGTTGTTTTCTAGGCTCAGCAGCATGTATCAGGGCTAATCAGCGATGGCTTTCTCCAGGGAGCCCTCCAGAGCTGAGCCTCGGAGAATGGCTCTGCATCCACCCAGCCAATTTCTCAAAATTCTGCTTGGTTTCACACTGAGCATCTCCAGGTAGAATTTAAACATAAAGGATCAATCTGAAGATGCCATGTGAAAATTAAACCATTTTGTTCAAGAAATTTTAATGAAAAACTTCCTACTGTATATTTCTGGGAGCTGTAGAACATGTAGAGAGTTCTGCTCCTCACTCACGCCGAACTACAGTATAGAAATAAAAATCAGAACGTGGATTTTGAAGTAATAGCTCATGTGCCAAACCTAGCAGTGCAGTCACAAGTGCCTTGCACAAGAAGATGAAAAAAACCCAACAAAGTAAAACTAAATGTAAGATGAGAGAGAGAGAGGGCAATTTGCATTGAAGGCTGTCACTTCATCCTTCGCTCACTTTATGGTTCTTAGTCCCTTTGAGATTGTAAATATTTAACTAAAATAAGTTATTTAATCTTGATGTTATTCCTCAGAAGTATTTGAAGATCACTTTCAGTGTACTGAATTTTAATATTGGGTGGGGGGTTTTTTCATGAAATGAAATGCTCTGCAAGAAAGACGCTTCTGTTCTGTTCATTTAAAATACAGTGTACTTTTTCTGCTACAATTATTTGAGTAATACAGTTAGTGAATGGAATTACATTTTATTTTAAAATTTTAACCCATAAGTATTTTCTGTCTCATTTTAAAAACACAAATTTAAGAAAAATAACTTAATCAGTATCAACTGTTTGTTCAAGTTAATGTGATTCCTTTCCAGCCATGATCTAATTTCAATAATTAATTTACATCAGGGTATCTGTTCTGCATGAGAATTATCTTGACAAATGAACTGGCGTGTCCCAAATAAGTAGCTTGCATTCCTGTGCTCTGCCTTCTTTCTGCAGCTATTTTGGATACAAGGTACCAGTTATATGTGGTATTTCCCTCTTCCAACTTGTTCTACCACACCAAATACTCTCTCATTAAATAAACAGAGCAGGTCAAACTGTTTGAAATTGTTTTTTCCATGGCAGTGGCTGGTTTTTCCCCCAAGAATTTTCCCTTTACAACTTGAATCAAATGACACAGCGGCTAAGTGGTAGATTTGCACTAAAGCAAATCTATCTATCTATCTATCATTTGGAAGAACACAAGCATTATGAGCACTAAACCGCTCTCTCCATCGTGTAAAAGGAAAATGTCAGCCTAGAGCTAGTTACATCAACTTGTGAATATACTTGGTGCACAGGAAATGGAACAGAACTGTTGTATGATTCTGAAAGTCACCTTCAGTTCTGTGTTATAACAGGGGTGTTGTCCACAGCACAATCTTTTCATTTCACTGTCCTTAAGTGAAGCACCGTAATATCTGTCCTGTGCTTTACATGCATTGTCCATCTTCTTCTCTCTTACGGAAGCAGTAGTGCGCAGTTGTCAATCCACCACAGCCCTGCCTTTATTTCTAAAGGGAGAACGAAGGACATTTTGAAAAGATGTACTTCAGCTGGTTTACAAGCCATTTGACTGTTGCCCGAAAACCGTCCTCTTCTTCTTCTATAAATAATGAGGGTAAACAACACATTATAAAATATCTGTGTTGCTTGGATGCCTTTCAACCTCCATGCTGGGAAATAACAGGTTGAAATCCTGCGGAGGTCTATAATTTTTGTTCACAATATGGAAATGCCATTTAAATCTGGGGGAAAAGGAGGAGAGTGCCTTAAGCAAAGGGTAACTATCTGTTGCTGAAGATCCTGACAAGTTTAGGGGTTTTTTGCATTAGCTCTGATTGAGCTCTTAAGTGACGCTAAAGTTCAAATTTTTGTGGGAAATGTTTTCCATCAAGAACTGTTAGGTGACTTAAGGGTTGATCTTTCCTAAATTTCCTTTCAGATTTCTTTTCTTCAGTTAGGTAAATAAATTTTAAAAAGCCGTTCTGATGCTGACACTGTGAAAGCAGTAGCTGAGAGCACTGTCAATCCAGGATAATATCTCTAGTGACTCACTTTTAAATGCTGGCCTTCCTTCATACCCTAGGAACTATGTCACCCTCAAAGCTTCTTGAGATTTTCCTTCCAGGAACAATTCTAATCTTAAACTATGAATCTCACAAAGGAATTCCTGAATGAAAACTCTTTTCTGTCCAAAACAAGCCCAGAGGATTACTGTTCCCAGTAGGTTTTGAGATGCCCAGTTATGAGCCCTGAATTCCCATCTCCAACTCGATCACTGCAGTTCATCACAGCACAACCAGTTTGGGTGGGATGGGCTTTCACAGCATGAGGAAAATTCTCCTCTTCTTCTGAGGTTCAGCACAAGCTGATGGCTGAACGCCGCTAACGCGGAATAAAACCTTACATGTCGTATAGGCATTACACGGGCATTATGCTGGTCCTCTACAAGAGGGAGGAGGTGCTGCCTTTGCTCGCCCATTGGAATACTCCACCCCCCTGCAGAGACTTCTGAACTCCTTAACGCACCCCGCAGCTGCTGCAGCAACTCCAGCCAGCCTGAAACCCGAAAGCTGCCGAGCCCCCGATAAATGCCTTCGTAACCCCCCGTTGCCTGCCTGCCTTGTTCCACGTAGGGATGTGGCCTTGCAGGGAATGGCACCCCGTGCAGATTGCTGACTATTCTTGTCTCTCTCTCTTTGGGGATCGGTAGCAACATGAGATATATTAACTCACTTTATGCCTTCTTTTGACATTGTAAAAATAGAAGCTACATTAACATTTTTGTGAAGCTGAAGTTAAACTTGTCTTCTCTGCACTTTTACTTTGGTTGCTGTCATGACAATGCTTACAGCGATTCCATCTGACAACTAACGAACCATGAATCCGAGGGAAGTTTAGTGTTCGATACCTTCCAATGAGGGATTGTATCAAATAACCTATCTGCTGAAATCTATTGTGATCTGGCAATTGCCCTTCTAGTATTTGGCTGATAGTCCTGTAGTTGTATAACCAAGACTGATGAGGAAATAAAAGCACAAAGAATTGCTACCCGCTTAAAAATTTATAGCGATGGATTTGGACGTTTAATCATTCCATTGCAGGAAAAGAGCTGCCTGGAAGCTCCGTGTCGTTTGTGAGTTGCTCTTCTCTCCTGTCATTTCTCTCAACCATTCTTATAAATACTGCTAAGTGCAACCTTACTTTACAGCAAGTAGTTTCTTCCATGCCAAGGCTGACAAGCGGCTTTCACGTCTTACTTGTTTTATTTTTCAGCATGTTTCAATAACGCTGGTTTGACATGTTATTGCTTTCTTAATGGTGATTTGTAATCCTATACAAATTAACTGTGTTTTATATTGACAGTGCGAGAAGCAAAAAACCTAATTCCCATGGATCCAAATGGACTTTCAGATCCTTATGTTAAACTGAAGCTCATCCCAGATCCTAAGAATGAAAGTAAACAAAAAACAAAAACCATCCGTTCTACTCTGAATCCAGACTGGAATGAGTCATTCACATTGTAAGTTTAACCCCTTTTAATGTAATATCTTCATATTGAATCATTTATTTCAGTGTTGCATTGAAAACTCCTCTGTTTCTCTCCTTTTTAGTAAATTAAAACCTACAGACAAAGATCGACGGTTATCCGTAGAGGTCTGGGACTGGGATCGAACAACCAGAAATGATTTCATGGGATCTCTTTCATTTGGGGTGTCAGAGCTTATGAAGATGCCAGCCAGTGGATGGTAAGAGTTTCTGAAAAGAGAGGAGAGAATATCTCACAAAAAGTTTAAAACCAGTATTTTTCTTCAATATAATCTACTTTTTTTTGGAGCTTTTCACTGTATCTCGGGCTATAAATTCACTGAAAATGCAACTAAACCAAGGAAACATAGGCTATATATAACAAAGGAGGATAATAAAAGGAATGCTTTTCTTTTGTGGTGTTCGTGAAACTTCTGCTGGAGCCAGGAGCTGCTGCAAACTCAATTCTGTGTACATAGTCTTGTGATATGAACTTTATTTTTATCTCAAATATGATATATTCATTACTAAGTGTATCATGCTATATATAGCTCTGCAAATTCAAAGTACATGGGAACTGATTTTATAAAATGCCATCTTATTACCTATGAAGCTAGGGGTAGAACTCACCACATCTTCTCAAAAAGTACATTTCATCAAAGATAATTGTTCAGGGCTATAGAAGCGCTGGAGACAAAGGTTCTTCAGGGTTGATGTCTCCCATCGTATCACAGGATGGGTGGGAAGAATTTCCTTGTCCATTAAACTGCCTTGGCAGATAGTTTGGGATTAAAGATTTAATTCTAGGTTAAATATATTCTGTTTCGGAGTTTGCTTTAGATCTTTGGAAGCAGTTCTTCACATACCTGTGACACTGATACAAACCATACACAAACAACTAAATCAGATTTTAAATCTAACAGGAATAAAGCCGTAAAGTCACCATTTTTTTCTCAAATGTTCCACAGGTATAAGCTGCTGAATCAAGAAGAAGGTGAATATTATAATGTTCCAATTCCAGATGCTGATGAAGATGGAAATGCAGAGCTCCGGCAGAAGTTTGAGGTGAGGATTAAACACAAATGGGTGCAACTATATATGGCATACATTTTTCACTTCATAACAAAAAAAAAAAAGCCTGTTAAAAGAGATATATTAGAGTGCTACTATTTCTGTTGCCTGTGACAGCAGTATGTGCCTTTGGGTTTCTTGAAGATTGGACCAAATGGTTTAATTCAGTAGTGGTATCATTTTTCTGACAGTTCAGCTTCTCTGCTATGACACTTATAAGTTGGTATTCTAAAATATTTTATGTCAAGTATATGTAATAATTTCAATGTCTTTCAGTACTTGCTGCAAAATCTGCCAGCCGTTATCACTAGTATCTACGTTATTTGACAAATGAAATTCTCAGAAGCATCAGTATTTTAATACTTAGAATGTTTCCCACTAAATGCTTTTTTTAAAAAAAGAAAATATTTACAATGTTAATTACTGATTATTTGGAGCCTCAAAATCTTTGTAGAAGGTTGTCATCTGAAATTCTGATATCTTTAACGTGGGTATGGAAGTTTTTAAGGATAAGAGGTATTGCTGGTTATGTACAGAAAAGAAACACTGAAGAAAAGCGATACTTTCCGCAGTCGTCTTGCCTTCTGTGGTGCAAATTGGAGTGGTCGGTAGTCACAAGCACGGTCGCACCGTGCTGTGCAAAGGAGTTGTTTCTTAATGAACAAACTTAGCCAGCAACTCTGCCTCTCCTGACAACTCCAGCCGATATGACAGCAAAATACTTGCTGGCCATTATAGCCAGCAACAGGAAAGGTACGGTTTGGGGAGGGAGGTGTTTGCTAATGGCTGTACTGGATTCAGCTCATCTGATTTGACTACTCTTTCCAGCTGCATACACAGTATTGAATTTGAAATATTCCGATCTACGGTACTGTTTCCTTTTTTCTGGTTGAACATTTACAACTTTAGTCTAGCTGTTTATCCAGAAAGTAATTAATGTACCTATTGTGCATAAACAAACACTGACGCCTGTTCCTTTCAACCTGAAATGGCAATTTTTTATGTTCACCATCAGGCAGAATTCTACATTGTTATTATAAAAGCTGGGTTAACCCAAGAAAGTGAGGAAAAACGGCACATGTTCAACTTTCAAGAAAGAAAAAGAAAAGGTGCATCAATTTCTTCTGAACACATTTGGATCAGCTACCATACTTTTGTCTGCAGCATGAACTATGATTTTTGTTATACATTTGAGAAGTATTTGAATCTCCATTCCATTTTCCTTTCTTTACAATTGTGATCTGACCAGTGTGATTTTATTTTGCTGCACTAGGTCATTTTCTATTCAAGATCATATTTACTTTTTATCCTCCCTAGAAAGAATAGCTTCAAAAGTAATTCTTTTCACCCCTTACATGTCTCTCTGTGCGACATACAGACGCTGGAACTGGGTGGATATGTATATGTTGGTGATATAGGTATAGAAATCTACCTGGTTTTTCTCAGGACAGAGACAGCACGAAGACAAGTCACTAAAATTGTCTATTTAAAAATGGCAGTTATTATATGCAGTATGTTTGCGTATTGAATTTACAATCTCTTAAGTTTTTTTTCTTACGCCTGCTGTAAATACGTTGGTTGCAGACTGAACAGTCAGGGTTTATCTGTGTCCTGCGATGAAGTGAGCAGAAATCCTGAGAGGTTGCATTGTGTAAAGCTACTGGACTGGGTCCCAGAAACGGCAGCTTCACATAGGGTCAGCTCTGCCTCAGAAATAATTAGTCTGTCTCAAAGTCTAATTAGTTCAGCTTCAGCACGGTGTATTTGAGGCTTTCCCTGTTCTGGAGGTAGCCTGGCTGATGCTATTTTAGTGGTCTGAATTAATCAAGGAAAGGGAATAGGTTTTCAGTGAACACAGTGTCTCCAGGAATATCGTTTACAGAGTTGCATAATGAACAGTTTCAAAGCTTAGTGATGATATATGGGAATACTGGTAGCCGAACAAAATGTGTGATTATAACTAGACCAAGGCTAGTATAATGCAGTATTACATGGCAAAAGGATTTAGGGTCGACCTCTTACTCTCTCTCAAAGTTTACCACTGTGAGAAGGAACAGAGGGAAGCAACACCTTCCGCGTAATGTTCTTGCTTGGTTTCAAGGGGAATTACTGTGAAGGCTTATAAAAATTAACAGCACAGATGTCTGAATGGTGGTATTTAACTTATTAGCTATTCTGGTATGGTACATAAGCGGTGCTGACTCTGATCATCTTTTACGTTATTTTTCTTATCATTTATATCTTGGCTTACAGAGTCATTTTATTTTAGGTACCCTATACTAAGGAGCAAGTAGATAGCACTGAGAAATATGCTGCTATTTGTGATTTAATGACATGATCTAAATAAATATTTCCACTGTTCTGAAATCGGCTTTGAAACCTTACAGGAAGAAGATTGCAGATCTTGACTGCCATTTTACTAGGGGAGTGTATTTGTCAGGAAGATTAAAAATATAGATAGACCAAGAGGTCATACTGGGCTATCTTCTCGTTTATCAGTTTATAGAAAAGAGTAACTTCAGAGTGCTTGCTAATCAAGTCTACATTTGTGGTGCTTGGTCTACTTTTCGATATATGACAGTGTGATTGATATCCAAGCTGCATTGATTTAATTTTGAGTACAAAATTACAACAATTTCTACTAAAGTATTGCATTACTAATATCAAATACTTAAAATGAGTAACGGTGGTCTTCAGAGTAAAGAGCTAGATACAAACCTAAGCTATACAAGAATAGAGAAACTTTAGGATGAGAATTTTATTGCTTAATATTAAGAAAGAATAAGAGTATTTTCAGGTTATAAAAGAACAGAGAACCGGTAGATGTGAAATTTCCGAAACCAGTTTCTGGTCTTTAAAAAAAAAAAAAAAAAGCCTAAGACGTTCTTAAAACTGACTTTGCCCTTTTGACTAAAGTTTAGAAATGTGCTTAGCAGAATCTCCAAGAGCACTTAGGAGCTACCTCCCATTTAAATCACTGAGAATTTTTAAAATACCTGCCTGCATCTATAGTTCAACAGACATCTTTAAGATTTGGCCTCAAGCTCTCATTGATTTCAAACTGTTTACACAATCCTATCACATCCTTCTAGCTCTACTTTAACAACCCAAACTTCTTCTTTAAATGTGGCTATTAGTCACCCAAATCTCATTGGTATGCTGCTTTACTTACTGGACCTTCTGGCACAGATTCTTTAAGTCATTTATTTGATGTAAATCTACCATAAAATAGCTGTACGAGATTATAAATAAGTAAATAATAGATTCCAACATTCTCTTCACTTACATTTGTTAATTGAACAGTAAAAACTCTTTGTCATGAGAAGAAGTTTCCTTGTGGCCCCTTCTGCCAGATCTAAACCAGTTGAAAAATTATCACCTGGCTTGTGCCCAGGAGTTGTAGATCCTACCCCACGAATGGCACCACATTTGGAAAAGAAAGAGAAGAGTTGAGGGGGACGGTGGTTTCATTAATGGAATCATACAGTGACCTGGCTAAGTATTTTTAGGTTTTATTGCAAGGCGTTTTCTTTTTATATGCTGCCTATGTATTATCTCTATGAAGTTGTCCAGTATATAGAAATTGAGGTATATTACGCATAGGTGCAGTATTTTCTATACAACAAATTTTAATCGAGCTACATATTTTCTGGATCTCACCTATCATTAAAACTTACGAATCAATTATCTGCTCATTTAGCAGTATGATCGAATCGGTCTTCAGTGTTTTATAGATGATACATCATTATTAATATTTAGAGATAAAAATATACTCCTGTAGGAAGTGGCGGCAGGATAAAATCTGTCACTGTTTTTCATTTGGTTTTAACCTTTGGCTGTGAATTTTCTCTCCGGAATGGCATTATTTGCGGCCATCTCAAAACGAAACTCCGTTCGCAACAGGCATATTCAGCATAACTGTAGCTGCTCCGTAAGTGTCCGTGCCGGGGTTGCCATGGGAACTCCCAACAGTCCCAGGAGCTCTGTGCACCCCACCGAGCAAGTCTCTTAACAAACAGGAGATATGGCAGTTACAGACTTATTCTCCTGTTGCAGTATTTTGCTAGTCAAAGACAAAAGCAGAATATCGAAATAATGCAACCTGGTTGTATTTTTCCTCCCTGGTTATGATTTGAGCAGTAATATGTTTTTGCCATTTAGGGCATTGTTCTGGTTTTTTATTTGGGGAAAAGAAATGTGCAAATTCTAAAACTTCTGTTGTGGGAAGTTATTTCAGTTTTGTCAAGCCCTGTTTCCTGTAATTTGCTGCTTAGTAAAGCACTTCTTGATACTTAAATATCACCTTAGAATAATAATAGAATAATACTGGTTTAAAAGTAGGCTGATTAATTATTCTGTCTGTCCCCTTCTTTCCACATCACCATCACGGAAAATGTTATTAAAAATAAAGCAGCCGTTATGGTCCATATCAATGATTTTTTTTTAATTAAAAAAAAGAACAGAGTAGCCGTAATCCTTACATGTGGATACATTTACCAAGTGCAAAGTATATTAAGCGATGGGAGCAATCTGAGGCACTACAGTCAGCTTTGGTAATTGAAGTAATCCAAGCAAGTTGTTACGAGGGAGTAGGTTACTGCTCATATAATCTTCATTTTAAGGCATCTGTGGGGAAGATATGTAACGGTCCTCCTGGTACATACTCTTAAGATGTCAGACGTTTTCTTTTGTTCTCATTATTTCCTTTAGCGTAGCTCTCTCTGTGGGTTTCAGCAGAACAAAACTGTTCCCTTAGTTTCCGAGGGAGAGCTCAGGCTGCTGCCCCTGCCGTGGGGATCCATGCGGGACCACGCCGGTGGGCCCCGGGAGGTCCTTCCTTGGGGACATACACCCACAGCTACTGCTCTGGCCGCTAGCTTCGACTTGTGTTTGTGTTAGAGATTTCAGCGGAGACATCAGGTGCGAGTGGCTTTTCGTGGCTGTTAGTTTTGTACCATTCCATTTAACGAAGTCAGTAACAGGAATATCGCTCCACAATAAGATTCCGTTATTCTGATAAGTACTTTTTCTGCAAAATAATTACCAGTCGGTGCTAGTAAAAGCAGGTACCGTTTTCATCTATTAGTCGACGTTGTGAGCCAGATCCATAAATCTGTGTGTAGCAGGGAGGCCAGGCAACGTACCCAGGGAAAGTGGCCGTACCGGCTGTATGCTCTATTTCCAGTCTCCCCTTTCTGGGATTGCTCCAGGTAAACCATCCAGGAGCAGCTCTCATTTATTACTGTCCAGTTGCCTGATGGGCTCTTTTTGCTGCCAGGGAGTGACGTGACCGGGCTCTGCAGTTTTCCCAAGGACGGTTGCTGGCGGGGCTGGGCACGCCGTGCTGCTGCCTCGGCTCTTCTCACATCACCATTACAGGAGCGGCGTTTTCAGCTGCGTTGTGCCAGTGGAATCACTGATGAAGGCTGTACCGAAGCTAGACCCGAACTTTCCTTTTGCAGACTAAACAGATCGAAACATAAGGAGAGAGGGAACGGAGTTCAGAACAGGGTAGATACTGCATCTGAGGATTGGAAGTGTACAGTCAGTGGTGACATTTTGGTGACATCTCAGTGCTTCTAAACATAACTATTATTATGATCCTAAAGAAAATGTTGTTTAAAATGCCTTACCATTTTAAATATCGGAACAGGGACAATGTGGTGCTTGGCCATCAGGCTCGGTTATAAATACCTAGAACCTCTCCAGTGACGCAGAGCTGCAGATATTTCTGTTTGTGTTGTGCTACTGAACTCCTCCAGCATGCAGGGCAGCATTTTGTTTGACCAAACTTGGGTGTTAATCCTTGTGCAGACGTGAATTTAGGAGCAAGTAGCCTATCTCAGTCTGGATATGTATCCGTTGCGTACAGAGCTAAGGCGTATTTACAGCCCCAGGCCTCTCTCTGTGGCAGTGCAGCTGGTGCTCAGCGGGAGTTGAAAACGTCCACAGATGTCGAGGCACAATTAAAGCTTTCTGATGAGTTTCGATGTTGTTACGGTCTAACGCTAAAGAAACCCCTTTCATTTATTTATCCTTCCCTTTCTGAACATCAGTAAATCATTTCAGGTTGTTGCACTGCAGGTACTGCATTTCTTAGGTCTTTAATGCTCCCTTTAGTTTTATGTTTTTAAAGCCGTTTCTGGCAGCTTTATTAGAAAGGAGAAGGACAGTACTTTCTGCATTAATCTGGCATTTTTCTGATATTCACAACAGTTTTAGGTCAAAAGGACATTTTCTTTCTTTCCTTTAATCAATGGCCACTACATCCTAGAGCAGTTTTAATTCTGAGCTGGAGGCTGGGTAAAGATGCTGCAATTGCATAGCCAGGGCCTTAGCAGAAGACTCCAGGGACTGTTTCAGTAGCTACTTAAGAACCCAGTGAGTTTTGTAATTAATTATATTTTCATTCGAAAAATACTGTAGAGGAGCTTCTGATTTTGTTAAGTTGTGAGTTAAGTTCTTCTGGTCTCTGTGTAAAGTCCTGTAAGGGCTGTGAAGGAGACATTTCTTTTAAGTCTTTGAAGGATGGCGATGCTTTTGCCCCAGAGCTGTTACACTGCGGTTACTTCACTCCTTTTTTTTTTTTAAATAAATAAAAGATATGATCTCTGCCATATCTGTATCTAACCAGTATGTGTTCCCATTTTGAAGCAATAACTGTAACTTCAGTCGGTTCAGCAAAGGTGACATGGAAAAGAGAAGTAAGGTTGCTGGCGCTTCAAGTTGTAAATGAAAAGATTAAATTTACTTTTCAGGAAACAGGCACTAAGCTACACTGAAATCATGACCAGCCAAAATATCACTGGCACATCAATCCACACTCGTTATGTATATAGAGATATAAAAAGAAGAGCTGCTTTTTTTGGCCGTGGCACTCATTCCTATTTTTAAATTGTGCATATTTAATCATTAGAGAATAGTTTGCAGCATTATAGAGATGCTGTTAGATGACTCCATCTGTTCTATACTATAGTTTGGCATGGGGAATTCCCATATGCACTTATCTGGAGGTTTCCCATCCACTCACCATATCTGAAACTAGAGAACTTGAAATTTCCTAACCGGATGACATACATCTCTGGTTTCGGTTCGTATCAGCTTGTGATTTCTGTAAGGCTTTTCGCAGTCTGTGTGTTGTGATTTAAGGTGAAGAATGTACGTAGAAAATCATCCTGATAGCAGGGATTTCTTTATCCCTTATATAAAGACTAAATGTGTGTCTTGAAACAAGGCAAAAAAAAAATCAAGAATCACTTTTGTGCTGTCGCCCCTCTACAGTGCTCACTAGCTGTTCAGAGCCCAGGCTACACACATCTCTACATACATTTAGCTTTACGCATTGCAGTGGTTTAACCACACGAGGAATGTTTCATGCATGAAGCACATGTACCTACAAGACTGAGGGTAACGTTGAAGAGCAGTTGCGTGAAGACCTGTACTTCATTGTGCCATGCTGTACTGTGCTCCTCGCTGTGAGGGTGATTAACACCGCGATTTCTTTTTCGTGATTTTTCTGTGCGTAACAGATGTGTCCATTTCTGTATTCTCGCTGCTGTGTCTTTTTTTTGTTTACTTCTGCTACTAATTGTTGTTGCTTTGCTTTCCGAGCCCTGTACTAACGACGCAGTGTTTCTCCCTTTCCTGTCTCTTCCAGGACTGTCATGTAAATATCCACTTCTTCAAGGTAGTTTTTTCCTTGGTGTTCTCCTACACCTTTTCTTCACACAACCCTCTTTACCACTGTTTGAAGTTTATTAAATTCAATTTCATTGTCACTGTGTTTTAAGGATGCACTTGTTTTTTCCCCGGTTTAAGCTTTTCAATGGATAAAAAAAATATTGAAGTGTGAATCTTCCATAATTTGTCACAAAGTACTCCCCAGATTAGAAGTGTACTTACAAAAAAGGGGTCATCAAACCTCAGCAGATGCGGTGTGCCTTTCCTTTTGAAGGAATTAGTTAAATGAATGCTCATGGAAAATGGAAAATGGTGCATCTTTAATTTGAAAGACACTCATGGAACTTTAAATAACTTCCACAGATCAAACAATGCTCATGTTCACTGTATATTTAAATAGATACATTTACATGATACAGCATGCATGGTTTATGATATAATATACTACATATATTGCTATATGTTAGCTGGAGTATACTATATCATAAGAGATATTACTCATACGCACAGATGCTCTGATGCCTGAAATACCCATTCACCTGGTAACTTCCCATTTTACTTCTGTCACTACCCACCACCTCACTGGATTATTGCCATAAAAGAAACATATCAGCATTGAGAACATACATGTGTGGCCTTTTTATTTGCATGTATCTCTGACAAATTATCGTGCTTTATTAGGGCAAAGGTTACTGACACATATCACACTTCCAGTTTCATACATTGGTTAAGTTACAATTGAAATTAAAATTTGAAGCTCCTGTGCTGTAAACTGTTTTAAGAATCTATCTAAGGTTATTGAAGCCATTATCATCTTCAAATAGTATTTTTACAATTTAAGTTGACCTAGAGCGGTTTACATGTTACAGCTCAAAGCTTAAAATACTCAATTTAAAAATAAAACTTTATTTTTGAAGAGTTGTTTATATTATTAATGCATGATTTTACCAAATGTTTTAATACTGAACCAGAAAAACAAAGAATAAGACCTTTTGTCATTGCCAAATATTTCCTAATGCAGTAATCATTTGTCATGCAATCAGTAACTTATTTTTTCTTAACCTTGCTTCTTTATCTGGTATCTTTATCTCAGAAAAGCCTGTGCAGAAGAGGACTACCCTTCCTCAATCTTTTACACCTCTTCTTATTTGAAAATAAAATCACATGGTGGTTTCATTGATGAAACTTGTTTAATGCAGGGAAGTTGCAAGTTTCTCCATTTAAATGTATTTTAAACCAGAGCAAAAGCTACGCTGAAAAAATGCGTCTGGGATAAACATGAAGTTATGTCTAACATCGTGTTGTCACTTCATTGTAAAATCCAGACCTTGAAATGCACTGATATAAACTGACAAAAGTCCTTGGTCAATTCGTGTTTTCATCATAGGGGTGCACCTAAAAAAAAAGAGCTGAACGGTTTCCTACAGCTGCTGCTTCATAGGCAAAATTCATGCTTAGTCCTTGGGAATTATAAACATGAATTCCAGTGAAGAAAGTTGGCCCGCTGTTCTGATGTGAAGAGGAGACTCAAGAATTCCATTTTTTCATGGCAAAAAAATGCTTCCTTGTTTATTGTCTGTCTTTTCTCTCTAAATTATTACAAATCCCCGTTCTGCTTGCTGCTGACAGTGACTTAGCATCGCTAACCTAAGCTCAGAAGCGTCACTGCATGCTGCATTCTGCAAGTTAATCACCACTGACGTTAGCATGGCTTTGGAAATAATTTTGTAGGTAATCAGTTTATGTGGGACTGCTGGGGAGGTTACGTTCCCAAGTTTACAAGATTGGAATTGAAAGGAAACAGCAGGAGCTGATGAAGAAGGAAGGCTGTGTTCCTGAGGATAAAGTAACGCTTCTGAGCTAGAAACCAGTAAAATGTACAAAAATTATTTTATAACATCAGAGCAAATTTGAGAATGCTGTGAGCAAGGTCAAACAGCGTAAATACTTGTTTATGAAATTATCAGGTACTGGGAAGGATCACGCATTTATGCCGCTTTTGTTCCGCCAGCAAAGGGTATATTTAAAGAGATTATTTTCACAACATCATGCAGAAAACACCTTCATCTTTGTGTATGTGTGTTTGTGTGTGTTAAATAATTCCATAGCATGTTAAGACTTGGATACAGAATCCCAAGGTTTTAAAATCAGTCCTAGTCTGCAGCTTTTCATGGCTGTTGCATTTGATCACGGGGATTTGTGCTAAGATCAGGTAGAACTGAAGTCTTTAAAGATTGTTTTAGAACAGAATTTTATTATTTTTTGTCCGTATCGTAATGAGTTTTATGCTTGAAAGCAAATTCTACACTCTAGGTTTTTTTATTATTGAAAATTAGCAGTAATTTGCATAATTTAAAAATGAAGGAGCATATATAAAAGCAGTTCTTTTTTTGACACTTAGGGATTTGCTGTTCTAGCATCATATTTGTTGTCTGGGTTTTTTATTACTGCTATCACAGGATATTTCTGCAAGAATTCTTGAATATTATTCCTAGGCAGCCTCTTTAATTACATTTCATCTAGTTAGACACTGCTCTGTTGCAGGGGATAGCATGTTTGGCAATAAAGGCAGAACACAAAGTAGACTCAGGTGGCCCCAGGATTATTAAACAGATTAAACATGTTGACAGTGCCAAATGGGTAACTGGAAACTCTTCCCTCTCTGGATCTCACTGCTCACAGCCAGCCATCCGTTGTGCAGGGCAATAGCCCCTGAAACTCCTATTCTTAGGAAAAGCATATCCCTTTCAAACGACTATCTTCCAAGTCAGTTGACTTCATTGTCTACATTTTCTAGGGGATATGGTTACCTTAACCTTGTGCCTGGCAAATTTGGGGTTTTTTTAGAAATCATGTATTCAGTACTTCATATGGTTTAACTTCTGTACAGCAACACGAAAAAGTAAAATAAAATAAAATAAAAATTTGAATAGGGAATGTGATTATAAACCCCCCCAAAACAAGCAGCTCTGTTGAGATGGTGTATGGTATATTAAACTGTTGTATTGTCCTTTAGGATTCTCTTATTGCCTTTATCCTAAGTAAACATCCGTTTAACGGAATGGTGAGCTTAAGAAAATAATTTCTCCTCGGAGTTAGAAACCACAAGGGGTCAGTGAAGAACACAGAATAGCTCCCAAAGCAAAAAGCTGTCTCTAGCAAAAGTCCTGAAAGAAATGAAGTAGTGCAAATTGTTTGTATGTATATATTTAGAAAGATACCAACCCATTAAATTGAACTGCTATTTTGATAAAATTCAGTATAACGTTTTTCATACAGCCCTTTAGTCAAGATTTTTAAGTGGCACTGATGATAATTTTTCCCCTAATCAAAATTTTTAATAATTTGCAGCTGTAAAAGCGAGTGCTGCCTCTGCTCACCCATATATTGCTCAGTTCACCTCTACCTTCGGGTGCCTCATGACTTCTGTAATTACCTGCCGCCGTCGTGCTCGACTTTATATGCTAGGTGAGAGAAATGGACCTCCATGGAAATCTCTGAGTCACTAAGTAAAATTATCTCATGAATTTTGTGAACCTGCAAGGCGTTAGAAGAGGCCTGGGCTCCAAACGCACAGCTCGTGCCAGGGTTAGGCAAAATAGCTCAGTTTTACTAATCATCCGGAATTCTTTGTGGGACACGCTGCTTTCTCTTCTTTTATTCGTAACCCAAATTAATTCATGTCCACTCTGATATCATCGTTCCTACGTGATGAGCAAAGCAGTACAGCATGTGGGTGTGCTTCAGGAGTGGGTTTCCTGTGTTCTTGGACATGCTTTCTGCAAAAAGGCTTTTTTAATCCTTTTCACATATGGCACAAATTTTTTTTCAGGCAAATCCTTTAAATAAATTCACTATTACTAACCAAAAGGGTAAATATGACATAAGTTTAAGGGGAGGAGGAGAGGAAATGAGGGGAAAAGTAAACTAAAGACATAAAATAGTCCATATTTAACTCCCAGGTAGAGTTTTATCAAGCTCCCCATTTGTATTTTTATGAAACATCCTGTTTGCCTTCATTCCTTTTTACTAGCAATGGGAATTATAAGAATATTTTTGTAGCTATTTTTTCAATAACTATTTTAGCTATTGAAGTAAAAATACATTTAGCTCATTTTTATATATTGCATTTTTTTACTAATTACATTGTAGTTCACCATAGTGACATCGCCATCATGAAAATAAATAGGAGTGCAGCTTTCTGCTTATTTGCGTATTTTCAGTGTTCTCCTGGCTGCACAGAAGTTTTGCTAGAATGCAATTTCACCAAGGAATACGCGGCTGAAAAATGATCTGCGTAAATCTCGCGAAACCTTGACAATGCCCGTGGTACGGGTGCACCTTGCTGTATTGCAGTGTCTCGTGTAGGCATCTTCAGTCTGCTGCAGTCTAATCCAAGCATGCTCCTTTCTATATGCATAAATATGTGCGTATACATTCATTAGTGCAATACATTTCTGTAGTTTAGTTCATTAGTTATTTGTTCTTGAAAGGAACAAACAAGAATCGGTGAGAACGCACAGCAAGGTGGGAAAAAGCCACGCGTTGCCGCCTTCTTCATAAGCATTTGTTGAGCCAAGGAAAGAAGCACAAGAGCCAGAGAGTGTGTCTTTTGTTCTGTGTCACAGGAAATTTAATGCAAAAGCATGTCCTCAGATTGCTCAGCGCACGTTTTGTAGGGAAACGGGTAAAATGGCCAAGGAAGTTCCTTCCCTCCGTTGGCTTGCAACAGCAAGAACATGAGCTCAGGCTGGGCCGAGATGTAACGCTCGTGCCGTCCCCTCTCCGGTTAGAGCTGCTGGGCTGCCAAATCATCCCGAGCTTAGGCTCTAACTTTCTCTCTTTATGTTGTTTCCATGGCTACAAAACTCTCCACTAATCAATTATAAGCTTGCGTTAGGTTATGGTATTAAGCTTAAAACTCGGTCTGGTGAAGTATTAGGTCTTGCTGGGGCTTAGAAATGGACTCTTCTCATTTCAAATTCTCAGCATCCTGATAATTAAGTTGTATAAACTAGGAAATTGATAGTCCTTCCTAGCATCTATAATCACAGGGAATTGGAAATGCAGTAATGTAAGAAACAAGCTGCCACAATGATGGAGAACATTTTGGTGAATGGGAGGTTTTTTCCTCTAGCTTTTGACTTGAAATTTATTGGATTTATTTACTTTATTAAAGGCTTGCTAATAGCTCACCCTATTGATCAAAATCCCCACTGAGCTTTCATAACTGGGAACCTGAGTAGGGCTTTTTGTCCTTCCTTGAGACTCAGATAAATTATTTTGGTTTCTCCTTTTTACATCCTTAGTATGAGTTTTGCCAGCTCTGTCAGTGACATCTTCTACGGTTTGTCTGAGATCTGAGCTGCAGTGATGCTTCTTGTGTAGAGTCCAGGTAGCGACAGGCATAGCTGAGCATTAATTTCACACGTGCAGCCAAGGCCTTCTGGCTACAAGTCTAACAAAGCCAGCCTAACAGCGAAACTGGAACGTGATTATTAAGACTCTTCCTTTCCTCGCTTCTCACCACCTATTTTGCCCTTTCTTCAAGTGACGCAGAGCGTCGCCTGCAACTCTGCTATGGCTTTGGGTTAACTTCAGAATTAGGAACAGAAACATTGGGAGCAAGGCAGGTTAGCATGAGATGGCTTGTTCCATCACCCGGTGACATTTGTAGAGCGTGTTGGGGTCTAGCAAAGAACTGGTGAAAACTTGTGGCAGTGTGCGAAGCAGAGATTTTGTTAGCGTTTCGCAGAGGGATTGAATCCTGGCAAGAGGACATTCCTGCTCCATGGATCTCAAGAAAGTCTTCAGACCCGAGATAAAGCCTGCAGCAAGCCTGCTCAGTCAGTCCTCCGACTGCTGACCCTCACGCTATCAAAATTGTGATTTTTTGCAACGGCGACTGAAGCCAGTGCTGCTCTCTGTTTTCACATCGTTCGTTTGCTATTTACAGCTAAATGTGACTGCATGGGCAAAGCAGGCGGTGCTAGGTGGAATCTGCTGTAGAGGAGGGGAGAGGGTGCTGGTGTGTAACGCGAAGCAGGGCTGTGAGTCTCGAGGAGGCTCCGCTGCCGGCAGCAAAGCTCTAGATTTCTTTTCCCGGTAGGTGTCAGTGGAGCCAATAAGTAACAGATGAAAAGTGGCGATAAGCGTGCTGTTTCCAAAGAGAAGTTCCGTGTGCTGTATGTGTATATACCTCCGCACATGCGATGGGAATTCAGCGTTGCTGTTAAATACTTTTTCATTTATCACTTTCTCCTCTTGAAAATTTGTTACCAATAGATCTCCCCGCTGGGCATCTGTGAACTTGCTAAGAGCGAGTTGCCTTGACAACTGAGAAACGCATCCTCTAGCGAACTGCACGTCACAAGGCCCTTTGTTGGCTTGAATATTTTTTCGTGGGAAATTATGTGGGTTTCTCCTTTCTGAAGCTGTGCTTGGAGGGTGGCGGGGTGTGGCAGCAAGTTCGGGCAGTTTTGGAACCCAGTGTTCATTTTCCCTTTGGGAACACACCCAATCTTACTGAGCTGAATGTTGCAAGCAGCAGCAGAAGAGAGTTAATGAAGGTGAGCGATACAAGGTCTTAAAGCACCAACATAATGATACCTAGCTCATTGCTCTAAAGAAATTGAGGGTAGGAAAGTGAATTGTGTAGATTTTTGGTTTAATTCTTCACAAATTTTCTTTATTTATTGGCTAATGGGAAAAATGACTGATTCGGTCTTTTCGCTCTGTAATTCTTAAGTTTCTGAACTATAGTTAATAACTAGAAGGCAGAAACACCAATGTTCAGATTTAGTGTTTTGTCCTATTAGATCGTCTTCACAGTAGAAAACCAGAAAGTTCTGAAAAGACTCAATGAGAACATTTACTGTGGTTGAAAATTGAGTGCAATGATGGATTACTATTCCCTAAATCACTTCTTTTTCTTCTTTGCATCACAGTTCTCATTAGGCTTTGGAGAAGACTTTTTTTTCCGTATCTAATTAAAAGAACAATTGTTACACTTACATGAAAAATAAATTGAAAGCGTTTTTACTGCAAAACCTGAGATATCTTTTCCAAAAAGCACATACCAAATTCCAAGAGACTCTCCAGTGTAACACACTGTAACTTCTGTAACGCTCCATGAAGAAGTGCATTTGGGCTGAATATATAAAGTATGTCTCACCTGTGGTTTCAGGGTAAAAGAACTGGCCGAGATAAGGTGCGTCCAAACCAGAGGAAGTAAGATGATGTGCATGTCTTGTTTTCTTTTAAGATTAACTCTTCTGCTACCGGTGCAGACTAATTTATCTTTAACGTACTTTTTCCTGGTTTGTTTGCTGCAAGCTGGCTTTGCTGTAACAATAAGGTGTTTTTATCAAAGAAATTAAGCCAAGCAGTCTGCATGTAAATTGAAAATGAATCCAGTGCCTGGAATGCCGTCTTCAACTTCAGCAAGTTTTAACAGCCGTAAAAAATAAAGGTAGATTCAAGTAGGATTCTGCTATCTTCAACTTTAGTCATGGTAGGAAGAGACAAAATATCATTGCTCTTTTTCAGTAAACTTTTATGAACCATTTGAATTTATGTCCCTTCTGTAGTTGCAAAACTGTTTTTGCTCCAGGAATCTGGAAGAGTACGTTGGCTGCATGACATTTTCTCTCTGCAATATTCAAGGCGTATAAGGTATAAAACTCATGGTGGAGCTCGGTGGGAGCATGTTAAAACATTTCCTCTTCTTGACCTTATGAGAATACACTGACATACGCTGGCTGTGGATACACAGAAATTAGAATACCTGTTTTTGTGCTCTGCCTCTACAACTGGTAAAAGATTTATACGTATTACTAGTCATTGGACCCTACATTAGACTAATGTGAATAAAAGTAGTTCATTGTAAGAGTTTGTGGATGATTTTAAGCAAGCTAAGGCATTCCTGCTGTTGTAAAAAAAAACCCTAATGTATAAAATCAATAAAATTATTTGAACTGTGATATTTGTAATGCAGTAAGGATGAGTAGGTCCCAAAATGATACAGAACATTTTAAGTAAATCTATTAGAACTGCTTTTTATGAAATATTCTTTCCTCTAAGACAGCAACCAGTAGGCTGTGATTCTGGTTAGCTCTTCCTCCTTTCAGTTCTACCTCTCTGTCTGGTCCAGATGTTTTCCATATTGTTCCTTTTTTCTAGCCATATCCAACTGTAAGAAAACCTGCTTCTCTTCAAGAAACTGAGTTTGTTTAGATAAACACCTGAGAAAATACATTTCTTGGGCTATTTATAAGGCCAGAGCTTGAAGAGAAAAATGATGGGTCTGTGCAAGATCCAGAAAGATCGGGACACCATTTAACAGTGTCAGCTTTAGGGAACAAGACATCTGTCTGTGGTAGCACATCTGGGTGCCTTGTTCTGTTTGTGTGTCTCAGGTCCAATGCCCTGCTCTTCGGTTTTGTGTGCGTAAAGCTCTACATCACAAATTGCTCTCCTTACACACAGTTTCTATCCAAGAGAGCCCTGGGTCTATTCCTCTCTGGTTAGTCCTGATGTTGAAACAGCATTCCCAGGAGCTCTGGAAATCACTTCTATCCAGTATCTGTCCTATTTTTAGTGCTTAAGTTGGCCTTGACAGAGCATAAGCCTCAAACAGATTCTCTTCCCTTCTAATAAACAGTAAAGCCAGTCATCGTGGGCAATCCTGGATGCAGAGGTGACGGTGAAAGTAATGGTGTGTGCTTTTACATTTCATTTATGCAAATTAAAATGCATCAGTAATGTAATGTTTTCTTTAGTATATTTATTTTTATTGTGCTCCTCTCCTTGACTGTATTTTAACAGTAGTTTTAGTTTGTAATTCCCTATCTGAAGTATTTGAAATATATAACTTGTTCTTTATGTGAAAAAACAATGGCCCACATGTTGAGGTATTCAAAAAGCTGAGGAAAAGTGTTTTTCTAGCAAAATATCTGTTCAGCAAGTTATTTCCCATGTGGGTCATAACAAGCAATTAACATTGCTGTGCGTGAAGAAAGTTTGCAAGTCATCGCATTGTACGTAACGTCGTTAAACAACTCCAATGGGCATAGCCAACTAAATACTCAACCAGAGGGTGAGATGAAGGCCCACTCAGATGCCAGAAACCCTGCGGAAATGGCCACAGCATATGGGTGGATGAGGTCTTCTCCACATGCACGCTGAGCCCAGCACGTTTCGGATGTGTTTTCTCCAAATCTTTACTAAATCGTATAATCAAATGGTTGTTTCCCTGCATCTTCACCCATTGATTGCAATAAGGCACAACATTCGCTCACTTTGTAGATTTTCTGTAGTTTAATGTAAAGCAATTTTGATATTTGGAGACGTTTTCCTAATCCTTTAGTCATAACCAGAAATCATTAGTTGAGTTTCTGAAATACTTTTGTCTTGCCCCTTATTCTGGGTTAAGTTGTGTAATAAAAGGGCAAGGTTAAAGACTTTCCTTGAATCCATCAACATAAATTATTAGTGATGAGTTGTGACGTTTCTGCTGGGTGTAGAAACTTCCGTGAAGCTTATAAGAGATGTTTTGGTTTAGGTTTATAGTTCAGGATTAATTGAATAACATGGAATATACATAGCAGCTAATTCTCGAAGACAGGTAATAAGTACTAGATCTTTCAGGGTTTATTTCATAAAGATGTCTTACTGTCCCATCAAAAACTCGGTGGCACAGGTAGCATCTGTAATGGCTTGACCGTGCTTATCTAATTTTATTTCCATGCCCATAGCCTAATTTTGTTCCAGTCGCTCTGGAAATTTTTTTAAATAGTACTAAGAAGAAGACAAAATGATATGCCTGAGGCAAAGTCATAATTGAAACATGTTGCAGTAGTATTTTGGGAAGCTCTTAATGGATCATCTGTGAAATGTTTTGGTTTGGATTATTATTGTTTTCTTTTTTTTTTTCCCTCCCAGTACATGTTTGCCAGCTTTGAAATTCCCACTATATTTTCAATAGGACCTTAAGCCAAAAGGCAGTAAAAAGAATTCACATGCTAAATGTGAAAAACTTTTTTCATCATGCTTATGAACAAATGGTCAGTGGCCTAGCTGAAGGGAAATACGAACCTTTGATAAGGTTATGATGATTTAATAAGGTCATTAGGCCATTCCACTTGGGTCCATGTGCTTGCCTTGAGTCAGCCTGGTCATTCTCGAGGATTTAAAGGATGCCATTTTCCTACATTTTCGTACATATGGTTTGCAACAGGGTTCTCTCTTTACACGTACCAGTGTCCGGGCTAACGCACCGAGAGAGCTCAGCACAAGTGATGAGATAGCCAGGATTGTCACCTTCCCACCAGCACGGTCACTCACAGCCGAGGTCCAGTCCGATGGGCTCCTGCCCACCGTAGCCGTCTCCCTGGAGCAGATGGCACGGAAGCCCACCTGAGCAAACAGGAGGCACCTGCTCTTCTCCTTAAAAATCTACCATATGAAAAAAGAAATTATCAAATTGAGAGCGACATCTAATTTAAAACAGATGAAAAATGGAAGTAGAGGAGCACGTCTCTAGCTCATTGAGTGTAAGCGTTTTCTTGCGAGGGTGCAGAGAGGCCTTGGTTTGGTTCCCTTATCTTATTGTAAGATGCCGCCTTCAGATCCTGACAATTTGATCTCGCGTGCGTTCGATCCGAGCTTTCAGCTCTGGGAGTGGCAGAGGGCACAGGAGCCTGCTGATGAATCTGCCACTTGGGGGTTTTTTTGGACAAAGTGCTGTTCACCCGCCCAGCCTGGGATTGCAGCACTGCAGAAAGCACTCCCTGTCTGAACAGCAGGTTTGTACCCGAAGAAACAAACTGCCTGGGAACAAAGTCTGATTTGTGGTTTCGAATGATACATTTTTCAAACAGACTGCTGACAACCTACCCAGTGGGTTTAAAATATAAGAAATAAAGCTAGGGTTTTCCATTTAGCATTCAGTGCCTCATCTGGATCTCCCTTACTTGTGCAAAGGCAGATATTGCAATTGCTGCTTGTATCGCAAGAGCAGGATCCAGGATCTCTTATCTGGGATCCCACGTGTGAGGGAATCACAAAGACACGGCCAGCAAAGCTGCTCCTTGAAACCATTTCTTCATCTTGTACAAATAAAGGTTATTAGGAGTTTTATTTTTTTCCTTGTTTTGCTTGTGGCTCAGCGTTGCATTGTGGCCTTGAAAGGAGCTTTGTCCCGACAAAGAGCTCCATTACAGGCACTGGGTTTGTCCCAGCAGCCAGGTCTGCCGAGGGGCCATCCTTTGCAGAATCAGGGACGTAGGCTGACGCCCAGGACTGGCTTTTCCTAAACGTTTGCACAGCACATGGTCCTGATGAGCATCTCCGAGTGCTGCTTTCATGCAAGCAAATAATAATAGTGGTGGAAGAAATTCCACGTTTTAAGCTGTATTACAATTTAAAAAAAAAAAAAAGAGAGATCAAAACCGCCGAAATTCATGTCCCTGGGGCAGGGTATAAGACTTTCTGCATGTATAAATTTGCAGGAGGAGTCATCCAATCTGAATATGCTTTTCAAGTGACGTGTGGTTATTTTATCAGAGGATTACTTGACATTACTGCCTGCAGTAGTACAGGGCTGGAGTCTATGAATCGAGTTGTCCCTTTCAGTCTTACGGTTTTAAACTTGTCTGGGGAGGGGAAAGTTTCTATCTTCCAGTTTCCAGTGAGGCTGCCAAAGGTATATATGCCAGGCCAGGATTTTAAGGTGATCTATCGTGTGACTTCGAATAAACTTTAATTTCTATAATTTTCTTTAGCTGTAAAACAGTGCTAATATGCAAATACTGTCCTTTTGCAGTGCAGTGAGAAAAGTAGTTATCCTTAAATGTCAAGCAGATGTCAATGGCACAAAGTAAATTAACCATATTAGAGGTTATTTACCAGACCAACGCACTAGATAGATGGAGGGAAAGCACTTATATCCCAAAGTATTATTAAACCTTCTTGGCTTTGCTTCTGCTGGTATACGGGATTCTTTTGAGAAAAAGAGGGATATTCTGTGGTAGCCTGTGTTATCTTTTGGTGAGTCTTACTTTTGTGTCTTCTATTAACTTTGAGATTTGAAATGCAACTTACTTGAGCAATTACATGGTGTCTCATATGAAATACTGAGACCGTTGCAACCTTCTGCAAACCAGACTGTCTTGCCAAGGCAGAGCCTTTGTATGCGATATTTCCCTTCCTCCCTTTTCCAGATCAACACTTGATTGAAAATCAAAGTTGATTGTGTGGCTAGTTTGAAAGTGGCCATGTTCATCTGCATTAATTCTCATGTGTTGTGGGGTTTTTTTAAATGTAGGTTATTTTTCTTAATGCATGTCAAAGATTTCCTAACTCTTGCTATGCAGTGGCTTTAAGAATTACATTTTAAAAGAGAATGTATTGAAGAGACTGTTTATATCCTAAAATACCCTATGTAGATTATAGCATGATATTTTTGAAAAGCATTTTGGTGGTATTTCAAAACAAAACCAGCAGATAAGCCTGCTTTTGGCATGAAAATAAGTGATTTTTTTCCTTTGGCTTTGGTTTTTGCTTTGGTTTTGCTCTTCTAACCAGATAAGTATATCTGCTTTTATCTGGTTATACGTGAACACATTTTTCCACTTTAATTCACTCAATAATGTCAAAAATATTGTTGGAATGAGTCTTTGAAGTTGTGTCTGCGCATATTTTGTTATGCAGCCTTTCTCCCGGGAATGCCACCTCAGATATGGTCATCTCCAGTTCTAACCTTCACCCAGTGATCCATTCTGCCAAGAAAACGGGCTACTCTTCTTACTTTCCTATTTTTGTGTGTGTGTGTGTGTGTATGTTCTTCAGAAAGCCAAACTTGGGCCAGCTGGTAACAAAGTCATTACTCCAACAGAAGACAAGAACTCAAGTGTGCCGTCCAACAATCTGGACAGGGTGAAGCTGACAGATTTCAACTTTCTCATGGTTCTTGGAAAGGGGAGCTTTGGGAAGGTAGGAATTCTTGATAACTATTCCACTCGCATTCTTTTTTCTTTTTTTTTTTTTTCTTGGGGAAGAATGAATGAATAATTCTCTAAGAAGCAAAATCCAGAGTCAAAAGGATGTGCATTTTTGCGGGAGGATTTCTTAACGTGGAGTAGGGTGATTCCCTAAGGACTAGCAGGCTTCAGTCATGATTGGCAGTTTTCTTGAAAAAATAAAAATTAAAAAAAAACTCAGACTGTTGGGCAGGATGTAAGAAACAGTTGCTGACTTTTAGATCCTCATTTCTTGGCAGTTTCAAGGAAATTAAGTCTGCTTTTCTGGCTTTACTACTTAGGTCACTCTGCCAGTTCTGGAAGTCACCAACATTAGTAAGGCTGAATATTGGGCAAAAAACAGGAATAGTATATGTATATTTGAAATCTGTTAGTCGAAAGAAAGGACTGCTATTTTTCTGTCTCTTTGAACAACCACTTATGTGATAAAGTGCCCTTTACTGAAGAAGTCCCCTGGGACTTAACATTTTATCAGCCCTTCGGCAATGTGCCTGCGATTAACCAGAGGGTTTTGGCACAGGCTTTGTCTGAAATGACTGGTACAGCTCATTGCAGTGGGTGAGTAATGACGATATTTTTGGAGTTTTGATCAAGTTAGTCTACACCAATAAAAGGAAAAGCTGGATCGCCATCTATACAAATCTTTGGGCATATGAGTCACCTTCCCTCCTTGGCAGGTAGGAAGATTTTCACCCTGTTGTTTCTCTTTGTGCAGGTGATGCTGGCAGACAGGAAGGGGACAGAGGAGCTCTATGCAATCAAAATACTGAAAAAAGATGTGGTGATTCAGGATGATGATGTTGAATGTACAATGGTTGAAAAACGAGTCCTGGCATTGCAAGATAAACCACCGTTCCTGACACAGCTTCACTCTTGTTTCCAAACAGTTGTACGTGAGCTCTGTCTTTCTTGCCACCCTGATCTTTTCCATACTATATGATCGTGGATTTCATTGGTTCAATAACATTTATTATCTTCCAACCTATATATCATAGCTTCTGCACAGAGAAAACGGTGAAGTAAGAGATACCCGATGTAATTACCCCTCCTATTTTAAACATAAAAGCTAGGTTTAAAGATTTTCCTTCGTAGAGTAATTCAAGCAGGCCAGTGTGACAAATCATAAATGTAATAATGTTTGCTTTGCTAAGTTAGAGCTTTAAGCCCACATTCCCAAAGGTTCGTAAATACTTATAAGGATCTGAGGATAGTACTTGAAAAGTCTTAATGGCTGTCGTTATATCGTGAGGTGATTAGTGATGGATTTGATTTCATTTTCTGGCACTCCTGGCGCAGAGAAAAGCATTGGGTTTTTTCCTTCCTTCCCTATAAATAGGTGAAGCGGACATTTCGCCATTACATTGCAAAACATCTCCCAGAGACAGGCTGCAGGATCTGACAATCCAGCGGCACCGTACCAGTCTGTTGAATGTCGGGAAAGCCGCTGGTAGACAGTTGGTGCTCGGTGTGCTTTGGTTTTTGGAGTGGGCGTGGATACGCTCTGACACTAGTGAACCGGCTCCAAATGTTCCCAGCTGGGTAGAGGTCTTTATTCACAAGGAATTAAGGCTCTTCTTGTCTCCCCTTGTAGCCATCTTATGACAATGGCCTCGAACTAGTGCCCCAGGGGTGGGTTGTAGCTTAATGGGGTGATGAAGGACATACGTTGTCATTTTTCCACTCGACTATTCCATATATTTTACCTTTTACCTCTTACATTGCTGATGGATTTTAATCTAAAAACAAATGAACAAACAACAGGTGCTTAGTTGGAAGTAATAACATGGTAATATTCCACAAACAAGCCACCTCATCCTGCCACCATTTCACAGCATAATGGTCTGTGGTGTTAGAGGCATTTTCAAACCCTCTTTAATGTCTACAAATCTCTGAGCGGAAAATGGCCTGAACGCAACAGATTTGCGGACGTAATTAATCACAATAAAACGTGAATCTGGAAACTATTGCACTTGGCGATTCTTGCTTTCTAAAATATTTTTTCTGCCTCTACTTATAATATGAAGATTGTTGTAATAAGATAAGAGAGGTTCTAGTGAGAAAGAGACTTCTATCTCCCTCTAATTCTTTATCTTTATATGACTTCATTAGGAACCAAAAAGCTTAGTGTCATCAGTAAATGAAAAAACGCTTTGTTTAATCTTATCTTTCTTTTGGGCAACTACATTTTAAATGTAAAATCTTAAAAGTACAAATGTCTAGTGTTTTCTGGCTAAGGGGAATGGAGGAAAAAAGTTGGAGTTTTTAATATTTACAGTATAATTTTTTTGGTTTATCATGTACAAGAGTAATGGAGCTACATAAAGGCCTAGGTAAATCATTAATGCCTTTGCTTAATTTACTTAATGTTCTCCTAAGAGTTGAGTGGTTTGCACTTGGTGGTATGAAATATTCTGAAGGATTAATATTAGCTACAAAAATGAAAAATTGTATATGAAGGAGAAGAAAAGGCATAAACCGTGTGATTGTAGGAAAAGCTGATTTTTTTTGTTAGTGCTTTTAGCTGCAGGCTTCTGTTGCCATGGATTTTACAATAAGAAAATTCATACAAAAATCTAAATTTTATAAATCCAATCTGGCCAGTTAAACATTTTGCCCATGGCTTGTCTGTTGGACCCAGCTTAGGAAATCACAGCTTTTAAATGTATGTTAAGGTTCTGAAATCTTAGTTACTGGACGATTAGAGACTTTCTTTTTCAGTCAGTGCTCCTGAAGGAAAGAGAGGGAGTAGAGATTGAAGCAGAGCATCTTAGCAAGGAGTCTCTTTCCCATCAGAATATTGGATCAGAACTTTTCTACAAATACTTCAGGATAATGATTCTGTCCAAAATAACTAAAGGAAAATTGGTCTTCCATAACTGGGAGGAAGACTACTGATGCATCTTACATGCTGTCTGGATCACGTTATAACTGCAGAAGTAAGCTTGCCATAGTGTCGTCCACCAGAATTTTCAATGTGAGGTGGCCAAAATCATCCACCCTAAATCAAAGATCTTTGCAGAGTGTAAACAGTGTGTTCTTAGTGAAGTCACTTGGAAGAGCTCAGTTTTAGTCGCTGAAAACTGGGGGGCAGACCTACTGGTTTAAGTCTTAGCGTCTGAAGGTCACTAGGTGGGAAAATACTACTGAAGTGCACTCAGCTATGTTGTGGTCGTGTTTGATTTGAGATACCTGGATATGGCCTTTAAAAGTCCTCAGTGTGCAAGAAAAATCTCCCTCCAAAATACCTTATTGCCATCTTCCTCTAGCTGAAATACGTGTCTGTGAGAAAGTAATTTAGTGTCAGTTGTAAAGGTTCCAGATACTTTTGTAAACCCTTCTTGCTTCTTTTTAATAATTAAAATTATATATTTTTAATACCTCCCATCTTCCAAGGGAAAACTTATTAGGAACGATTAGAAATGGCCTCAAAGCAAGAATTTTCAACCATGTTTAATTTTTTGGGGTTTTTTACATTTATTTTTAGAGACAGATTTTTTTAGACAGAACTGTATGTGAATAATTATGGGAACCATTGTAGACAAATAATATATAAAAGTGCGTCACTAAAATTGGCAAATCTAGACAGATCTCATCAGTCATTTACTCTTGCAGGTTTTATGAAACATTCCACTTCCTGAGCTGTCAATTTTGCCGGAATGTACAACCAGTCCCAATAATCTTAAAAACTTTATAATAACATATTAGTGACTTTTTTGCTCATCAATGCATATCTAATATTTTCTCTAATGTATTTATGTGCGTCTTTAATACTTTATCCTAGGACCGTCTGTATTTTGTTATGGAGTACGTGAATGGTGGTGATCTCATGTACCACATTCAGCAAGTAGGAAAATTTAAGGAGCCACAAGCAGTGTGAGTGTTCATGTTTACACATTTAAATCATGTCATCACCCTAATTTTCTAGTGTAAGAGGATTAGGTTTCTTTCTCGCACTATCTAGTAGCGTCTTCCCAGGTTCAGTACGAAGTCTAGGCTGGCCCCTTTTGATTGTGTTTTTTAAGGCCCAAAAGCTGAAGTTTATTTTTAAAATGTTGTTTGCACACATAGACCAAAGGTAGCTGTGCCTTTTTGTTCAAAAATACAGCACGAACAAAGGCATGCAATGCCTGCTTTAAAAGTGACAAGAATTTAAACACGGCAAAGGAAATTAAAAATGTTACTTGGTATTCTGGTGTCGTATCTAAAAGCGAATTAAAAAAACAAGCAAGTAGAATGTTTCAGTCTGAATGCTATAGGGAACGGCAGTACAAATAGCCTCAGGATTACAATATAAATAATAGTTTATACAAAATACATTCAATGTATAGCTTAGAAGAAGTTCTGTGATCCTACTTTTTTATAGAAGTTTTATTTGTGAGGAGTTAATAAATGATTAGAAGTTGTTTATATACATGAGCCCTTTTAGGTAATTGTACATCTGGCATATCAGTGAGCAACTGATAATGATCTGTAGCATATTCAAATGTGACTAGATCCATCGGTACCATTTTAGTCATGCTTTTATAACATCTCATCATCATTTATTAGTGTCTCATAAATCGTTTACCGATGAAACTTTAAAAACAAGTGTGACCAACTGTTTTAAGAATTCAGCTAAAATAATTTCTCTTTTTGATTTAAATAATTAGGGCTTGTTTAAATGAACGGCCTTCTTACCATAAGTATTTGAGATATAAAACAAAATTTCAACAACTTGCTGAATAAAAGCTAGATGCTGTCAGCTCATCCTTGACTCCCAGCTAATGGAACTTGCCAACACCCGTTGAAAACTATGGTGCTTTATGACAGCTTACGCCTGGGGAGCATCTTCCAGCACAGGCGTTCACAAACGCCTCTGATCAAGTGTTTCAGAGCTAAGCTTTCCTTTCCCTTATGCTAGCCTAAAAATTAATCTCATCTTTAAATAATCCTCTTGCATATAATTTGCACAGTTCCACAGCAACTGGCTTCAAACATCCATCAATATTATATATCCTTTAAGTACATTCAGCAATTGTATTTTAGATGGTAATAATTTTAATTAGCTTTATGTAATTAATCCATTAACAGCCTGTATAGAGGAATACTATTTCTGCAAATTGTTTCGTGCCATATGAATTGCAGTGTAAATTGAGCTGCACCCTGAATTCGGCATTCATATGTGATTAGAGAGAATGACCTTTGCAGGCAGAGTCAGATCAGCGCAGTAAAATGCTCAGCTCCAGCTGCACCATTTTTTTGTGGGCTAGGGAGATATTTTCAAATTTTTTAAAAATTCTGCATTATTTTATCATCAAATACTCAAAATGTATCTGTTAAAGTCAAATTGAAGTGAGGTGTCTTTTATGTCATCTGCCTGTAATGTATATTTTTATACTTTAATATATATATGTACACACTATATATATTATATACTTTATATAATGTTATCCTGTCATTCTTTACCATGATGCATTTCTAAAATATGTTGTCAGAAAGAAATCATGAGGCAATAAGAAATCTGTTGGGTTTTTTTTTCATACAGGTTCTATGCAGCAGAGATCTCAGTTGGGTTATTTTTTCTCCATAACAGAGGGATTATTTATAGGTAAGTATAATCTGACGTAATTTCTGAACTGTTTTTAAAATCGTGAAAGGATCAATTTCTTTAACTTTTCAGTGCATTTTTAAAACAATTTATAAAAAGCAATCACTGTAGTATTCTTTTTTTGTTGTGTTGCTGTGCTGTAAACCAAAGCCACTGCTTTACCCGAGCTTTTCTGATGTCTGTGCTCTGCCTAACTCAACTGAAAACTCTTGGAAACATAAAACACGATCTTCTGCATTCCTGTGTGATGTTTAATAGTTTTACACGTTCAGAAGCCCCAGTGTGAGTGTGCTCATGGCCATATACATCTATCTCTTCATTAACTGCCCGGTTTCAGGGCTTATGGTCCTTCTTATGTGTCCGCAGTGAGGTGCCCGGCTCCGTGCGGACTGTCGACTGCCGTGCACGTGCAGCCCTGTCCCCTCCGCCCCCCAGATAGCTACACAGTCCTCACCTAGACCCAGAAGTAGATAACTTGGCCCTAGTTGATCCTAAACATTAACATTTAATTACTGTGATTCTTCACAGAGATCTGAAGTTAGACAATGTGATGTTGGATTCAGAAGGACACATTAAAATTGCTGATTTTGGAATGTGCAAAGAGCATATGTTAGATGGAGTAACAACCAGGACCTTCTGTGGCACTCCAGACTACATTGCACCAGAGGTAAGCATTTACCATTTCAAGCACCTTTTAGTCTCTGAAATGAAAACTGTTACTGCACACGTCTCACACCACCAGGTTTTGATAGCTGTAACTCTGGGTACTCTGTGGATGGTACCATTTATACTTCTGCAGGTATATGGAATAACTTTGTGAATTAGTACGATATTATCAATAAGACTTCGCTATTTTAAAAAAATATCTAGTTGATTGAAAACCTAACTTTTTATGAGATCAGTGCGTCAGGTTTTGTTCGTACTAGCAAAAGGCTAAAAAAGCTGGATCACCACCTTGTGATTTCAAATTTGTAGCCTGGAAATGTTATTATACTAAACTTTGTGCTTCGATTTGCGAAGTCAGAGAGAGTTCATGGGCATTGTTGAGGTTGTTGATGAGGTCAGCAAACATTTTATTGGCAGCAAACATAGCTTCTTTAATGTATTTCTCCATAAGTTCACACAGCTGACAAAATACGTATATTTAAAGGCTTGTTTGGCATTTTCAGGAAATCACAAACCGCTCACTGATTTTTGGGGAGGGATTCATGAGGTCTCGAAGCCTTTTGCTGACCTCCTTGCAAAACTACTGTGGTCTTTTCCAGGCCATGTCTTACAAATGGTACAGGTGTCATGAGTTGCTGCTCTTGATCTCAGGAAAGCTCCAGTCAGTGAAAGCCTCAACAAAGCTGTAAGATCAGGGCTTGAATGGAGCTGACATAATAAAGCCATAATTTGCCTTGAGTTTTCTGTGACTTGGCGTTACCTGGGCGGCATTCAAGCCACTGAAAATCACATTCAAACCTGAACCTAACTGCAGTCTGTCTAAAATGAAAACTTGATCATGAGAAACACAGTTCTACTTTAAAGCACTGTGAGAAATACAAGCATAGAGTCAAGATTTTTAGTCTGGATATGATTTGTATTCAATAGTTTAGGTATAAAACATTAAAAAGAAGCACATGTGGTGATTTGGAAATGATTCCAATATATGAATATTAAAATCTGGTATTTGTGCATACCGAGCTTTCAAGAGTCTTGATTTGTTTGGCTGCAAATTGAATGCAAGGGGCTGTATCCTGATCCAAGATACTCAGTGCTTCACCCAGCGCTGGGCAAGAGGCAGCTCTGGCTGGAACATTTCTGGCTGTAATTGAATGTTTGTTGGAATATGGGAGATTTATACATGGACAAGTAAATTAGTGTCTAAGGTGAATGTTGTCATCTCTGTGAAATTGGAATGAAAAATAGTTTGTTTTTTTTCCAGTTGCTAATTCATGCTTTTCAGAGTGAAATATTGTGTATTATAAAACCTTGTTTTTTCACAAATTGCTGTTGCTTGCAGCAGGATAGCAGAACAACCGGAGCAGTATTTCATTTGCTCCTGTCAAAACATAAATGAAGCCAATATTACAAATTAAAAAGTGTCCTTTCTGTGGCGATAGTCTTGTGCCAGTTAATACCAAAGAATGTGTTGTCAGTGCCAAAATGCTCAATATGGGTCAGTGTTGGAATGATTTATTTTACTTTATTTCGAAATTTCATATAAAGAAATAAACCTTTTACCAAAACATTCAGCAACTTGGAGGAAATTAGTCTTTCCATTATCTTACAAACAGGTTTGGTTTTTTTTAGTTGGCTGATTTTCTTTCGTTTCTGAAGACCTTGTTGTGACTGACAAATTGCTAACTAGGTCTGTGGTAGACTTCAAAGTAAGGTTCATGTTTTGCTTGCAGGAGCATTTCAGCATGTTTCCATGGGCTAAAATTTATAAATTTATAATAGATCATAATGAGGATGCGTTTGCATGGTACCATTCCCTGCTGGGTGGAGATAAATGAGCTAAATCTAGATAAACTGTTGAAGGGATCTAGAGCAGAGTAGTCCTGTGAGCGCGTTGCACTCAGACATAGAGAATTAGCTCTTTTCATCAGTATTTGGGAAATGATGTTGTGACTGTAGCGGGGTCTGAAGGAGCCCACGCTGCCTCTACATGATCTGCCCGCGTTCTACATGAACGTACCCACTGCCCAGTTCAGAGATAGCACATCTGGAAGGACCAGGCAGGGACATCTCAGCTGGCTTCACACGTATGATCTCCGGACAGAAAAGCGGGGGAATATGGTGCTGCATTCAGCAAAGTGGGCTTGCACACGTTGGTGTACTGTAAAATAATGCTTTCCTTCTTTAATGGTTGGGAAAGTTAGCGTTTGTTATTCCTGAGGTGTATAACGCATTGGAATTAATATTCATTTTCTTATCCTATGCAATTTGAGAAATGTACAGAGGTTAAACTGGTAGAATCCCAGGTTTGGCCACTTCTGTCAGGCAGAAAGAGGTTATCTAGCAAAGAATATTTATTGATGTGCTGAACTTAAATATTTATGGTCAGAGTGGTAAACTAGCTGTGAAATCAATTAATATTTTGTATTGCCTTGACCAGTCAAGAGAGACAGAAGGAGATGGATGTTGGGAGGATTAGCGGGAAGGGATTCTGCCAGCACAGCCCGCTGCCTGTGGTGCAGCACTGAACCCCACCATCAGCATCCCTGCAGCAGCTAGAGCACTGAGTTTGAATTTCAGAAGAATTTAAATTAGAAACGCCGTTTCCCTTCTCCTCCATCGATAGCCTCAAAACCTTAAGTTCTAACCTTGCATTTGCCAGGGTTATGGGAGGCTAATAGGTATTGCAAAGGTTTGGAAAGTATACATTTGACCATTTCATGTGCTAGTAATATTTATTTCTTTTAATAACTGAGATTTAACTTTTCCAGTAGGCATAAGATACACAAAATACTTTCTCTCTTGCCTCTGGGATGTAATCTTTTCATCCCAACTGGCTACCAGCTGCAAGCTGCAATGTTCTAAACATTCCTACAAATTGCTGGTATTAATCTCTGTGTCCTGCTCTTAACTGTGCTTTCCTTGGAGGCAAAAAGGAAAAAAAAAAAAAAAAGAAAAAAGTAATCAACATTCCTCTGCCAATTTGGCTTGATGAGAGAAATTCCTCCTGAGCTTTTCGTGAGCTCTCAAATCCACAGCACCTGAAAAGGCAGAGCTCTTAAAATACAGTAATAGGTAAGGAAAATGGGACATTTGAAATGCAAAAGGAGATGAAAAAGGCAATCATTTAAATTAATGATGAGAAGGAGGGGAAGGGAAGGGTCCTATCAACTTTCCACTCCTCCCTGGCCCGTAGAAAGCAGAGATCATAGCTGGAGGAGGGTACAGGTCTTCATTTCTGGACACATGAAGTCCCTCACTGCTCTGTGGGTCTGCTCCGCACACTGCGGTGAGACAGGAGGTCATGTTAACGTACCCCTGCTTATTCTAAAAGATATCAAAATTTGTACACGCAGATAGGATTATTTTGGCAGCTGCTGCAAGGCAGCCAGTGATGGCTTTGAGTGCAGCAGCTGGTGGGCAATACATGATGATTTCTGGATGAGGAGGAGGGAACTACTGAAAATACGACGTTTAGAACTTGCTGACTTTGTCCCAATGCATGTTTCACTGTATATTGGAAACTCATCCGCTTCCTCCCATATGTAATTCCTTCCCTGAAGTGAGCGTTCTTTCCTCTCATTTACATTGTCCAATTAATGCTTTGAATAGCTCCCAACATTATGAGTGTAACCGCCGGTTCCCATGCATGACACGCAGATTGGTGAATGAACATGGCAGATGATTGCTTTTCTGTGTTTCACTTGTATCATATCCTTACCAGGATTAAGCTGGTGATTCAAATTGGTTGTATTTAATTAGAATTAAAGGAAAAAAACTTCCGTGTCCGGCAGTAGACATCAACAGTACCACCTTTTCCTACATTGGGATAGGTTCAACAAAAAAAGTGTTTTCATTGCATTTGCAGCCTTTATAAATTAATGACCACCTTATTTATTATTTTTAATAAAATACTCTTTTCCATAAGGCAAGGAGAGATTGTCGGAGAAGGGTTGAGGATGAAATGTTTTATCATTTTCTGTGTGTAAAGGCCATTTTTATTTTTTCTGGATAAAATTTTGAAAGTGTTTGGTCTTTCAAGAAGCAACATTGATTCCAGCAGACCTCTGGGAACTCACTGGTGATAGAAATTAAAGGGAGAGTAATCAAGTAGGTCAACCACTATAATATGAAATGAATGTCCCAAATATATATTTTAAAGCCCATATTACTGCTAAAAGACAACTAATAAAGATTGCCTTTATATAGGACCTTCCAGCTGAGAACCTTGTTATTACCTCTGGTTGTGCAATATATTTCAAAGTACGATTGATTTTGAAATCCTTTGCTTAGAAACATTGCAGTAATTTTTAATTCATCTGCTGCTGTTATCCCAGTGAAAAACATATATTCACACAGAGACTATAATTTTATTTAGTCGCCAGGCAGTCCTGCTTTATTGAACTGGTGACTCACTCTTTTCCTGAGAAAGTACAAAACTTGCTGGTTCAAACTTCTCTTTCAGACAACTAAAAAAATCTAGGATATGTGATGTGTACTTGCCTTAGCAATTTGTTTCACAAAGAATAAAAACACGTGCAAACAGGAAAATAAATGCAAGCCCATCTGGAGTAATGACTGCCTCAGTCCTCTGCTTATTCTAGTGGAGCGGTGGCCCTGGGGCTGGGGGCTCTGATACTGCCCTCCCCGCTGCGGGTGGACGGTGGCTGGGACATCCCGCGTCCCTTCACAATATCCCTTCACAGTTATTTAGAAGGAGATCTGAGAGAACGTCTGCACCTCAGAACTCCTCTATAGCATACCCAAATGCATCTCTTAAATAAATTAACACTGATCTCTGAAGAGGCCTCGATTAAAGAAAATGACGCACGAGGGGACCTGCGTGCTGTTGGCACTTGCGGCCTGTCGTCGTGTCAGAACTCAATTTGTGCTTCTGCGTGAGTCAGATGTGAACCCAGAGGATGCAAAATACTTGACATTTCCATTAGGCCGAACAGCAGAAACCCCTTTCTTTTTGGTGTAGCTGGTATCTAGCTTCATGCTAAGAGAATCTTAATCGTGCAGCTGGGGAAAATGTAACTGAGCTTTTCAGGGTTTTGCTCTTTTCTTAAAGTTTGATTCCTTTCACAGCAGAACAAAAATATAAATATTGAAAAGAAAAGAAAGGCTTAATTATTGATAATCTGTAAGTTAAGTGAGTCTCATGATTTCAAGCTTTGACAAAAATGGACGGATAACATTTTTGCCTTGTATCCTACATTGTGCTGCTGTATTTCCTTCTTTGCCTTCAAATGCACATCCCAAGGTCTCCTAAGAGCCACATTTCCCAAGATATCAGAATACCAAAAAGGCGCAGGCAGGTTTAGACTAACATTTGCAAAACAGCCCAACTCCCACTGAAACCAATGGTTAGCTGGAGTGAGGACTACAGGATTGGCTTTCTGAGCTTTTTCAAGGAAATATGTTCATCTCTCTATGTCACTGTTTATCTAATATGCCACGAGACTGGGTGTTAGTTAACACAGGGGCTTTTCTTTGTTTTTTTTGCGATTATACAGATTATTGCTTACCAGCCCTATGGGAAGTCTGTGGATTGGTGGGCGTACGGAGTGCTGCTCTATGAGATGTTGGCTGGCCAGGTAAGAGTTACCCTCCTGTGCTGGCTGTGACCTCCTCCTGCCTCTCCAGCGCTGCTCTCTTTCAAGGCTCCCTAAAGAGTTAGACCCTTAGGGGACGAGGCTGGAGCCTTTCATATCGATATTATCTCGTTGTACTCTTGACTGACTCCACTGAGAATGTATTTAGGCTTTAAGCTCTTTATATTGCACCCACATAATCAAGCGCTGCCTTTGAATACGGCTTCTTTGTACTGTAATAATGTTATAAATAGCCGTCTTCAAAATTGAATGGGAGACACTTGAGCAGGAAAATGCATGTCAAATGGAAGAAATATCATTTCATAGTTTGAAACCACAGGGAGACATAATAAGAGCGTGTATATGCTCTGCACTGTAGTTAAGTCACAAGAACACAGTTTTTGTATTGTATGTCCTAGGGGTAAAGTATGGGTCTCGCCACTTGAAATATGCTCAATTACAGACCCCTTATTCCGCACAGTTAATGAGATGCTGCTCTCTGAGTCACTGAAGTAGAAAAGCAACACTGTACTGCAGTAAATGGCAGATAACTACCAACTTTAAGGAATTCTGTTAGTCTTGAGTTGGGAAAGATTTCTGCAATTGGCTTTCAATGAGCGTTAGCTAAAGGTATGCATTTCCTAAGCTTAAACCATACATTTTTAACAAATGCCTTTAATAGTTTCTCTACTAAATTCCAGTCGACGTTTTAAAAGTTTTTAAAGTGTAGCAATTGCAGTTGGTAACATTTACAGTCTGCACTGCAAATACTAGGCATCTGAATGCTTTGGAGAAAGTGAGATTTTCCATTAGCTGAGCCTTCCACAGTGCCCGTATCCTGGGGACTCACCCGTGGGCACTTTCCTCATCACCCATATTTAAAAATAAAATGCAGCCCTTTCTTATGATACAGCCTCCCCTTCACAGAAGCAGAATCTACAGCTATGTCTTATAAAACAAACTGGAGTTTAAGTGGAATTAAGTGAGGAATAGATAGACCTTAGCACAAGGTAATTGAAAGTTACAGTCTCCAAACTTCACCCTTTAAAGTATTTTGGCTGGCTGGTGCACAGTAGCTTTAAAAGCTGATTAAAGATGATCACGAAGGTAATCCTGCACACATTTCATTAACCTGGCTGCCATGCTGGGCTCAGAAATGAACTTTTCTCCTCAATTTCTACCTAAGACTGATGAACACGAAACTTCTGGGTCGGAAGATCCCAAGCTGCACTTGGCTGGAAGTTTGGTTTGTATTCCTGGGCAACGGCCACTGCTGCATCCTGATCTCTTTGGGCAACTATGGTTGACTGGAGGCAGGTTGCTGGGCTGGGTGCACCTTTGACCTGACCCAATGTGGCCATAGTATTGACATGCCGTTTCATAAAAAGTAAAGAATTAAAAAAAACAAAACAAAACAAAACCAATAAGTAACTTACCTGTGACTTATTTTCAACAGCCTCCATTTGATGGAGAAGATGAAGATGAACTTTTCCAGTCCATAATGGAGCATAATGTTTCCTATCCAAAATCACTGTCCAAAGAAGCTGTCTCCATCTGCAAGGGGGTGAGATAGATGCTTCTATATCATTAAGTTCCTTTTTGGCAGTCCTTGTGAATAACTAAATTTGTCTGGCTTTGATATGGCACTGTAGTATTTTTAAGTGCAACTTCTGTCAGGCTGTGCTAAGCTGTATTGTCATAAAGTGCTCATCGCTTGGTGTCACTGATAAGTATTCAGCTCTTCCCGCTGTGCCTGCTTGTTTTATGGTAAGAACAAATGTCAGGATCAGTAGCTGCCAAATCCAAAGCAGAATTTATAAACAGGACGATGGTGTGAAACATCTCCACCCACCTTGCCTCTCAACCCTTGGCAGCGCAACCCCAGTTTTGCAGGGTGGGGAGATCTCTCAGCTTGGATGGATACCAGATACTCCAGCGAGTCCTCAGCCCAGTGTGCCTGATGACAGCAGCAGCGCAAAAGAGTTAATAAGAATCATTTTTGAATGTAGGTAAAGATGAGCTTATGTGAAAATCTTTAGTGTAAATGCAAGGAAACTGTGGGGAAATCCTGACCCGGTTGTAACCTGTGTGGCCTCAAATTTGTCTTAGATTCTAAGCTAATTTAATTTTTTTTTTTTTTTTGAGGAAAAGAATAGATTTGACTTCAGGGGATTAGCTCAGGAAAAAAGAATTCATTTGACTTTCCCTTGACTCCATGTGATTCCCTAGACTACTGTCAACCTGCGGCTTTTCCAAGCCGTCTATAAAGCATTACTTTGATGTCTTTCTTACACTGATAAAATATCACTGCACTTAGTGTCAGTTAATTTGGTATTTACTTTCTTCCTTTCCTTTGCAACCATTTATGAAGTATTGTATGAGCTGGATATTAATCCCTTAAGGAAAAATCGTCAAGGAAAAGAAAAGCTGTTTAGAACAAGGTAAAAGGAAAGACCACTCTAATTTTGGACTCTAGCCTGGTGTAGACATGCAGGCCAATAAAACCAAAACATGATATATTTTTGTAAAGTACCTGCAGATTGATGCCTTATCATGAAAATCATATATTCAGGCAACACAGTTTGAACTTGATCTAATTACCGTGTTTTCAGCTCTCCTGCTTGCTGCTGTTCTGCTCGGTGCTCATGCAAAGGAAGGTCAGAAAGCTAAAATTGCATTGCACCACTAGGTTTAAGGTCAAGTCTCTGTGATAATAACACGTTCATCGTCTGTATTAAACTAGCAAATTAATTCCAGATTTCAGTGAGCATTATACCTGAGCTAAGAAGTCAATATGAGAAGGCTTCTGAACCTTGTCGTCAGCAGCAGCTCAGCAATCCTGGGACTGTGCACCGTGGGGCAAGATGAAGGTGCCCGCTGTGCTCTTGAAATTGAATTGTCCGCTTGACATCTGTTCCACCGATTCAGAGTTTGTTGGGTTTGGTAAATGCAGTAACTTTGGAACAGAATTAAAACTGCTAGAATCATTATTCACATTTTCTTATATCACCTACTGTTAAAGCAAGGGGTTTAGAAAAGGTAACAGAAATGGGAAAGTTGCTGTTAAGCTTGAAGAAGGATGTGATTCCTGGCCCAGTGCGCAGCTGACTTCCCAAAGTCTGCTTAGAGTCGCTTTTATTTTAGGTTCAAAATTGGAATCTGATCAACTCAACATTTGGAGGGAGACTAAAGCGGTACAGCTGAGGTTTTAAAAAGATGTATTGGGGTATCACTCCCAGCAGTATATTAATCATATATAATTTGTAAAAGAGCTTTAAAAAGTCCCCACAATACTGGAACTGAGAATTGAAGGCTACGTTACTCAATTCCTAATGTACATATCAATTGAAAAGATTTTGAGGAGCATGTTAATTAGGGAGCGTATTACTGTTTTTTCCAAGCATGCAATGCTGGTGGGTTTGGTTTTTTTTTTCCCCCAAGTCTGCTTAATCTATGCAGCTGGGTATAGTATTGACCAAGATGTCATTAAGGATGCAAGGGAGGAAACGCAGATTAGATATTGTCAGCTGGGTGCCAAGGAATTGTGGGCTCTGTAATGAGATGTCTTGAACAAGCCCAGAAAAATGAAAGGCGGGGGGGGTGTACTTCATACAGATTTAGTATCTTGGAATGTATTAAGTTTAATTGATTGTTGAGGTAGGGCAGAAGCTGTTCTGGAGATTTATAAGACTGAACTGAAAGACCAAAGGCGAAATTCCGGAGTGAGTTGTGAATGAACAGGACGGCAGCGTGCCCCGGGCTCTGCCTGCCCACCCACACCTCCAGCAGCAACCTCTGCCAAATGGGAAGAAGTTCTCAAGTGTAACCCTTGATTTTGCTGCTGACGTGCTGCCTCCAGTGATCAAACAAGGAAAAGCTAATCCTCAAAAAAATGAATTTTAGCTTTTCAAAACAATTTTATTAGCAACTTGGTTGGCAACAGGAGAGGCAAGAGGCTCCTGGCAACAGGAGAGGAGCAAGAGCATCACAATCTGGGGAAAGTCTGTCTCGCTTTCATTCCAGCGTTAAATTTAATCACTTGTTCTCCTCTTCCTGATAGCTAATGACTAAACATCCCGCAAAACGCCTTGGCTGTGGCCTTGAAGGTGAAAGAGACATCAGGGAACATGCTTTCTTCAGGAGAATTGACTGGGAAAAACTGGAAAACAGAGAGATTCAGCCACCTTTCAAACCTAAAGTGGTGAGTGAGATGCCAAGTACTTCCCTCGCTAAATGCGTCTGCAGTCATGCTTTCCTGTGGGGCGAGATTAATGCTAGCTTGATGGTGCTGCACACCTGGGACACTTCTAAAAGAAGGCAATTTGATTATGGCAGACCAGTCTGTGAATCTGCTAATGTTTTGGCACCCTGTAGCATAACCCAGTGTACTTTGTTCCTTGTGAAAAAGTCTCTCAGCGGTTTGAGTCCTGACCGGACTGTCACGCACCGCGTGAGAGGTTGAAAATAAGGAAAATTGGCATATTCACATCAGCCACTTGGGACGTGTAATAAATGTGGTTCCCGACTGTCTCCTCTGAACAACGTCTAAAGTCAGTGATGAAAGGTATCCGAATTACCGGGGTGAATTTCCTCCAGGGTGGGCTACACAGCACGGCGGGGGGTGTATTCCCCATCCTGGAGTGACAACCCACATCTGCTGAGTTTGCAAGAAAAATCCCTGATTTATTTTTCATGTTTATTACTGGTTTACACACACGTACCTGTAGGAATATTTTGGAAATCCAAACAAGTGAAAGATGTCCTTACTGGGAGTACTGTTTGCATAACATGATTTGAAGAGCTGTATTTGTTGATACAGAATTTCCTTCAACGCCTACAGTGCTTTATTGACAGACAAAGGAAAGTATTTGCACACAAGAATACCAGCTTTCAGGAACAGCTGCAAATTGTTATGGCTTAACATTGAATCTTTCTTCTCTAACGCTTTTTTCGTTTCACCTGAGATGCGTACCTGGCTGTAGCACTGCAGGTATAGGATCCCGGGTCTGTACACTGCTTGATGTACCCATACAGACGCGCTAGTGCGGTCTCGCAAGTTCATGAACAGAGGGAGGCCGCTACCCAGTGGCAGAATATATTCCTCTCTTTTTGGGTACAGATGACGTTTTCGCATCACCAGGAGGAGAGCTGCGTGCTGAGAAGAGTGTTTTGTGTTAGGGGAAATACCCTTTTCATAAGGTGTGGATTTTGCATGCAGGGAAGGGCGTAAAGAACACGGTGGTGCTGCCAACCCGGCCCGGCCCGGCCCCAGAGCTGGTTGCCCGAAGGGGAGCTGCACCTCTTTAAAGCATATTTTATGGAAGATTTTCATGACATGCTTCTTGAGTCAAATTTAAAGCTGATCGTAAAGCAAATCTACTTCGCATCTGTAAGTTTTATTAGCTCAGGAACGGAGTGCTTAGACTCTCCTTGAAGTTAAAAGTAACACCAGCGTGAAGGTACTAAAAGCTTGAGGTATGGGCTGGTTCCATCACAGCACGTTTCACGGCAGATCCTGGCTCTTGTTTAGAGGAGCTGTGCTCTACCTCCGTGGTTATCATGACGTGGTTTGTTTATACAGGCTGCTATTAAAATACATCAGGGCGTATTCACATGGAGCCTAACTTTCCCAGACAAAAATAATCTCAAATCCAAGTCTGATATTTACATACCCTATGTATAACTCATTTATTGTGACTGCTGATTCTATTTATATTGATTCTAGAAAGCAAAAAACGTACGACCCTTAATCTGTTTGAAGATATGGATGTATTTATAGGCTTGCTTTGGGGTGGGTTTTTTCCAGAAAAATTTTGGAATTTTGAAAAAACCTACTTTGTAGGTACATCTTCTCGAGGAAGCGCATTGCTGCAGAAATAATCCTGCGGCTTTTGCAGGCAGGCACGGTTCTCACTCCAACACGGAGCTGCAGATTTTGGGTCAGCAGTTGGTCGGTTTAAATAATGTGTTCCCTTCCAGACTGACATTTCACAGGCTATAGGCATAGACTGATTATTTGGCAAGAGAGACATTTTACTCGTATTTGTAAGTTTAGGAGTTCTAGGAGTCCTGTATTTTCAGCCCTGCTTTAATACGGCATTAACGCTCACAATAGCAATGCCACTCTTTAATGTGAAGACAAATATGTAATTAAAGATTTATCTATTATTATTATCTATTATTCTTATAATTTATCAATTATAATTATAATCAATTTGTTGAATAATTTATCTATTGAAACATTATTATATTCGCACCCAAAAAATACCTTGCACTTGCTGAAAAAAGAGGAAGGAAAAAAGAAAAAGAAAAGAAAAAAGAGCATAATTTTCTGGAATGCTGATGCACATCTGTAGAACATCTTTTTAGCATAAAGTCTTCCTTGTATAAATAGCCTTTTGTTGCTGCTCTGAGTTGACTGGACTGCCTCTAAATAAATCTGACTGTTAATTTGGGGATACATCAACTTTCATTCCAATGATGCAGAGTTTTCCCCTTGTCAAAGTTCAGCTCTGTCCGTTCTTGTTCTCCAGAGATTCTGTACCAAAATGCATTGGCTTCAGTGGGCACCAGGGTATTCGGTGAGTGCAGAACCCCGGGTGAAAAAAGCAGACTACCGTTAGCCTTTAACCCGTTGAAGTGTTCCTCTGCTTGTGTTCTTCCAAGGCTGAACAAGTGTCCTTCTGTGAGCACCGCGGTTCAGTACCTGAGCATGCGTTTTTCATCTGAAATATAAACCAACTTGTGCCCGAGGCAGCAAAAGTTCTTTGCAGCTCTGATCAGATGGCGTGTCCCCGTCCAGGACGCGCCAGGTGCTTTGCCAGAAGATTGGAAACTGTGACTGAGCTGGTTTCAAGATAGCCAGACACCTCACCCTCGCATTCCCTTAACGGCCCCCTCTTCAGCTGGTTTCTCCTACAAATGCGCAGCTTTATTCATGTTGCGTTAGTTCAGAAAAATCAATGTTTAATATTGGTCTATTGTGCGAGCCATATTCTACCCTTTGCAAGTTATCCTCTAAGTCTGAAGATAATAGTGTAATGTTATCCTCTAAATCCCCATGTAGATATGTTGTAGGGACGGATAGAGAGGAAAGGGTCAGGGACAATGGGAAGAAACGTTCAGTGCCTTTATCGTACAACCACGCTTTGTTTGGAGATCTAGTACAGTAGATAGTTTTGAGATGAGCAGATTTACCAGGTTCCTTTAGATCTCTCCGCAATATTCAATGCCTAGTTTTGCTCAAATATGCATTTTTTCTTGCACCCAAGCTAATTTTGTTCTGGTCCCACCTTCATCCTTTTTAACTTGCCTCTAATCACACTTCCCTGCCTTTCAAGTGTTTTCTGCATTACTCAAAACTATCCCTTTCGCAGACCTGGTTTTGTTTGTTTTCTGTTCTGAATGAGTTGTGTTCAGCGTGTAGCTATATATAACCCCCCTTCTCGGCCGGGCTTCGCGAGATGACGTGTTCTCTTAGACAGAAAAAGGAGGAAACCTGTGACAGCATGTTTTGTAATGGGGACCTGTTCCCGGGATGCGCTCCCTGCCCCAGCTCCCTCCTGCAGTCCCCGGGACTGAAGCTCTGCTGTCGTTCATGAATTTACAAGAGTTTATAGGCTGTACAATGAAGAATCAAAGCATATAAATGAATTATGCTAAGCTTTCTGCAGATCATGAAGGAAACGGGAGACTAACACAAAAATTTAATTTTGCATCATAAAGGTTTTAAGAAGAATGAAATTACTTGACAGATGAAGTTTCTCTCGCCAGTACATGTCCATAGGAATATTTTCTTTTTCCTTTTTTATCCCAGTAATTCTGAATATTTAAGCCTCTCTACCTTGTCACCTCATACTGATGAATGGGAACTTTTCTGACTCTGTTTTTCATCAGAATTCATCTATTAAAACTTCTCTGTTTGCCTGGGATTTTTTGTTAAAATATCTGAAAAGAAAATTTTCTCTTAACTTCTCATAAGAAATGAGGGAAAGTCTTGCATGTACCCTGCAAAATCTGCAAAAAGCTGGAACTGCCAATGTATTGCTGATTTTTTCAGCCTTTTTTCTGTTTGTTTTTTTCTTGCAGTGTGGCAAAGGTGCTGAAAACTTCGATAAATTCTTTACACGAGGACAGCCGGTGTTAACACCCCCGGATCAGCTGGTCATTGCTAACATAGACCAAACAGATTTTGAAGGGTTCTCTTATGTCAACCCCCAGTTCGTACACCCCCTTTTACAAAATGTAGCGTGAAACGGCAGAACAGGAACAAATCCCCCAGTGGGGAACGGTCCTTAACCCTACAATTTTTAGGCTTTTGCCTTGTCGATTCCATTTGGGCCTGGAAATTGTAGGGTTAGAAAGTGTAAGATGGAGGAAAGGCCACTTATTCAGGATTTTGGCTTTGCAACAGCAATGTTGTCTTAATGGGAGATAAATTAGTATATGGTGCCCACTTACTCTTCTAGAAGTCGCCACTGACTCGTCTCAACTTACCCATTTTTTGGTACGTTATATATTTTTGTAACTTCTCGCTGTCCTTTTGCCCCCTTTTCCACTCTGATGTGTTAGAAATAATCTAACACATGGTCTGAAAAAAAACCAACCTCCACTATTTAGTCCTTCGGTGCGGATGCTGGGAGATAGGAGCGCTCGGCCCCGAGGGACCGCTCTTCCGGTGACTTCGGGGAGATCAGCAGCACAAGAGACTGAAACGGCAGCGGCACCGGGGAGGAGAGGCATTGCAAAAAAAATGTTGGAAGTAGTTGTTTCGAAAATACGACAGAAACAAGTTGGGAGTGGGTGGGAGGGGGGACAAAATCAGATTAGACCCTGAGGCTTCGTGAACCCATCCTGTAAGCAACACCAAGTTTAAACACACTTCAGTGGTGGCCGGATCTCTAAGATCTTTGCTGAGTAGCATGTGATAAACTCAAGGGTGAAATTTTGTCTTTAATAATAATAATAATAATAATAGTAATAATTTTAATAATATTTTTGTGAATTTTAATCTCCATGAGATTATTCTGTGATCCAGGGTGCCATTGTTTGTTCAGTTAATTTAATTTACACCACTCCTCAAGTTTACTGTTAACCGGTTCTAATACCAATATTTTACTATGAAATTTGTTAACCTGGAATGTAAAACCAAACTGTAATCCCTTAAATCTTATTTACATGTGTTTGTTTATAGTCTGCGGTATAGGGTAGTAAATCAAAGAAAGCATTATGTATACTAAATTAACAAAAAATGCAGCCCCAAGTGACTTGTGATTTCTCCAGAATAGGTCATGAAAATCAAGTGAGATTTAGTCTTAAAATAATCCGTTTTAATTCAGAAAACTTGGGGCTGCAGAATAATCAAGCCTGGAAGAAGAAGCACCTAAAACTTGTTTTATTGATAGAATGGAATTTAATACATTTTACATATGCTTCATGCAATGAATTTTGCATGTTTAGTAATAACTCTTATTAATAAGGGTTAATAATAAGCAGATCTATGTTATTGACATAATCGCATCAAGCATAAAGAGTATTATAAAAATTTTATAAAACAAATTGTGCTTTATTGTGAAAGTTCTTGTTCTGAATGACATCATTTAGATTTAGCTAAATGTTTTACTGCTATTGTTTTGGGTTTTACTTTAGGTTTTGGATATTGTCAATAGCTTAGGGTATAATCTCTTTTTTTAAAAGTAGATCTACTTTTAAACAATAATTGCTACCTGCAGGTTTTATACGAGGTTCAATTAGGCTTTCATTTCATGTCTGCTTATTACTTACAGAGAAGGAAATAGGCTTATTTGCAATGATGAACACTGTAATTAACGCAATCTTCTCCTCTCCTATCACTTAGATAAAAAATTTTGATATTTCCTCTTACGACTTACCAGAAGATATTAATTCAAATATCCGTAAATATTTTAGTGCATATTTTGGTTCTGTTACAGCATGTAAAAGAGTAGTCAGTGCATTTTCCTTTCTTTTTTTCCCTTCTGCCTTGTTAATGTTAGCAGCCATAGGCACTTTTTGTCTGTCAGATGTGCATGACGATGCCAGAAGCATGACGTCTCTGTTGCTGCATGCAGACTGATTACAATTTTTCCAGCATGTAAACATATTCAAAAAGTAAGATATTTGCCATAAAAGACTTAAATTTATACTAGAATATGTAACTGGGGGGGGGGGGGGTGGGGGTGGGGGGGAATCGACTTTCTAATCATCTTTTATGACAATAAAACATGGAACCTGTGCCAAAGATTCCGTTAGAAAGATCCAGTCCTGCAACGTGGTAGCCAGGCGGATGGGTTTGACTTGCGGGGGTGACCCGTGGTGGAGCGGGACAGGTTTTGAGGGAGACACGGTTGGATCCGAACGGCAACTGTGTCGTGCTTCTGCCCCGGCGGTGCCCTCAGAAGCCGTGCTTCTGGTGCCTGGGACGCGCGATTCGCAGCCCTGCAGGGGTTTGACTTCTGCCCCCTCGTAGCCCTTCTGCAGCCCCGGCTCTGAGCGAGGAGCTTCTCCCCGGGTAAGAGCGAGCGGGCTTAAGGAGCGAACCGAAGCGATCTGAGGCATGGGCAAACGCACCGCTAGCGGGGGCATTCACCCGCTAACGAGAACTCGGATTGTTGCCGAAATAAACAGAACTCAAACATTTTAAAACATTTTAGGAGTAAAATTTTTAAACCATTCTGTGTCAAATATGTTATGAGCCAAATCTGGGGGTTCATATTCTTGTTTGTAGATTATATACTTCAAAAATTATGGTATTCCCCATAAAGCATGTGGGCTAGTACAGCGTTCATGACTATTTATGGGTTTTTGAATATTATTAGCCTGCCATAGTTTAGGAAAATCTGGGTATCATGCTGTAGAAGATAATAGATTCAACAGATTACTGAGGCTCAGATTTTGAATAAATAAGGGGCTCTCAAGAAGGTAAATCTGCCGAGAGGCAGCATTACACGCGTTTCAAGAATGTGAAGTAAAAAAGAGACTTTTGAAAAAGGAAAATGCAAGGATAAATACCAGCGCAGAGGTTTTTGCAGTAAGAAAAGCAGTGCAGGGGCAGAACTAGACCAAGCCAGAAACAGGCAGGACACCCCGTGGGTAGACGTTCCAAGGGGTCTGGGTTTCCTGAGGAAACACGAGTTGTGCAGGGACGTGCCGTCGCGGGCTGTTGTTGCTGGCACGGCTGCGGTGGTCGGTACTGTTCGCACCAGGACACGGCACTAAAGAGCTGGTCCGACACCTGGACAGAGCTGCTCATTTTCTGGCTACTTCTCATAACCAGTTTCTTAGGCACTTGCATTTGCTCCCCGGTTTTTCGGATGTAGAAGCAGAAATTCCTCTTTAATGTTGTTACCTCGAGTCCCTGGGCTTGCGACACCTCGTGTCGTCTTCTGTAGGTGTCTGTAACGCTTACGAAAAGGTACTGTGAACTCCTGGATCCTGCAGGAACAAGACAGGGTTGTATGAAGCAGGGACTGAATATTTGCGTTACTCCTCGCTGCTCTGCCTAATGCGCTCGCACGTGAACGCTCACGCTCGGACCAGCCCCTTAACGACAGCTCCAGCTGGATTGCTTATCATCCAGAGATTTATAATGGCAAGTAAAACCTTACGTATCCAGCAAACACGTTCGTTTCTTTTTTTGATACAGATGTTATTTCTATAACATTTTTCACAAGATCTGGCTTTCTAGAGAACGTGTATCAACGGAGGGAGAGGCATTAGAAAGGCTTTTCTTTCGCTCGTGTTCAATAGCAACCGTAATCCGAACACCCACGTTATCACAGAGATTTCTAAAAGTAAAATTGAAAATTAGAGTGCCCTGAAGCTGGGGTGGCAGGCTGGGGAGCCGTGTTTCCGTCCCTCATGCGCTCGAGGCCCGAGGGGCTCCGGAGCAGCCCCGTTCCTGCCGGGGGAGGCACAGGTCTGCCACCTAAAACTTCCAAGTTGTTTTCAGGGATTAAACGGGACTTAACTGGCTCCTAGGCAAATTTCTTCATTATGTGGGTATCTGGGTGTTTTTATCCACCTTCGAGTCACCTCAGCAGGGCGGTGGGTTTCCAGGACAGCCACTTCGCCCGCCGGCCAGTATCGGTGGTCTTAGCAAGGATTGCACATGCGTGAGAAGAAGAGAGCACATTCCCACAATAAAATACTCCCCCTTAATCCAATTTACAGTAGAAATGCAATTTAGCTTTCTGATCCTTCATTCCTTCCAGAAATACAATTGAATTTTGTTTTACAAACTGAAGAAAGTTCTTCTGGAAATCAGCTGTTAGTTTAAAAGGAACTCATCGTATCGAAATGCTGTTGGCCTTTGAAATCCATCCTGTCTTTTGGGGTGAATTCAACTGAATAATGCTGGGCTCTTGTAAAATTAGTAAGGTCAAGTGAGAGAGGAACTTGTCTTCTAGCCAGAAGGATGGCGCGTCCAAGGGCCGGGACTGAGTGGTACCACTCGCAAGCCTGTTTCCTCAGCCGGTGCATGCGGGTGCAAGCCCAGATAAATGCCGTAGGAGACGCATGCAGTTAGCAGAGGGGGAAGCTCCTCCTCATGAAGCAAAACACATCATTGGAAATAATAATAATCCAATAATAAAGCTTTGATATGAGTAGAAAGCATATCTACAGTATTGAGTTTACAGTGGGCTTTCTGACCTGCCACGAAACTTCTGGAACATTTCATGTGATTTTCAGTTCCTTTAGTCGTTACCGTAAGTTATTGTACATAGGTTTTGTCTCTTTGCAAGCATGAGTGCGGGCTCTAGGCGATGCGGTACCTCTGTGTGCTGTTCGGTAGGGAGGCACCAAGCCGCAAAGTAGTAAAAAAGTAGACAAGCTAAAGCACTTCTTTCCTCGGCTCCACGCTCTTAGACGGGATCTGAAATAGTTCAGTTGAAGAATTAAATAAGAGTTGACTCCATAAACATGTATGATTTCATACCAACCAGTAACTGTGCCAGTAACGATTGGTAATTAAATAGCCTTATAATGAATAACCGTCATGCACTACAGCCCTCCTGTTCCTAGGAAAACCTTGAGAGACGGAGGGCAAGTTAATAACCTCTCTGCCTCAGTTTCCTCATCTGTAAAATGGGGATAATAATACTTACTTACCTCACAGGAGGACTTCTTAATTAATGTTTCTAATACACTTTTAACCTGAGAAGAGTTGTGTAAGTATTATTATAATTTTTAATATTAAATCAGCTTATTCGATTCACATGGTATTGCTGGATATACCATGCTATTTCTACTTTTTTATAGAACTTTAGTAATTCTGCTGAAACCGTTTAAAGAAAAATAAAATCAGATCTGATATGTTTCTTACAGAATCTGGAGTCCAGCTTTTGTTAACTGGAGTCAGGGTGCGGTGGGGAGTGATGCTTGCTGATTGTGTAGGTCAGCTGCACTTACCTCTTTTCCAGTTACTGAGATTTCTATGTGCAATTTAAAAATTCCATGAAAATGGAAGTCTTAGCAGAACTGATTATTGTAGGGTGAGATTCCCTATGGGTAAATAAAGTCAGCACAGCTGTTTTCTAGTAATGTTTGTATTGACTCCTATTGAAGGAGAAGCGATATTTTTGCAGCTGGTCCATGCGTGACAGGTTTATTCCGTTGATATTTTATAACGTATTCCTGTGTCGTATATCTTCATGCTTTTCTTTTCCTTGTGTGTGACCCCGTAGTTCAAACTTAAAAGAAAACCGCCCTAGAAGCTACGGGTTTTCTTCCATTGATGTCAGTTGACCAAAACAAAAAAAAAAAAATTAGGAGTCTATTAATAATTTTGAACAGTGGCGTGCAGGAAGAGTAGCAACAGCACTGATAACCAGCCCAGCCTGCTTCCGTTGAAGCTCATTTCTCGCTACGGGATACGTTGGAAAGTCTGCAGCTGATGTTACGTTAGTTTTACAATCGTAAGTTGGTGACAGGAACATTTGAATAGAAGGCAAAATTACGTTTCTGATCTTTATAAGCCTTTTCCTAAGAACTCTTTGAATTGTATTTATTTTCCTTCTGTTTGAACCCTGAGAGGCAATGCTGCCGATGGCTCCGGCCCTCCAGAGGTTCACGTGCTCCTGACCTGGCCTTCCAAGGCACCCAGCGGAACCGCTGCGTGCTTCGAGCTCGCTGCGTGCTGCGTGCTTTATTGGAGCCAAGGCTGCGGTATCCAGCGCCTGGCAGCACTGAGCGTATAAGCCCCGGTTCAGCAAAAACATTAAATACGTGCTTGCGCCCGTTGCTGCTCAGCGGAGCACGGACGTTTGGGCTTACCTCTGAGCAGCGCAGCTCCACGTTCCGAAGAAGTCAGTAGAGCTTGCACGCTCGGATGCCTTGCTGACTTGGGGCAAAAAAAAAACATTCTTGCAGTGATAATACAAATTTAATCTGTGGCTTGTTCCCCACAAAGCCTTTCATTTATTCTCTCATGTGCTATTAAAATGAATGTAAGAAAAATCATTCCAACGAAATGAAGCTCGTTGCCTCTTTTAAAAATGTGCATTTCCCTACACGTGTGATTTTGCACGACGATACAGAGCACACCTGAGACTTTTCAAATGATTGCATGTTATTTTAATGTTATCTTTTTTTAAACAAGGAGTAATACCACCTTGAACTCATTCATATTTTTTAATATTATTTTAAGACCCAAATTTTGTATTTATAAAGAGGAGAACGTTATTTATTTTCTTATCATTTATCTGCAAGATGCTACCAGAAAATTTGGAGAGGCCATTCATTTTTCAAAAAATAAAAAATCATTGGAAGTATAGTGGGCAAGACTGATGTATAAATTATAGCATCTTTTTTTTTCTTAATTCTCAATATCTTCAATCTTTGTTTGCATGAAATGCTTTTATTAAATATTAATTGTAGTTTCAAAGCAAGTGTGTATGAATAAAAATACTAATCATTACTTTTGTGAGAGTTTGGTCTGCCTTTATGAAATTTCAAAATTGACAAAATTCACAAAGCCCGCAGGCTGCGCAGATGACGGCGTGATCAGCCGCAGAGCTCGCCCAGCTCCAGACCTCGATTCTCTGTTCGTACACAGAATTTTAGCCTGGGCTCTTTTTTAATTCCTGTTAATAAACCAAGAGAAAAAGAGGCTTAGGTGGGGAAAAGATACGTCTGTAAGGATTTCTGCATGCGGAGAGGTGAGCGGGCGGCTCTTTGAGCCAGCAGGTCCCTGGCTGACCTGCTCGCTGGGCTCGGCATCGCTGAGCCACTGCAGATGTGGATGCCGCAAGGAAAAGCGGCCCCAGGAGTGAAACGAGGTCTCAGGTTGGAGGGGCTGATTCAAAGCTTGATGTGTGACTTGCTGGTGGAGGGATTTGCCCTCCTGCTTAGCAGTTAGACCCCAAGAAAACTCGGAATTCACTTTCTCGCGGCCGTGTGTGCGTGAGCCCCGGCTGGTTCGTTCCACCCGCTGCCACTTCTTCCTGGGAAGAGGGTTTGTTTCATGGTGGTTAATGACAACCAGGGGCCCACCTTTGCCATGAAAAACTTGTTTTAGCACTCCTGGAAGAGAGGACACGACCTCCCAGTCCCACCAGCCGTACTCGCCCCGAGTCCAAGCACTTGCCTCGTTTAGGCTGACGTCATTTGATTTTCAAAATTTGAAAGCAATGTACAAATATTGTGACAACTTGACAGACAACTTCTTTTTCTGCTTGCTCTCAAATGTATTGAATCTCATGCTAATTCAACAATTGGGTTAGTTTAATTTGCAGAAAAGTCTGGCTGAGTTTGCCCAAAGGAATGGTTGAAATTCATTTTTTTTCATAGCGACGTTGTCTCCAGGCTGCTACACGCTACTTAGCCTGCATCTAATGTGCTCAGCTTCTCCTGAAGCCCATGAACGCATCTCTTCTCGGGCCTTGAGAGCTTTCTGCAGAGCAGAAGAGGGAGTTAGCGGAGACATCATTGCCCTGAGCTGCTGTACGTGCAGAGCCGGTGCAGCCAGGGCAAGAGGAAAGGTTGGACTTGATGATCTTAAGGGTCTTTTCCAACCTAAATGATCCTGTGGTTCTGTGGAAGGGGTCCTCAGAGCTCAGTACTGCCAGACCTGCATCTCCCGTCACCTTGGCTGTTTAGGCAGGGGCTGGGTGGGATTTCATTCCCAGCCGTGGCCTTCAGGGTGGACTCGGGAGCTGGCCCTGCTGCGAGGGGAGCACTCAGCTCCGCGGGAAGGAGAAGCTGGAATTTGGGATGTTTGGACCTGCCAAGGCTCCTAATACCCCAAATGATCGTTATCGACCACTCTGTACAACGCAGCCGTTAAACCTCCTGGAAATATTGTTCCAAATGTAAACAAACTCTTTGCAGTCTCAAAACCAGGCTATTAAGGAAAAAAAAAATCCCCTTTTGTAGCTCATCTCTGCTCCCCTGGCCAGCGAAGAGCCCAGGTGGCGGGCACACAGGCGTCACCCTCTCCGGCCACGGCTTCACCGAACCACCGGCGGTACGGCAGCCGTCCACAGCGTCGGTGGGTTTTCGGGTGAGACAGAGCTCGTTAGACGAGAGTCTCTAAACAGCCTCCAGACTTGTCCCTGGGGAAAGGCAAGTCTGGCGGAGGGGTGCGTGGGCGGAAGATTACTCCAGCCTGACACGAGGATCGAGTATTGGTAACAGGCATCTGAGGAGCTGATGCCTTCAGAGCAAACTGGCTGCAGGTGGTCCTGCTCCTTCGCTGCCCCGGCCAGGGGTGGAGATGGACTCCTGGGTGGAAGGGAGGGAATTTCTACAAACTGTGCATTTTTGTTTGACTTTTTTTAAGCGGGCAAGATTAGGCTGGTGGTCCTTGAGAAAATTAAGAGTTAAAGGCTTCTGCAGGAGAGGCTGAATCTCTCCATGCCAGCTGCATCCCGTACATGAGAGCGTCTCCGTCGGGAACCCTTCCAGCACCCGGCGCTCAATAAATCACAGCAATTACTGGTGGCCACCACCCACAGCTGAAGGCACGTGCTCCTCTCCCAGCCCCAACTTCTCTTTAGAGATTTGGGTATGTGACTTAGAAATCTCAGAATATTTTTACAGACCTGGTATGTGAGTTGCAAATATAACCATTTCCTCTGAGAGCTGCTAGGGTAGCTAAAATGGTGACTGCATTAATTACTACAAGGTAATTATAATCCCACCTGCTTCAGCAGAGGCAACCCTTGCTGCTTGGCCTAAAAAATACCTGAGTAAGCCCTGGGGATCCATGGTAAAGCGGAGACAAATCAATGAGGGGCCCAAATCAGGAAAACCCTTGCCACGTGTGGATGGGTTGTCCTCAAAGGGATATTTTCCCCAACTGCATCAGTCACTTGTTACCTTCCCAAAGAGTTGCTAAACCCAAAGAAATGGGGATCTGACCGGGAGAACAGCCGGTAGCAAGCCTGGACCCACCAAGTTACCTGCAAGGGTTTCTTTTTTTGTTTTTTTTCTGCTTTTCCCAAAGAAGGAGGGTGAAATAAGGCAGATCTCATGGGAAATGAGTCAATGCTGTCTCCTTCTCAAGGGACTTGCCGCATTCGCTGCCAGGGTGACGGTGTCAGACACCAGCTGCCACTTCCAGCGTTCATTACTGGTCCCTGAGTCAGTGCCCGACATCCCACCTCAGGAGATGTTGTTGCACAATCTGATGAAGGGGGGGAAAAATTCCAAAACCAATTTAAAGTGCAATACCTGAGTGAGAAAAAAAACCAACCCCGCAATGGAAGTTTGCTTAGAAGTGTTTTAAATCTTATTCTCGCCCAACAAGGCTGGCAAAACCTCCCGTCTCTTTCTCTGCCACAGCAGAGCCTGTGATTCACATGCTAGGAATGAATTTCCCTTTCCTCGGAGGGCTCAGGCTCCTCGCCATCAGCTGGGAGCAAAAGAAATTCAGCTGCCCCCCAAAGGCAGCGGCAGCACGGCCGTTTGCTGGGCTGGTGGAGGGCTTTTAACGTCATGTCGAGTGTTTGACCCGCGTGGCTGGGTGTCGCGGTAGTTTCAATGGGGGGACCTGACTCTGCCTCTCAGGAGCACAGGATGCACGCGCTGTCATTACTGGTGAGTATTTGGGTTACTGCAAATTTCCCATTAAAACTATTTTTGAAAGGAGCTGGGTTTGGGAAAGCCACGTGCACATACTGATGTTTCCTGCGTTGGTTTAATGAAAACTAATTCACCGCTGCTGCCCCACAGTGAGGCAGAGCCAGAGCTGCTCAGAGGGGTTTGCAATGCCCAGGGGGGTTTGCAATGCTCCTCGTTTCTACAAGACGGATGGCTTTGTCCTCGTTCGTGTTAGCTTTTTCCCACCCCTGCCATCCCGCTCGTACGAGCTCCGGGTGTACGTGTGGGTTTCAAAGCTGCCCCCAGACCCGGGTGAGTGGGGATGCTCGGGACACTCAGATGGTCGTAGCAGCATTTCGGCTGCTGGGTTTGCCCAGTAAAATCTAGTTTTCAGGATCTGGCCTTTTAGTGAACCTGTGCTTATTCCCTACTTGCCACTCGCGTGCGGCTCCAGGAAGCCTGCACACAATCCAGTTGTTTCTCAGGTTACAAACCAGTGTTTGGTCCACAGCTGTGTTATTTTTCTTTCAGCTTTAGGGACTTGATCCATACCCCCTTACCTTGCTCCTCTATTCAGACCAGTTAATAAAACTCAGTGCCTGTAACAGGGAGACTTCCAAATCCATATAAAACACTGCAACAATACCTATAAAACTTCATTAAAGCTTCAACATTTTCAGTGACTCCAGAAACACTCTTCTTTTCACAGGATTCATTTGCTTCTCCTACAACTGTAACCACGTCTGAGACACTGATTAGGTGTGATTTCAGGAAAAATCCATCTGAAATTGTTATAAAAACAACCAGCAATGAGTGCAAGGGCAGAAGGAGGGAAAGAGCACAGGCCAGCGATGAGAGCATCCCAGAACTCGTTGGATCAGTTCCTGGTCCTTTTGGGATAAGTCATTTAGCATTCTTGTGCCTGATTGACCATCATTAAAAGGTTGGTAATGAATTTCAGTGCTATATAAATCACATGGAAAACTATTACCGTTAATACAAGCGTTACGAGGCTTTAATAATTAATGTCATCTAAACTGCTTTCCAAAACATGACCTTTTAAATCTGATTGCTGTGGCCAGAGCCATCCCTCATCCTGCAAGCAGCCGGTTTCCCAGCCAGCCTGGATGGCTCCGATGGGGCTTGTTGGGGAACCTCGACGGGTCCCAGCCCCGGAGACTGGACACGAAAGGGGGTGCATTGCTGGTACCTCCGCTCCTTTTGCAGAGGGTTAACAGGAACTGCCAATCGTGAGAGCAAACCTACTGCCAGCGTCTCTTCTAGCTTTTGTCATCGAAGGGCACTGACCACTCGCACGGTGAAGCGGTGGGACACCGGCACTTCATGCCCTTTGAAACCTCCTTCCCTCCGGCATGGGGACACACGAGCCGTGCAGGCTGGGGCGATGGTGCCTGCCGGCCCGGGCCACCGCGGGGGCTAAAGGATGCGACTGGCCGAGCTGCTGGAGCAAAACTCCTGAACTGGCACATCCTTGGCTCTTATTAGCTCAACTTAGACCCACGTGATTACAGAGGGTGTTTTATTTTAAGTAAAGTATATAACTTCCGTTCACACGTGCACCTTTGTTATTCCGTGAGTCAGAGCCTCTCGGGGAGGCTGGCTGCGAAAGGCTCTGCGCTTTTTTTTTAAGCTTTCACACAGCATGTGGGTGTAGAGATAAAAATAATGTTGCACCTCTCCTTGCGCTTCTTCCCGAGCAGCGGCTCCAGGCGGAGGGATGTGCAGGAGAAGCAGCAAACGGAGCTTCAGCTCCAACAGCCCACAGGAGTTAATTCCTCTAATTTAGTCATGGTGCAAGCGGGATGTGAAAACCCTCCCCGGAAAGGGGAGACCAGCTGGTGTTCTTCGGTGCCGTGAGTTTTCCCTCTTTTCCTACTTTCAGCATTTGAAAGCTAAAAAAATAATAATGTTGCTGCTGGGATAAGGAGCAGACGTTGTACGAGCGTGTGCTGACTCCTGCCACGTAACAGGACCTGGTTGGAGCAGTCTGTTCCAAGGTCGCATCCCGCTTGCACAGGGGCCGTGGATGCTGCAGCTGTGGATCCCAAACCCAGGCTGCTGAGGCCAGTGTTGCTATCCAGTGCCAAATCTTTCCTGCAAACACCCTCTCATGGAAAGAGAAAATCTCAAAAAGTCTCTCTAGCAAGTGGTTCCCAACCTTTGGAAGCTGCACGGGGGCAGCAGCGGGTTCCCCCGGGTTGTGCTGGGGCTGCTGCGCATCTCTGCCGTGCTCCGGCATCTCCCCAAGCCTCCCGCAGCCATGCTGCCCACGAAACAACAAAAAATAGCAAGCACCGAGGCAGCTGGCATGGAGCAGCCATCACCTCCCACACAAGTCACAGCAGCTTTGGCATCACGTCGCCAGTTTGTTGCATCTACCTGCTCTCTCTCCTCTTTCCTTGGGCAAATGCTGCAATTTCTGCCTGGTGCAGACTTTCCCTTCCCGTGGCCAAAACACTTCTTACAGCCTGGTATTCCATTAAAGTTGGGCTGTAGCTGCTGTCCGACACTGGACCAGAGCCACGCGTGGGCTCGAGGGGTGGCTGCCCGTGGGGCGGCTCAGCCCAGCCGATTTGCTGGGCAGATTTGCTGTCTGAATAATTCAGCGTAGAGCAAATTAGAGGGAGCGGGAGGGGAGGCAAACCTGAGGCTATCAGTTCGTGGGCCAGGTTGACAGGACCAGGGCTTTTATTGTTTAACGTCTTGAGTGCCTTCAAGGTGACTTCTGCAAGAAGGCAAAAGACCAAGGAAAAGGTTCCCCGCAGATGCCACCTGCAGGAATTAAACCCTTGTAGCTAAAAGGAGACGGGACCTCAGCACCCTGCTGCATCGCTAACAGCCCAGGGAGAGCTGCTGTAAAGACTTGCTTCTGGTCTGGGCTATTAATGAAGCTTAAATCCCTCCTCACTAATAAGATTTGACCTTGGGTGGATCCTGAAAGCTGGCAGCTCAGGTGTCCGTGGAGCCTCACGCTGCCAGACTGGTTTTGAACGTGGTATGAAAGGCTGCTCCACCAGCAGGAGGGTTGGCAGGGCTGCTCCGGTGGGTCAAGCTCCAGCCCCACAAAGACTGGCACCGCTGAATAACAGCCTGTGATGTGCAAAATCCCACCCGGCTTCACTCACCCCACATGTGGCTGTGGTGGAAGATCCTCCCTCGCAGGGGGGAGAAAGCTCAGCCGGAAACAGTGAAAAGCGGGCAGGTCAAAGTGATGCTGCTCTGGCAATGCTGAGATGGCACTGGATGGTGTTACATCAAACGAGAAAGCCAAAAACCCGCCGTCGCAGGATTTGCCCCAAGTTTTGGAGGACGCTGAGGGGATGCAAAGTGCTAATTGTCCCGCCTGGGACTGCCATGCCAAGCTCCTGGCCAGGAGAAGGGCTTCCACTTCGTCTTCACCATCTTTTGCCAGCAGCAGGCAGACAGGTGTTATGGGGAAGGAATTACGAGAGCTGCTAATGAGGGGGGGAGCCCAGCCGTGCTCCTGGGGCTGCACGGGGCTCTTGGGCGGCATCGCTGGTGCCCTCTCGCAGCCTGGCCCTGGCATGCCGGTGGGAAACGCTCCTGGTGCGAGTGCTGGCATCGTGCTCGCGCTTCGCCACGGCACAAGTTGCTGTATGAGACAAGCGGCAATGGAAAATCCATCCAAGTGTTTTAGCCTAAGTACATCTGCATTGAAGCGGGGGCGGGGGGAAGAGACTGAAGCCCAAAATGTGTATTTCTAATTGATTATATGCATGGCTGCTGGGGGCCTCTTACACTGTAATGGTTAATTATGTCACTGGCTGTACGTGCTGCAGCCTTTATTCATGTTGTATTCAAATAATCCTGCACAGTGCCCAGGCAGCTAATACAGCAGATTGCCTGTCTGGAGAAAAATGAAGGGCTGCTTTGGGTTGGTTTTTTGTTGGTTGGGGTTTTTTTTTTTTCTTTTTTTTTTTGGGGGGGGGGCGGTTAACAATATAGAGAAAAGAAAAATTATGAACAGCCAATTACTGTATTAAAATAATGTGCCCTGACAGAACATGATGAACATCCAGGTCTAACCTGCCTCTTGTAGCTTTTTGACTTTATTGGTAATTCCCTGCTGATTAGCTCCATCCCAGGGAAGCCTCCTCCTCCCTGGGGCTGCGTGGGGCCCGGAGTCCCGGAGGGCATCGCCTCTTCGACTGCCTTTTTCCAGTGCAGAAACCATTCTGCCGACCGAATCCCTGCTCTCTCCTTACTATCCATCCCCCAAAGGATTTGCTGCCTTCAATTCTTCCTCATGAAAGGTGTTTGAGAGGTATTAAATACTATTGGGGGTTGTTTTGAGAGCTCCAGCTACAAGGAAGGATACTCTGAAAGACGCAGCTCTGCGACTCCAGCCAATTCTTCCTTAGGGGGCTGAGAGATGAGCCCAGGAAAACATGCTGAATTCACTATAATTTAAGTATCACTGTAATTTTGTGCGAAAGAACATATGCAGAGGTGCAGTCCCGCAAAGACAAATAACCAGTATGCTCTGGCTGCCAGCTGGGGACCTACTGGGTGCAGGTTTGCACCAGCCTGGATCTCACTGGGGCTTTGCGGTATTAGGCTCCACCATGTTCTGGTTGGAGAAATCAAAACTTGCACATCTGCATCGGCTTCTATCGTTTCTATAAATCACAACAGAGCTCAACGAGCCAGCGCACATGGCTCCACCGACTTCAAACAAGCCATCTAACCAACACCTCCTCCGCATCTCATATCTCACTTTATTTTGAATTATTCTATTTAAGATATTCCTGCTTTGCTAACTGAGGATGTCTCGGGCAGAGATGCGGCACGTTTTAGCCAGAGTACCGGGAATCGGTGAAGTATTGTTGCGGTAAGCACAATGCATGGGTGACCCAGTACTTATTAGAGACTGAATTTATTAGACTTGTAATTAATGAATTGCTTTTGTTGTTTTCCTGCAGGGACACCTCAGCAGCGCCTTCCCTGGGAGCCACCCTGCTGCCCTGCACCTGCTGCAGGGACCCGGCTGGAGGAGCGACCCTCCCACGTGCAAAGCCCTTGCACAGAATAAGCTCTCGCTGCAGAAATTGCCGTACACATCCGAGCTTCAGGCGCTGCGATGTCGGCCGTGAGCTGCCCTCGGCCCTGCGGCCTGGGCTGGCAGCTCGCGTAGCAGGAGTCACCTGCATGGTGTGTGACCCTTTTCTCGTCCTTCCCGCCGTATCCAAGGAAGTGTCCCATTGCTGGACGCCCTGATGGAGCTGCAGCCTTATTCTTGGCTCTGCCGCTAATTTTCTATGTGTTTTGGCTGAATCACTCAGTCTGGCGGTGGTTTCCAGAGCCCACAGCATCTGCCCCTCTCCTTTAGCCCTGGCTTTCTCCCTGCCCTGGTCCCAACCCTGCCAAGTTGGCTTTCTCCAGCACGCTGGCTTGCTGCCCTCCAATCCTCCCCGTTGTCTGCTGTGTCCTTAGATGTGGATTTGTTTGACACTGGTGTCCGGAGCCAGTTTTCCTTTCCCCAGCTCCCAAATGAGTCCTGTCCCGGGGAGCACAGCCCACCCAGCGCTGCCGGCCCGGCCAGGTCCCACCCCAGAGGGGGCCGTGTTTCCAGGTGGGGGGTGCGGAGGGGCTGGGGGTGCGTGGAAGGGAGGATGCACAGAGGGGCAAGGGCAATGCTGGCTCCCACCCCTGCCCCGATGGTGAACTGGAGCCACCAGCCACAGCTGAGGGACTGGGGACAGATGGAGGGAAGCGGGAGAAGGGATGGATGGAGGGAAAGGAGGGGACCGGGGGGAAAGGGGGTGGGGGGGGACAGAGCGAACGTGGGGGAATAAAGGGAAATGTTGAAAGGGAAGGGAGGAATGGGGAAAGGAGGGATAGAGGGGAGGGAGAGGGGAGGGAGGAAGGAGGGGTGGATGGAGAAAGAGGGAGGGAGAGAGGGAGGGAAGGGGGAGGGAAGGAGGGGAGGATGGAGAAAGGGAAGGAGGGATGAAGGGAGGGAAGGAGGGAGGGAAGGGGGTATGGAGGGAGGGGGCGGTGGGCTGTCCCCGCCGGCGCAATGTGCTTCCCTCTCCTCCCGGGCTCTCCCGGCGCGGCGCGGAGCATCCCCGAGGCCGGCGGCCGCGTCCCGCCGCCGGAGCAGCGCCCGCGGGGCCGGTGAGAGCCGGGGCCGGTGAGAGCCGGGGCCGGGGGGCAGCGGGCGGGGGCTGGGGCCCTTCCCGTGTCCGGGCCAGGCTGGCCCCGGGGAGGCGGGGAGACGCAGTCCTGGAAGCGGCTTCGTGGGGGGGTCCCCGTTTGGGTGTCAAAACCGGAAAGTTTCGAGCCCGCGGGGGGCGGGCGGGGCGGTGCCGCCCGGCTGCGGAGCGGCAGGGTGCCGGGCAGGTCTTTCTCTATTTTCCGTATCCCCGTGGGAGTCGGGGCCGGCCGTGCCCCCCGTGGCTGCCGGGGGGGCGGTGTGTGGGGCGGGGGGCCCCGGCCCCGGGGGCACCGGCCCCGGCCCCGGGGGGCGCCGCCCGGCCCCGGCCGCTCGGGCTGCGCCGGGGGTACCGGTGCGCGGAGCCGCATCCCGAGCGTGGCCCCGGCTGCCCGCAGCGCAGCCAAGCGCCCTGCAGGGCCGGCCGGCCCCGGGAACGGGGCCCCCCGTCGCCGAGCCGAAGCGGTTTGCGTTACCTGCCCGGTTGCACCGTCCCCGCTCCGCCGGCACCGCTCGAGCGACGGGAGCTTGGGTTTGCCGGAGCCCCGACTGAAAGCCCGGGGTGGACCTTGGCAGGCGGGGAGCTAAGCCTGGCTCTTCATCCAGGGCTTTTTCTCCCCCAGGCTGATCAGAGACACAGAGGCCATCTCTTGGGCACTGTGAGCATCCCTGTCTTCACCGGTGGCTTTGGAACATTGTGCTGAGGAAAAGAAGTGTATTTTTCACAGGGAATATAAAACGTGCTGGAAGCCCGGGGCTGCCAGTGTTTGTCAGTGTAGTAAACCCCTTAGAGAGGGGAGCGTGAATTCAAGAGAGGCTATATGAGAAAAACCTGATCTGGTTGTTAAATGAAGTAAAGTAGAGAGAGGGAAAAAAAAAAGCTGGATCATGTGTTACCATATGAACAGGCGAATGGGGACATGGAGCCTGTCTTCACTTCTCCGCACGCTACTTATTCATACCCTGTGCAAGGTGGTGAAACATGAAGTGTGGTATTTCAGCCCCCAGAGCAGCGAGCAGGGCAGGTTTCTGACACGCCACTCGGCTACTGGTTAATTGCTTGGCATTTCGTAAAACTTCATCAGCCCCTGATGATGCTTTTTGCAGCTTTTAGGGTTGGGTCTTCCAGGCACGAAGCAGCGGGAGGCTCCTCGGTGGTGTCCCGAGAGCAGGTCTGACCTGCAGCACCGCTGTCCCCACTGCTGTCCCCACCGTGTCCCTCGCACCCCCCGAACCTCCGCGGGGGAGAGGGCAACGAAGAGGAGGCCTCGTCGGAGCTGGTAGGTGGCCTGCATGGTGCAGGTGAACCTTTGGGAAGGGCAGCAAGGGCGTTGCATTCACTGAAAATAGCACTACTTTAGCAAGAACACTGAAAAGGAGTATTTCGGCTAAAAAAGGAGTATTTCCACTGAGTTTTATGCAGCAGCAGCAGGTGCTGGTGGTGTGACCCGGGCAGGCAGCTTGGCCGGAGGAGCGTTCCCACGTTTCCATCACTGCTGCCCTTCGGTTTCGCAAGTGCCGTGTGTTCGGGCTCCCTTCAGAGGCTCAGCTGCTGCTGGATTTTAGGGGCACCGTTTCAGCCTGTCACATCATGACACACATAAAAAGCCAAAGGGCAGGAAACTGGCTCTCAGCAGCCCGTCCCACTGCCATCGTGCCTTCCCCTTGGCCGCCATGTGGCTGCTCCACGTGGCGTCCAGGGGACAGAAATGCTTCTGTGTGTTTATTTCTCCAATCCCTTGCTGTATTATTGTAGCTGTTGAATATATTCATTGAGCTGAATGAATCCCCACCTGGCAGCATCCATACCGCAGCATTTGCAGCTTCAGCTTCCTTTATGGAGAGGGAAGGGAATATAAAATACGAAAGGGAAATAATGCACAAGCCCGCAGAGGCTTCAACGGTATCAGCAAGCTGTGAGCTGCGCAAGTGGAAAGCTGGAGCGAGCGCCAGGAGCTTTTCATAAGTCAGCTGGGAAGATTTACAGCCCTGGTTTTAAGGTAGCATTTTTAAAATAACTAGATGATGGAGTCTGGGACAAAAGTTATCTGGGAGTCTTAATCTCACTGAAATTAAAGGGGGTTCGGGTTCTAGGTGTGCTCTAGAAAGAGGATTTGGAATCCAAGTCACACTGATTTTATCGCTGTATAGCCACAAGCTTCTGACATTTATAGTAAAATATTTACTGGGAAGATGGAATTTATCGAAGGACCACACTGATGCATCGTCAGGCTCGGGAAATGGGCTGTTACAGATGAGTGGGGTTTGTGTCTGGTCCCTTTGGAAGACAGGACTTGCAGCTTTTCCTTTATTATGAGGGAGGTATCATTGCTCATCAGCGAAAAACCTCGTTAGAGCAGCGCTCAGGGCTGCGCTGAGGGGGGATTATTTGAGCAGCACAGCAGAGGGCATCCACTGACCCAAGGCAACTTGCGGATAATTCATTTTCCCCACTCAGTGCCCATCCAGTGCTGCTGGGTGACGTCCCTGTCTGCAGGGAGCAGAGGCTCAGGTCTACCAGGACAGGACCTCGCTTACCCTCGAAGCCCTACAAGTGGGCAGCCCCATGGCCCTGGCCTCTTCCTGGGAGACATTAAACGCTCGGTTACAATAGATGTCCCTTTTCTCTGTGGCAGCTCTGGCTGGGAATTTCTCTGCTCGCTCGGAGAGGCGTGGTGGGCTATGTTTGGTAGAGGTGGCCCGAGCATGGGATTGCAGCAGGGTCCCAGATGGCATCTGGGTCCCTCCCTTTTCCAGCCATCAGGACAGCGGGGACAGCAGAGCTGTGAGCATGGTGGGTAGAAACCTGCCCTTTTGCAGCAGTCAGAAAGTTGGGTGTAGATGGGAGGAGAGTCTTTGTATTGGTTTGCTCATTAAAAATTCAGCAACAGAGGTTGATACCGTAATGCCAAGCCTAGGTTAAACGTTCCAACCGTTGCTTAGACACATGCAGATAGGAAGAGTTTTCCAGTCCTCCTTTTCCCAGGACAAAGTCACTCTGAGTGCCATATCCCAAGCACAAGCTGAGCTCTCTGTTTGTAAGGATTAGCACTTCAGAGACTGAGATACAATACATCACAGGAGAAACATTTTTTTAACTATTTGGGTAATACTTAACCAAGGCAATGCTCAAGTCGGACACCGCAGACTGGACCAGAGCCAGATGAGAGGCAGCGATGTGGGGGCTCACGGCAAGTGCTGGCACGAGGTGGGACGGGAAATCCTGGAGCATCCTCCATCAGTTCTCATGGAGTGACAGACCGTGAACACCCTGCTTGTCTCACAGCTAAAAGTGTGACTCAAAGCCTGTTGTCTGAGAGACCTTCCCAGGACTGCAGCAGGGTCCGTGGTGGGACTGGCGACCGCTCTGTCTTCGTCTTCTGCCACCATGCCTTTTACCTGAGTGAGGGTGGATGCCATCGCTTCCCACAGGAACAGAAAGCTTTGACTTTGGCATTGCCAAAATACCTGACCCGAGCTGGGGCTCTGCTTTCATTTCTTGCCATCCCCAGCTTCCCTCGTATCAGATTTCCCCCGGCTGCTGCTGCCGTGGCGGCTGAGCGGCGGTGGCTCTTGGCCCTTGGGGCTGAGCTGTGGGGCTCTTCTATTGAATATAAAGCCAATGCTCAGAGCTGCACTGCCTTTATATTCAGTGGAAAATGGTCCTCTCGTGGGTGCTGTTGGGAGACCCTGGAAGGTGCAGATGGCCAGAAGCACCCCAGCAAACCCAACCTAGAAAACTGGGTGATTTGGAAAGTTATGTTAAATCCTTTCGATGCTGGAGTTGCTGCTTGGGAAGCAGCACGTCTCTTCTGAAGCACAGAAAAGGTGAGCTCCAGGCAGGAAAGAAAGTGGGACAAAACTGCCCTTTTCTGTACAACAACTGAAGGAGGGTGGGGATGGCTGAAGAGGAAAGCAATGTCAGCATCATGTGTGTCCACTGGTTTACAGTTCTTATTGTAAAATACCTTACAGCCCACATGGAGAAGAAAACATCAGGTTATTATATAGGTGGTAGGAGAGGTACTGCTGGGTGGGTGCCGCAGCGACAAGTGCATGATACTACAAAGAGACGGTGTGAATAGGAGAGGGGTGTAGGTAAAGACCAGCTACACAGTCAGACCACGTTTCACCTGATAATGGGTGCTGGCCTGCGGGAAGGATGGAGAAAGAGTGAGACTGAGTCTATTCCCTGCCTGTTCCCGCAGACTTTCCCAGGACATGGCTGCGCTTCCCCGTGCTGAGCAGGGCAGGCAGCCGATGTCCACCCGAGGCCATGCCGGGCTTGGTACCGAGCTGTGCTCCTCCAGCTGGGTCCTGCTGCCTGTGCCTGGTCTCAGGCTGCTCCATGCCCTGCATGGTTTCTCCTACCCTGACTGCTGGGATATTTACAGTTAAATCCTGGAAACGGCAAGGAATCTTCCTAAAATCAGGGCAGTAGAAAGTTGAGTATCTCCAATGATGTGTAGATGCTTGTTATGTACTTTAAGATCACATAACCTGACTATTAAATCCAACAAGCTACACAAAGCAAAGACTTTCCTATGTGAAGATGGGACCAAACTTCTGCAGCTGCTCAGCATCAGGCCTGGAGAGCTTGTGCACGAAGACACCGCCATCAGCCCCTGAGGAGCTGTGTCCCAAATCCCTTAAGCAAAGCCGGATGGAGCAGCCATTGCGTTTGGTAACTGGGTTTAATGGCAGCCATGAATGGCACTTGGGTTGTTAAGATGTTTGCCTGAGGTGTGGATGATACAGCCCTTCTCCGCTTTCTTTATGCTATCGTTTTGGTACTCGGAGGCTTTGTGGTAAAGCTGGTTTCTAAGCGGGGAAGGAGGAATGCAATCTCCTGGCTAACAAGGTGTCTGTTTCGTGCTAGCAATAATGTTTAATCACGCCGGGGGGACGGAGGTCTTGGCGGCCGTGGCCAGCGCGTGCAGCCTGCCCAACGTGCTACTCGTTTGCAGCCTTTAGCATTCAGAGACACCAAGGGCGCTCGGGGGATTTCTTGCTTTCTCTCATTTATCACACTGAAAGTGTTCATAAAAACACTCCAGCTGCCAGCGCTGGCGAGAAGAGCTGCGGCGGCGGGGGAAGAGCTGCCGCTGGCCGCCCTGCCTCCACCGCACAGGTACTCGGGGCTCACCTCTCCCCGCCACCAACACAGGGGAGGCAGAAGAGTTTTAATTAGCTCTTGATGCTATTTTTTACCTCCCAGCGCTGCTGAATTTAGCTCAAGCTGTCATGTACTGATAATTAAGGGGAAAAGAAGGAAACGGGGGTGTGGGCCCCTCTCTGCTGAGCAGTCTGGCGGGAGCAGCCTCATCTCCTGAAAGCTGGGCTTTAACTGGGGCTTGCTCCTAGACCTTCTGTAGCAGTAGAAGTTTATAGCCCAGAGAATTTTCATGCGCTGGCGTTCATAATTCATGGCTCCTGCAGGGCTGAGGGAAAGGCTTACACTGCATTTGCGGGTTCTGTTCATAGCCACTTCAGTTTAAAACAACATAAATATCTTATGGAAAAGGTGCCTGAGATCTTCAATCGTGCTGTGACCTGCCTTGCTGCTGGAAGGGCACAGAGACCTTGAAAAGCTGTCATTGTGCAAGGAAGAGGCTTATTCTCCTCTTTTTAATATACAAGGCCATTGCAGGACTTTGTGCCATCTTAAATGGCACGTGGAAGTGAACAAGAACAAACTGTTACAGATTTAATATGCCCCTAGACCAGACCAGCCTTGGTCCCGGTGTGAAGTGGATGCCGGCAGCTGAGCCAGCTGCTCTCCTCCAGCCATTGCACACGCAGTGCGATCACGTTGCCTTCGCTTATCCCTGCTGCTGGGTTTGCTCAGGCTCCCTCTGCACCAGCCAAGGTGAGCAGAGGGAAGCACTACGCCAAAGCCAGAAGAGGGTCACTGGATCGTCGGGTTACTGGAGTTTATGTATGTAGGATATAAAGTACAACCTGTAACGTACGGCACGCGGAGGTTAATGGGCAAGCACCGCTCCGCACAGCCCACGGCAACAAGATTTTTGCAGGTCTTATAGCAAAGTCCCCAGCTGGTTTGCTTTGCAGCGCTAGATATTCCCCCTTTTATTCTGCCTTTGTAGCTCTTTGTAGGGTATTGAAACCAGCAGTTTGACTCATGTCCCTGACTGCGAGCACTCTGACACACTGCAAGTAGGTGAATATTGTATGTCAGCTTTGATATGCAGAGGGTGAGAGGGCGTTGGGAAGGGCTCTGCAAAGGAAAGGGCTCAGCTTTTGTTAGTGATGTAAACTTTGAATATATCTATATATGTATATATAGTTTAGACCTGGAGAACTGGACTTGGGTGCATGGGCAATATTGCAAGCTCAGAGCTTTAGCTCCTACTGCCTTCTTGAGAAATGCACTTTGTGTAACACTTTTCTACAAAATCACAGGGTAGGAGCTGCCGGCACGTGGATGCAGAGACCTGCCGGCCATCCGCCTGTCCCCGTGTCCCGGCCTCGTGCATCCCTCGCGTGAGTCGGTCGGAGGCAGAGCGCTGAGGCTGCGCCCTCTCCTGCAGTCCAGGACCTCTCCCCTGCCCGCTGCCAAAGCCGCCCCACTCCCAGCTCCTCCCAGAGCCACCCAGCAGCCGAAGCAACCATTGAGGACCCTCCTCGCTGTGACGCTTGCCTTGTGGTCGGTCTGCCAGAACCTGAGCTTCCCACCTTCACAGCCAGCATCGCAGGCTTTCTGCTTGCCAAAGCGTTGCTTCAGCCGGGGTTAAAAGAGGTAAGAGCCTTAAACACCAAGGAGAAAGGAGACACGCGGGCGGGACGTGCTCTATATGAGGTTTGGGGGGGATATTTGTGGATCCAGAAAGGCCATGTGAATGAGCACTAGCTGTACATACACGGGCTGTGCCAGCAGCGTGTGGGCCGGGACCGGGGGGGCTGTTCGCTCGATGATTTTGTTTGTTGAAAGTTGCTGGCATCATCCAAAGCCGTTAGTGTGAACGAGCTGGAGCGGAGCCATCGCCCCGGCGAGCGCGGTGGTGCGGGCACGGCAGAGGCGGCCGGTTCAGGAAAGCGGCTTGTTAGAGGGCTGGGCTGGGGGAACAAATCTCAGCTGAGCTCCTTTGACCTCGGGAATATAATTTGATCTCCTTGCGTTTGGTGCCGGAGCTGAAGGTGGGCTCAGTTAATCAGTAACAACCATACTTGCAAACCTGGCCCAGGCAAACAGGGCAGGTTTTGAGGAGTCCGCAGCAAAAAGACCAGTGCGTGGTAAAGAAGGATAGGGAAGAGCAGCCGTGGGTCAGCCCTGGGGGTCCGCTAAGCAGGCTGTGGGTTCAGCAGGATAATATGGTATTTTCCATACATCATTTTCTTTATGCTTGCGCTGCCATGAAAGGCTTTTTGATCAAGCTTAAAAAAATAACTTGGATAAAAAACGAAGCATGGGAAGTGCCAGGGAAAAGGGAAATTTCTCAGAAAAATTACGGAAGTCAAGTTTAAGAGAAAAATCCCAAGTAATCCCACTCATAAAATTAGTTAGTGGTGAGCATTACAGTGTGTGGAGGTCACACATGGTTTCTTCCGATTATTTTTCAGGTGTTCCTTGTGCCTGTGACAAGCAAAACTAATAGGATTATGATTGCTGTGGCTCAATCTAGGTTTAAATAACTCATAACCAGCCTTCTTTTCTTTTTTTTTTTAAAGAAAAAAAACCTCTCTGGAGAGCCTGTGAGCCCAGCGTGCTCGATTGATTCAAAGCTGCTGTTTCTATCTGGCTGTAATGGCAGTGCTGCGTGCGGGGCTGGCCGAGCAGCACCGCTGTTAGCAGCCGAGGGGAAGCTTTCAAGTCCAATATTGATCCTTTCGAAGTTTATGGCTACTGGTAGTCGCAGTTACTACTGCTTGTTCAAACTGCCACGCGATGGACTGCTTCATTTCTTAATATCAGGCTAAACCTCCTCCACATCAAAAAGATTTATTTCTGTACTTAATTTTTCCAATACATAATTTCTCTCTCAGAAATTGAGCTGACACTTCTTTATGACACTAATGCAGCTCTGTCAAGCTGCCTTATATATTTCTGTCTTCCCATGGACAACGTGAGGTGGCGGGTGCCGGCAGCCCAGGACAGGGCTCCTGGGAACCCTAGGGACCAGCCCCAACCCACGTCCCCTTCGGCTATTTCCCTCTCAGAGTACCAGCCCAGAAGATGTTGCTTTTCTCTTCAGCCATCCCTGCTCTCCTTCAGCTACGATATGGAAGCAGAGCAGCCTTGTGTTTCTCTCCTGCCTGCAGTACACCTTTTCCAAGCTTCAGGAGGGACTGTTGCTTCCCAGGCGGTAATTCCCAAACCAAAACTATCTTTCCCAGTCACCCAGTTTTCCAGGTCAGGTTTGTGGAGCTGCTTCTCCTGGGTCCCCGATGGAGCAGTGGGCACTGCTCACACCATCTCCTCCTCTTCCTCTCCTCTGCTGAGCTGCATACACCCAGCTGTGGCTGAAGTCATCTCGCCGTGTGCTCCTCACACAAGCAAAAGCCTCTCTGCAAACGGATAGAGCGTCAGTTCGAGTCAGCTGAATGCAGGCTGCGTCCTGCACGCGCTGTTTTAGGACCGAAGCATTTGCTCCCCTTGGATGCTCCATAAGCTCAGTGGGAACCGCTATGCTTTCTGCGACTGCCTTTCTATTCCGTTGTGGTTATTAATGACCAAATTAGGCTTTTCTGGATTTGCCCATGAGGGAGCCAGGGTGACGTTACGCTGCCCAAAGGAGGGTGACGATGCGGCGTGGCCTTGGCCAGCCCCCCGGCACGCTCCTGCCTGCCCGAGCGCTGCTGGCTTTGAAAAGTTTAGTTCTGAAAGAGCCACTCTCCTTGACCTATTTATTTTTGCCCGTGTTCGTGGCCTGCGTTGTGTCCTGATGAAGACATCGTGCTGCTTGAAGGCCTTTTATTTTTAGCCAGCCCAATTTTCTTGTCGCAGCTTAGTGGGAGCTGGTCCTTTCAGTTCAGCTCCATCACAGCTCATGCTCTCCTGCATTTGCCAGCTCTTACCCAGGTCCCTGATGTTCTTTGTGCATCGATCACTCACTCAGTGGGTTTCCTACCCCGTTTCCACCAGGCTTCGTTCCTCTTCCTTTATGTTCTGCTTAGCCTCTCCACCGCTCCAGGTCCATGGCTTAACTTCCGATTTCCCTCTGCCCTTGGCTTGCAGCAGGGACCAGGCTTTCACAACCGCAGAGGCAGGTCGCCAGGCTTGTCCTAGATCCCAGCACCCCTCCACAAACAAACCCTTCCCTCCCGTCTGCTCCGATAACCTTGGCTGTGCTTCCCCTCCTCGCAAATGTCAGGAAATTGGAAATGATGCTCTAGCCACATAGAAATCAATAGCTGCCTCCTTGGCCTGGCTTGGTCCTGCTCTTTCTACCTTTACCTAGGGCAGGAGGGAGCGTTGTTTTCCACTGAACTTGGAGCAGTGATTTATTGATACGACCCAGCCTGTCCAGGCAGTTGACCAGCAATATATTTATTTTTCCCAACCCATCCACGTAGCCCAGAGCGGTGGCTTGTGCTCGGCGTTAGGTCACGGAGGGGTGGGCTCAGAAATCTGGACCAAGATAGTATTTTCTGCCTGTGACCGTAGAGCAACAGGTAAGGACTTCAACTGACTCCTAGATCTGGGTGAACTGTGTTAGGAACAACGCCCATATTCATTTCACCTTCTAAAGGGGTCAGTCCCAGCAAGGGCCATGTGCAGTTTCCATCAGAAGCTATGGCTGCAAGGCAAACAGGAATTCTCTATGAGGACTGCAGATTACATTGCAGACTGCCTTTATTATTCCCTGGACTACTACCAGAAGGCACAGTGTGATCGAAGGAGCAGGAACAGTTCTAAGGTCCTATTTCTTGGAAATCTTTGGAGCTACATTCATTTAATTTAAAATACAGCTCCTGTTGGAAACCGAACAGCATCACCTTTTCAGCTGTAGGAAGCATAAACAACTGCTAAAGGTTACCGGGGACTAAATCCTTGCTGAAAATCAAGCCAGCTCCCGTTTGTGTCCTTGAAAAATCTTTCCCTTGGGAGCCCTGCTAATTCTCCAGGCGCTGGACGTGGGGGGAGGTTTGTTCCGAGCAGCTGCACTGCACCGTCCCTGCCTCCTGTCCCCCCCCGCGTTGGGCTCAGTTTGATGTGCCAGCAAGGCAGTAATAGGGATCACTCTCTAATGCAACCGTGATTATATGGAAATTGAAGTGTGAGAGAGAAAAGAAATGAGGCAATTGAGAGGCGCGACTCTGACGCCCGACCCCTCTCCCTGCTGCTAGCGTCACCCCGATGACCAATATAAATGATGTCAAATGGGTATATTTTCCAGTGCCTGGTGTTGATGAGCAACAAATCACAGGAAATACTTGGCTATTTCCCTCTGAATGGCTTTATCTGAACTTTCACATACTCCCTACTTTGATTTTTGGCTCCTTATTAACAAAAAGTGTGCAGGGAGGATGTTTGTTGATGATACATGAGCCAAGAATAGATTCCAGCTCCTTTTACCATTTTGGCACCAAACTGCCAAGAGGGTTGAGACACCCTGTAGTAAACACTGTTCATTTTGCATCGGCAACTAGAAAATATGGCTCTGAGTTAGGGAGAAGAATGGATGAGCCAGGGGATCTGTGCTTGACCTGGTCGTATTGCTGGATCAAACGGGATCTATAAAGAGCTGGGAAATGGCATATTCCCATCCAGTGAAGGGGTAAAGCGGTGTCCTAACATCTACAGCTTTGTGCTGGTCTCTGCCCTTGACAGTAAGGTTGTCCTCAGGCTATCAAGGTGCAGGGCTACCTTTGCAGGACGTGCTTCTCTGCCCCATAGCTACCAGTTCTTTTTTAGCTGCTGCCTCCTAATCCCTCAGGAAAAAAAAAATCTGGGCATCTCCTCTGCACATCTCGCTCCTCATGCTCCTAGCAGGGAGGTGTCTCTCCTGGGAACACGTCCTGCTTTTCTTGAGCTGAGGGAAATATTAAATAAGAACATTAAAAACGAGGCTCATTAACAAAGCCAAAGGTGGAAAGCTTGCAGTAGCATGAGCTGGAGCATTTGCTTGGGCTGTCTGTAAGCGACAGCACTCCCCTTCCCGTAGGTCGATACCTTCTGGGAAGTGGCTCAGTGTGAATGTAGGAAGAGCCAAATCCTTAATTTCATATGGGAGAGAATTGTCAGAACTGTTGCAGCGCTTGAGGGTGCAAGTACATCTGCTTCCTACCAAGATGTACTTGTCTGCTTTGGACTCAGGGTAGGATGCAATAATAAAAGTCTCTCTCTCCCTTTCTCTTTCACTCAAGAATTTGCAACTCTTCCAGCAGCATTCCCTGCTTTTCTTTCTTATTGCTGCCCAGAGCAGCGAGCTAGAGGTGCAGACGGGCCTTGGGTGTCAGGTGTTCGGTAAATGCAGTTATTTGGACTCCACAGTAACTACAAGTTTCCTTCACATCAGTCTTGTACGAAACTTGCTGCAAGATCAGCACAGGACCGGGCTGTCGGGGAGCTTGGTGCTGTGCATTTGTGCTCTAGGTGTGCTGGGGACGGGCACTGCAAGAGCACAGAGCTGCCCCAGAGAGCTCGGCTTGCAGGCGGTTCAGCGGCAAGAAAAAACTATCATCGGCATCGTCCGCTCGTATTAATCATGAGGGAACTACGGCAGAACGTTATTTTTGGAGGCTTTCGAGTGTAAAAGTGCAAGCTGTGAGGACTTTTAGCATCTCTGAGAGTCACTGTAAGCAAGTAAGTATTAATATATTTACATCAGAGGTGCAAGAAATAAAGCCCTCCTCCAGTCTGCTTGCCCGCCCAGACGTGTCAGAACAGCAAGCCATCATCCCCCGGCCCAGGCAGGAGCTGCGTCTCCTCATTTAATCACTAAATCCCACCACCTTTGCTGCAGTGATAACAGCAACAAGACCTCTCTTCCAAAGAGCCCGTTCACCAACGCGTGCCGCGACAGCGAACACCGGCTGCGAGGACAGGCATGGCGGGGCTAGGCCTGCGGAGGTTCCGAAGCTGACACCCAGGAAGACGTATGACATACGTGCCCCGGCTCTGCTGTTTATCCGTCGTTATTTTGGGAGTAGGGGTTTCAAATGAAATGCGTGTTTAGGAGGATTCTGCCCTCCTTCCCAGGCGGCGGGACGCAGCGGGGAATGCCGTGCTCTTCCCCCAGCCTTCTCCCATTTGTTGTCCCTTGAAACTTCACGCGGCGTGAACAAGGCTCGTGCAATTTTAAAGGAAGCCCAAGGAAGACATGTCCCGCTGCTACTGTGTTAAATTTGGTAGCTTTTGTTGTCTAGCTGGATTTATTTTTTTTTCCCCCTTATTGTCTGCAGTGCTGAACAACAGCAAAATGTGCCTTGGAAAATATACATGACACGGCACTTATCTGTGATTCACACTGCCTTTATAAAAGCAGTCAATAGTGCTATCTGCCTCGTTCCCACTCCCCAGAAGACCATCTCTCTCGTCCGTATCTTTTCCTTCTTGCTCTTATTCCTCTAATCTTTAATTTATGCGGCTTTTTTCCCCCCCTATTAATTGCACTTTTTCTCTGCTGCACCAAGAACTCTGATTTCTGGTGACATTTTATCAGTCTGCAGGGCACTGTGAGAACTGCTAAATTCCACAAATTAGTGAAAAAAAAGAAAAAAAAAAATCCATCCATAAGTGACATAGAGGATGAAGGAAGTTTTTTTCATCTCCTTTTGTAATGTTTTCCCAGGGCCTGACTGCAGCTCTCTGGCCCCATTTCCCTGCCTCCCCCTGAAGCACAAGCCCAGTTTGGACCAGTTCAGTCTCTGTGTTCAGCCGATACCGGTGCTTGCGGCTCCGACCCAGCAAGCACAATAAAAAGCAAAAACGGCAGGTTATTGCGTCATACTTCTCTGCTTTGAGGCATTTGATGATGTCATTCAGCGGGCGTAAATGTAGCCTGGTTTTTGCAAAATGGGGATCTTGATACTCTCATGGGTAAATCTACCCTGGAAAAGGAAAAATGGCAGTACTGGGGGGAGCGGGGTGGTGACCGGAGCTGCTCGGGAGGGGGTTTCGGTCTGGCAGCTAAAAGTATTTTTGTTGATCTGTTAACGCGGTGTCCGTGAGCCTCAACAGGCTCCTGTGCCGAGGAGATACGGCTGGTGCTGCTGCCCTTCGTGGGAGCATTAGGTAAGGCTCTGAGGATGGCAGATGCTGTGGTTCGGCTACATCCCTGGGTAGACGAGCGCCGGGTTCGGCTGGAGCAGCAGGAATTCACCTGCAGCAAATAAACCGGGAGCCGATGAGCTGCTCCCGGCCAGCCCAGCCCATCCCATCCCATCCCATCCCATCCCATCCCATCCCACGCCGCACCCTCCCCGGCGCCAGCACCCGGCGCTCGTCCACGAGCCCTGGGCCGGTGTGGGGCAGCGGTCGGGTGGGATTTGGTTCAAACTCTCCATCTGTCAGGGCCCGCTGTGATCGTTTTAATGGCTTCTTCCAGCTCGCCCTAAATAAGCAATTAAGGGCAGAGGGCAAAGCTTTGACACATCCATTCCCCCAAAAAGCGGCGGACGGCTCCGTGCTGATGGCCGCATCCCCTCTCCCGGCAGCTGTCCCCGCCGCCGCCGCCTCGGCCCCCCATGCTGTTGGGAATGAGCGCCTGTGGCAGGAAGGCGCTGACCCTGCTTAGCAGCGTGTTCGCCGTCTGCGGCCTCGGCCTCCTGGGCATCTCCGTCAGCACGGACTACTGGCTCTACCTGGAGGAGGGCATCGTCCAGCCCCAAAACCAGACGGCGGAAATCAAACTGTCGCTGCACTCGGGGCTCTGGAGGGTCTGCTTTCTGGCAGGTATGGCCTCCCTCCCAAAAACGTCCCCTGTAAGGTGATGTTTGCTGCGTGTCAGCATCGTACCATGGGAAAGGGCTGGGGAAAAGAGGATTTTTAGAGGCTGTGCCCATCTTTGCTTCCAAGCTTAGGCACAACCTGAGTAACACCATCACTTCATGCCCAGCTTTAATGGTCAGATGGATAAATGTGCCTTCGCACGCAGGCTTGGAGCGAGTTCGCTGCTGCCGTGCCAGACCCCGCTGCCCCCTGTCCCTCTCTGTCTCAGCGCCGCGGCCACGGCACCTCGGGCAGCAGCTCAAAACTTTCCGTTTTGTCCCTGCAACATTTAGATTCAGGTCAGCTGGACCGTTCCCTCCGTCCGCGCCAAGTTTGATGAAGCAATTTGGCTGCGGGGACGGAGTTGAATAAAACCCAAGGGAATGGGAATCTCAAAGTGACCGATCTGAAATGTCACGAAGTTTCAACTGCTGCTTTGAAAAAGTCGGGGGAGTGAGGAGCTCTGATACCAACCCTGGGGTGACCTTAAACCCTCCGGCTTCAGGGTTCACGTTTTTGTATACAAGGGAATCCTTTTGCGCAAGAGAGGTGGTAGTTGAGAGATGTCTTTCTTCAGCCCCAAACACGGACACCCAAGATGGAAGCAGCACTAAAAAGCAAGATTGTTTTTATGCATGCACTGAAATGAATTTTAAAGCCACTCTCTCCCCCACCAAAAAGAAACAGACAAACACCCTGCAGGTGTGACTCTGTCTGTGTCTGCTGCAGGTGAGGAGCGTGGCCGGTGCTTCACTATCGAATACGTCATGCCCATGAACATCCAGCTGACGTCTGAATCCACAGTCAACGTCCTGAGTAAGTGGTTCGGTGGGGTTTTATTCTTTGCGTCCTGCAAAGCACCAAAGGGTCACTAGGGATCCCCCCGAGAAATCCTCTTTGTGTCCTTGCTGAAGAAGCTCCTAGTTCCTTCACGGTGCTACCGTGCGAGGATGCGACCGACTACGGTTTTTTACTATGTGGATTACCCAGTATGCTCCTAAGCTTTCGGGGACATCCCTTTCTAATGGCAGGATGCTCACAGGGCTCTAAGCTGTACAATTTCCTGTCACTGGCTATTCAGCGCTGACGTTCATGGAAGTGTTTGGCTTTATAGCCTCCTCTCTGTAATTTGCAGCTGTATTTGTTCTGTAGCAGTCAATTTTACACGTTACATAGTGGGATGAATTAAGGATGGAGTGTCACAGCTCTCACGATGAATTTTGCAGTCATTTCTGATTTAATAAATAGAAGTGTTCAGCAAACAGTTTTGCAACGAAGCTAGAGAAAAATGCAGGTTCCAATGGTTGTTTCCTATATAACATTTCACATAGAAACCCTCAGAAATGCAAACATTAGCAGACAGAGCCAGCCAGCCAGCCAGAGTCACCTCCTTACTCAGCTCATTAGCAAAGAGGGGAACCCCTGCCAGAGGCTGGGGAGCAGCACAGCAGCAGCCGCATTAAGCAGGAGCGCGGAAGGACACAACGTGGTCAGAGAGCAGCAGGGCTGCAGCCAACCCCCCCAGCCAAGCCCATTTTCCACGCTGTGTGGGGAGGATTGACCTGTTCTCACTTTCCTCTGCTCCTCTCCTGCCAGAGATGATCCGCTCTGCCACCCCCTTCCCTCTGGTCAGCCTCTTCTTCATGTTCATCGGCTTCATCCTGAGCAACATTGGCCACATTCGGCCTCACAGGACCATCCTCGCCTTCGTCTCGGGGATATTCTTCATCCTGTCGGGTGAGTTTTGCTAGCCAGGTTTTCTCCTGAAAATCCTTGAGCATGGAGCACGTTTGCTTTTGTAGCTGCTGGTGCTCTCCTAACCCCCTGTGGTGGCTCCTCGTTGGAGTCGTCACCCACAGGAGCTCCCAGCTCGGCCCCGCAGCCTGCTCGGGCTTTGCAGGACGGAAAATCACCCAGCGCAAAACGCGTTTGTGGCAGTGGCGAGGAGATGTGGGGAAAAGCACCCACTGCCCGTGCAGGAGCAGGTGCTAGGGGAGAGGAAATTTCTCGGCACGTCGGTTGCAGGAGAGATCTGAAACTTCAGACTGCTCAGCTGGGATGTTTCTACATGAGACAAGCGAATGTTTTATTCATGGTGTTGTGCTAGCGTTAAACAAATAGCTGTGACAGCTGAGCTTTGAAGCCAGCTCCTACCCGGTGCACATGGACTTGCTTGAGCAGGTCATGGTTTGAGTGAAATGAGAGGAGTGCCCTGGGTTAGCTCAGCAGGAGAGCAGCTTCTTTCCCCAGTTATTTCAATCACACTTCCACAGTTTTACACTTTCACCCACAAGTCAGGTCTTAAAGGAAGGTGCTTCTCTAGCAGCTTCATCCCTGAAGCATTTCCCACTGTCCTTCTCCTTGGTTTCTCCCCAGGTCTGTCCCTGGTGGTGGGGCTGGTCCTCTACATATCCAGCATTAACGACGAGATGCTGAACAGGACCAAGGACTCAGAAACATTCTTCAATTACAAATACGGATGGTCATTTGCCTTCTCTGCCATCTCATTCCTTCTCACGGAGGTACCCAGCAGCTCTCACGTCCCTGTAACGAGTGTATCCCATTCGAGGGGGGGCATTGAGGCTGTGAGCAAAAAGAGGACTCAGACGGGGCTTAAGGGTAGGCGATGAGGGCAGATGGGTAATATACAGTATGGCGGGAGACATACAGTGGGGACAGTCCCCAAACCTGGAGCACTGATGGGGCATTTGATCGTGATTTGATGCTGAGCGTGAAATGCAGAGGAGGAGAGGACGTGGTTGTGGCACATTATTTACTGCACGGATCCGAGGCACAGGGCAGTGAAGTGACTGTCCTCGGGAGCCCTTGTGCATTGTCAGCAGAGCAAAAAAAGCGGTTTCTATTTTTGTGCTGGTTTGGTGGTGGTGGAGAAGGCAGGCGTTAGCAGGGTGAGCGTCAGGCCGTGTCTCTCTCCCCTGCAGAGCGCCGGGGTGATGTCCGTTTACCTGTTCATGAAGCGATACACAGCCGAGGACATCTACCGACCTCACCCCGGCTTCTACCGTCCCCGTCTGAGCAACTGCTCCGACTACTCCGGGCAGTTCTTGCACCCAGACGCGTGGGCGCGGGGACGCAGCCCTTCGGATATCTCCAGCGAGGCGTCCCTGCAGATGAACAGTAACTACCCGGCTCTGCTCAAGTGCCCCGACTACGACCAGATGTCCTCGTCCCCGTGCTGAGCCCCGCCACCCCTGCGCCCGCTCCCACCCAAGCGCCGATGGTCGCCACGTCCTGACTCCGTTTGTCTTTTTTTTTTTTTAGGCCACCCTTTCAGGGCAATTCTCTATTTATAGGAGTGTAAATATAACCAGAGAGATTGGTTATATAACCAATAATGTAACCTAGAGAATTGGGATATTTTCCTTTCTTTGGTTTTTTTTTTTTCCTGATTCTTCCCTGCATAACTAAAAATCTCTCCAAAGTCCTCTTCCTTCAGCTTATCCCGCTGAGCAAACAGCAGTTCTGCCTGGGGGATAAATCCAGGGCTGGACTCGAGAGCAGGAAAAGAAAATAGAGTAGAACTAAGGAAAAAAAAAAAAGTGTATTTTTGGTTTAGGTAGGCTGCAAAAGTTCGTGCATTTGACTGTATCATTTAGTTATACATTTACTGGCCTAAGCGCCAGCAGGCGTAAAAGTTTTGTGTAAATTTCCAACAAATAGCCATCATTAGAAAAATATAAATTTTGTCTTGATTCAATATTTACTGATTGATATCACTCGTTGCTGGATATCACTTTAAAGCAGTCTGTAATGGGAAATAGCCATCTTTCTCGACGATACCTCAGCAGGCTTAGACACAAGCAGGTGGTTGTTTCTCTACGGCCACTTGCAAACTGTTGCTTCAATACCCCATGTTGGACTGGAGGCACGACAGCCCCGGGGTGTCTGGGTTGTTGGGGTGGCTCAGCTCCCAAATTTCCTCCGCCATCCCATAGACTGGGGGTCTGAAGAGTGACTGGAAGAATTTCAGTGCAGTATTGAGTGGAAAACTACTGAAAACTTTCCCATAAGAAACATTAGGCGCTAGATTTAGAGGAAATTATGGCCAGAAGTCCAAGATATTTCAGTGAAAGGCGAGATCGCAAACCAGTGTAGAGTAATGTAGCTTAAGTTAATGGCACTAGTCCACCGTAGCAAAGTAGTTGGCTTGCATTTCATTTTGGCAAGAAAATGGTATTTCAGCTGCTTTTTTGTGTGTGTGTATGAACCTTATTTTGAGGTTTTCAGTTTTAAAATTTCATATGATGCTTTGGCATTTTGGTCTTAGAAGACTTGACAGCTGCCAGGGTGAGAGCATCACTCTGATTGAAAACGAAGGGCAGGGAAGGGAAAGGCTGTGCTCCCTCGTGTGCTCCTGTGCAAGCCACGAGCTTGTCCCCTCAAAGGAGAAAGAGCTTTATCCAAACTTTTTTTCTGTTCTTGTTATTTTAAACCTTGCTGAAAATTCCTTTCTGAAAAAAAAGAACCCTCCAGGGATTCTTGGTATATTGGAGCTTGTTTTGTCTTAGTGTAATTAAAACAAATAGAATATACGCACTTTTAACCTCATTTGTAGCACACTGTGTAATGAATGTTGCACCTCTTTGTTATTATCTGTTATTTATAAACTGCTCCAAAGTAGGGTCCAAGTCCTGGTGCAGCACCACTGTTTGCATGGACTCTGACGCCCATCCCATGGGACCTCACTGCAGGCGTATATCCAGCCAGCTCTTGAACAGGATTATTTCCTCTCCAGTTCCTGCAGATAAGCAAGTAATGTATATCTAGTGTATATCTAGTGTCACTGACTCCTAATTTGCTAAGTTTTAAAACCAGACCATCTTTTTGTAGACATGGCTGTATTTACCCTTGGTTTTTATATTACCCCTAAGCATCTGTTTTCTCATTTTAAAACCCAGTTTGTAAGTGCTACATGACAGGTTTGCTGCTGGGAAGGTTCAAGCATTAAAGCATAAGCCAGACCCCCCATCCAGCAACAAAGCTTGCTGGTCCTCATCTGTTCGCCCCACCCAGATAAACCGCCAGTTTTCCTCTGGGATCTCTGTGTTCGGTGTGAATTAGGCTCCAAGAAAGTGCTGGAGTTCACAAGTGATGATCTTGCATTTCCCGGAGCCCCATCTAGTTTGCTGGGCTTGATGTTAGTGGTTTCTGGTGGCTCGAAGACAGTTGCCTTTGCATCTTCCCCTTGATGGATCCTTTATATTCTCAGTCCTTCTTGGAAGGGAGACCTTTGGGATCACCAAAATCGCTGATGCTCGGAGGCGCGAGGGCTGTCCCACGTGGCTATGTTCCTCCACACTGGGGAGTCGTTTAGTGCCGTTAATCCTGTGCAGCACCGTCAGACGTCCCTGTCCCCGAGTGGAATTTTCCTTTGCACTGCTTAAATACAGAATTCATTTTATAAATTAAAATGTCTGCCTACATAAGCAGAAGACGTGAAAAAAACTTCACGCCTTGCTCAAGGCCCCAGAAGGTTTAGCAGAGTCTAGGGGCAAATTAGAAAAGTAATTATTTTAATTCATTGGAGAGATTGTCATCATGTGGCTGCATCTGTGAGCCCGGGAGTTGGCACGTTCACCCAGTGAGCACAAGCGCTTCCTAAGTGCAGCACTGGCGAAAGAAATCTGTCAAAATAAGTGTTTGCTGATGGTTCAGTAAATGCTGGTTTGGGGCAGAAAAACGTGGTGCTTGGTAAAGCACAGGCAACAGCGGTTGTGCCGCTGGGTGGTATTGCTGTCCCTCTAACAGTGCTCATCATGGTAGCAGCTCTTGGTGTGGATGGCTATGGGCCTCTAAATGCAAGTATCACACCTTCATTGACTGTGGAGAAACTTCTCCAGAGCCTCTGAGGCACGGAGACACGAGTGTGGCATGGGCAAGGTGGCGGGACAAGCTGCGGAGCCCAGCCACCCTGCAAGGTCCTTCTGCCCTGAGCATCACCCCGTGGCTGATGCTCTCCACAGCAATAAATGCTCGGTAAAAAACTGTAGTACCCCCTTAGGACACCTACTCATTTAAACACCTCTCCTAGTCCTCTGGCATGGTTTCACCCCACCTTAATCTCTGTTATGCCACATCCTTCGCTCCCTGAATAACACCACTTGGTTGCCTCCTTTGGACTCTCTCCCACCCCTGTTTCAGTGCCAGCCTCGTGCTGTGTCCTTTCTGCGTCTGTCACTTGGATTGCAATGAATGAAAAGTGGAGTTTGAGGATAAACTGAATTACAGTTTAAACTAAAACTAAAACAATTAAATTAGAGGTTTAACCCCTACAAAACTGAAGTCCTTAAACTTGCCACCTCTGTGATGGGACGAGTCAAGCTGCTCACGGGCCCATAGGAAGGTAATTGCTCATCTGACACTTCGCAGAAAATTGTTTGCACTTATAAGCAAAAAAAATCTCGTTTGCATGAATGACTAATTGGTGTCAGACCCTTTGTGCATGCGGCTGTGTCTGCTTGAACTATAGCATTAGAGCAAATTACTGGGATTAAGGGTTAAATAAAAACCTGGTGCTGCCTGATCCACGCACAGTTCGCTGCTCCCTGGTGCTGCTCAGGATTGCAGCGGGCTGAAGCTTTTTCTTTCCCTGCCATCAGCCTCCCACACGGCACACACATCCATCCCGCAGCCTGGGCGCCATATGGAGTTCACGGCACCGGGAGGGATGGATGGCAACTGAAGAAACTGCACGTGGGAGGCGAGCAAGCCCCCAGCCCGCACAGCTCAGGGGAGGCGGATCGGGGAGACGGGCGCTCCGAAACCTTCTCGGGGAACTCCTGGGAGCCACCCTCCCCCTGTGTGTTTAGGGTTTTTTAATTAAACGCTCCTTCTGTAAGCCCAGGGAAGCATTTTGTGGCCTGTATCTCCAGGGACATGAGAGCTCCTCTCTGCCAGCATCTTCCCTCCCACCCCAGGACATGCTCTCCTTGTTGCACTCTTCCATCACATCATTCCCATGTTCCCAGGTGTGATGGGGCCTTGGTGGGAACGGGCTCCATTTGCCCGTTAGTTAGGAGTGTCCTGAAAACCCTTAGTGAATCACAAGGTATGGATGCAAGAGGTTTATTAGAGACCAATCATGAGCAGTAATTAAGTAGCCAGGAATAATGAGGCTGTGCTGGCTCGTGTGCTCCCTCAGTTGTTGCTGGAGCAGCTCATGGCTCCAGAGCTCTTTCTTGCACAGTGGAAAAAAATATCTCTCTCTCTATAAATCTACCTATAGGTATAGCTGAAATGCCCTCCAGTGCTGCTCCCCTTGCACTGATGTTGCTAGTGGACGTGAGGAGCCACCGGGAAGGTTAAGGTGAGGCAAGAGCCCCCGCCGGGCAGTAACCCCCTCCCAGCAGGGATGCAGACCAAGAGCACTGCTGAGCTGTTTTTGCTGCTGGTGAAGCTGCCGCTGTGGTGAGGTGAGGTTTGGGCAAGTGTTTTAGGGCAGCCTGGTCCTGCTCTTGCCCAGGAGGATGGCATGGAGCTGCATGGGAGAGCAAATCCCTACAGCTGGGGAAGCCCCAGATGAACCTTGCTTTTGCCTCCTCTGGACACAGGACTCAAGACCTGTGCCCTTTCATCAGCTTTGAGCAGACAAAGCCCAAAGATACTTTATTAGGGTGGGTTTCAGCCACATATCACTGTGGCAGGGTAAAAAGCTGACTCGGGCATGGTGAAGGCAGTTGGGGGCTTTCTAGTACACAGTGCTCTCCTTGTGTTGCATTATTAATACTATTTGTCAGGGTTGTGTATTCATTTTCCCAAATGTGAGTTAGCTCCATGGGCTATTCAAGGTGTGCTTAAGAAATTAAATAGTCTTATTCCTCCCTGCTGATGGCTTGTTAGCTGTGCAGAACTGGTGTGTCCATGGTGGGGATGCTGTGTGAACAGGCAAAGTATTCACCCGAGTAAATACTCCTCCACTAATGAGAAGTAGCTGAGAGGTATTCATTTTCTTCTTCTTTCTTCCTTATGAGATTATTTATTTACTTCCAATTTTTTTCCCCACCACAAAAGATTGACATTCAAACCCAACTAGAAAAAACAGCATTTTCCCTCCTTGCTTTTCTTGTCCAGTTTTTGGGCCTCCTGGTGAGGTCTTCTTCACCTTGCTGCAGCACCGCTTGCTGCGCTGGTCGGGTTGCTCCGCCATCTCTCCCTCCCCAAGAACCACATCAGCTCTTTGACTTCTATTTCCGCAAACTGGCTGCAGCACAGCTGTCCTGTACACGTTAAAGCTGGGACTCCTGGGGCACGGAGCAGGGTGTCCCCAGCACCCCAGCTGCTCAGTGGGTGCCACCCCACATGCCCTGCCATGGCTGGGGTGCTCAGCTGACCTTTTCTCCATGCACCGCAGGGTTTCTGTCTATTGCTAGTGTGTAGATATCAAATTGTAACCTGTTCCCATGGATACAGTAGATTATAGAAAGGGAAGAGCTGCCTCTTTGCTTTATCTTCATGTACAGTTTTGTATACCTTAGATTTTGGATTATGGTGACCTCAGCGGGCAGCGGTTATAATGGGCAGGCGATGGCTGCAGCGATCACCCTGTGTATCTTTAGTTGCAAACCAGCCTCCTGGATGTTACCCTTGAAAGGAAAGGAGAGGTGGCTCTGGACGGCATGGGACTGCCCATCGTCTGGCCCTCCCCGCGGCTGCAAAATAGCAAAATATGTGCCCAGGGCACATTGATTTCGGTGACGGGCAGTGCAGTGCTGAGCACTCTGATAAGCTGTGCCCACCATGTCCCTACAGGTGACACAAGGAAGGGCCTTTAGCCAGTCAGTCACGCTGGCTTGTGTCACGAATCCAGTGAAACGAGGGATGAAGAGGAGACGATGCTCTCAGCGTTGCTGTCCTGTAGCCTGGTGCCCATCACCGCAGCAGCTGCGGTCGGTGTGTAGCATCACTGTGCCAACATCCTTCTTGTTTTCACGCTGCTTCATCTTTGAGTCTCTGGCCAATTCAGTCTTCAGTAGGGGAAAGATTTTTTTTATATATATATTATTACAATTTGCAACACAGGAAAGCAGTATTTCAACCAAAAGATTAGCCCCACTCGACTGTGTTGCCAGACTCCTATCCCAAGGGCTGTATTTGAGGAATACATTGGCTCTAACTGGATGTTTTCAAGCCCTGAGCAGTCTGTACCACGGTGTTCTGCAGGCTCTGTCCAGCATTTTTAATCAAACCATCTCAGAAATCCCCAAGCCTCACCCCTCTCTCCATCTCCAGTGAAAGGAGAAGTATGCACACACAAATTGTGATTAACACGCCTTGAAAATATGCAGTGCCAGCATCCAAGGTTATTCCCCAATAAGCCATCATTTTTGTCATCAACTCCCGATAAATCTTCTGGCTGTGATGAGATGCAGCTGCTTTTAATCTTTAGTGTTAGGGCAGCGTGAATTCATTTTTCTAAGAGGAAAAACCCCATATGAGTGGGGTGCAGAGAAGGTGTTTGATGACCTGGGCCCATTCAGGTTTGCAGCTGCTTAAGCGGAGGCTGAAGCAGCTCAGGCTGCTCCAACGGCTGCGTGAGCCAGCGTGTTTGGGTTCTCTTTAAATTGCTCATTTCGGAACAAAGTCCATATTATCTGAATCAGTCCCAGCTACCATCAAGCACCTGTAAATCTGCATGTAGACAAATCCCCAGACCTGAGCTTCAGCTCTCGGTTGCTAATCAACAAAAGTGCGTAGGCACATGTTGAAATCCCTTGGACTCCAGCAGGATCCATAACAGAGCCCAAATTAAGCCCAAGCGAAGCTCTGCTGAACAAGAGCTGTCTTCGTGGGCATGTCGAAAAGCACCTGGTAGCGGGCTTCTGTGATAGAGGAGCTGCAAGGCACAAACGAGGAGCTAGTAAAGAGACATGACCATAAATTTCTTATTTTCCCATAGCGATAACATCTTTAATGAGGTGCATGTTCACGAAAATATAACCCTGAGGTTTTCGCATCTGCCTGGCATCTTGACACACGCCAGCTTCCCGCTGCAACTTCAGGGGGAAAATCTGCCGAGAAAGCTGAAAGGTGTTATTTAATTAACAACAGCTAATTTGAGTAAGTACCGAGATGTCACTCAGCTCCTCTGGAGGTGAGCTTGGTGACTTCACCTCCATGGGGAAATGGGACGTTTCTGAAGCCGGGGGACACTATCAGTGTCACGCACATGACAGTGTCTTAAGTCTCAGCGTGCTGTCATGTCAGCACAGGTCAGATCCTGCTCATTTCTTTATATTTAATCAGTAAATCTATGGTATTTAGACTTGGCATAACTGAGTGCTGTGTGGGCCTTAATGCTGGTTTAATCTGTCTCCAGCTCGGCTCATCAGAGGCTGCTGTAAGTGAGCGGATAAATGAGGCATCCCATGGCACTTGCCGAGGCTGCATAGTGCCCAGCCAACATCTTACGTTGAAATAATACGGCTTTTAAAGCTGCCTTGCTTCAGTACTAGACAAGTTCAAATATCTGAGTGAAAGCTCTTATTTACCCTTGAAAAGCAAATTGTGTTTTATTTTAGCAGGAATTACAGGGTCTGTTTCTTGAGAGAGCATCCCCGGTTCCTGCTGTGCTTAACGAACTTTAGAATGACCTGTGTTTGTCCAGGACAATAGGATTATATATTATTTAGTATTATTATTCATAATTTAGATAAACAGAGAAGGTCTCTCTAGCAGCGCAGAACGCATACATATAAAATCCCCATCAAATTATTTATTTCCATATAAATTATGTACTGTCAAAACTGCTCTACTGATCTGAATGTTAAAGCCTTCATCACAGAAATGTAGCAGCTCCCCGTCATTTCAATCAGAATGTGATTATTTACAGAAAAAAGCATCCTGGTGGTTGTGGATTTCCTATTGATCTGCTTCAGCAGCTCTGTCTGACTTAGAACAGCTGAAATAAATGAAATAAAAATACAAACCTACGGTTGTTTTATCTTCCCATGAAAAGTAGGTCATATCCCCAACTGTGCTGTATTTTATTCATGTAAATACATTTCTACAATTAAAAATGCAACAAAAACTACGTTCATGTCCACATTGCTGAGCCTGGTGAAACTGGGTTAGGGCTGATGCCTGGGCTTCCTCGGGGCAAAGCCTTGCAGCCGCACGGGCAGGTCCCTCGCTCCGCTGCCATGGGCACGGGGCCCGGACCACCAGTCTGGGAGCAGGAAAGCAGGGAGAAGCAGGAGAGAAGTGGAAGTGTTTAAAGCTCTCCAGATTGAGCTCCATATAGGAATAATTATGGCTGCTATTTTAAGAAGTTGTTTAATAATGTTAAACCCATGACAGCCTGAGATTGTAACACTGCCACCTCCACACTCCTGGGGCCTTTTTCTTTTCTCCCCCCCCCCCCCCGCTCTGATATATTTGCATTTTTCCAAGCCTGCGTTACCAATTATCGTTCTCCAAAGGCTCTTGAGCAAGCTGGGAATCGCTTTGCACGAGGGGGAGAAGACGAGGCACTAAAGTACAACGGCAAAGCCGTTAGCCCTTAGCCTGGCGTGCACCTCGAGCGTGTGCGAGTGTGTTCAGCAGCAACATCCACATTTTCATCTGGCCCAATAAAATATTTTGGGGCAAATCAGAGCTGCTTCCGATGGGGCTGAGAGGCCACCCCACAGGTACCACCCTGTGCAGTGACCCACGGCGTGCGTGGGGCTGCAGCCCCCAGGAAAGCACACCTCTGCCGTAACCCGGGGTTTGGCTGTCTCAGTTTCCCTATTTATAAAGCAGGAGCTATATATTCAATTGGCATGTTGGTACTTCAGGAACTTTGGATGAAACGTCTTGCCCTTAGTATGAATACAGATAATTAATAACATTTTTTCTGGAGGTTTAATTTTTCGTTTGCGCTGCGTGGTGATGAGCACCGAGCTCTTCTTGGCAGGATGCTCCCTCCCCGGTGCGGGGCTGTGTGTTACCACTGCAACAGAAATTGGAGCTGCTTATAGAAACTGCCATAAGAGGGATGTCAGGGCTGTCTTAGGGACCTGCACCGCCAAAAATGAGGAGCCTGAAACAGAGACAGAAGGAAAAAATGAGCTAGAAAGAATGGGGCTTTCTACCACACTTTCCTATTTTTCTGGGGCTTCATTTGTAATAAGAGGAAAAAAAATGGGGTTAGGTCCAGCTGGCCTTTGTTTGAGAAGGAAGGTGGGAAGGAAGGTGATGCCCTGAAGCTCCCGAAGAGGGGTGTGCGAGGAGGGTTTCACAGCGCCAAACCCAGCCCGAGCTGCACCAAGGCTGGGCTCTGGCCGGCGCTTCCTCTGCAGACATCTGTGGGTCATTAATGGGGGGGAAGAAACTCTTTATTTCTTCTTTTTGACCAGGTCTGTCCTTGTTCCAGATGATGCCATTCAGCTGGGGTTTTTGTTTGGTTGGTTGTTTCTCGTTGTTGTGTGGGGGTAGAATCGTCCTTACCATGTACCACATCCTTTTCCAGCTGGCGAGGGACAGCTGTCTTTCCTGTCTATGCTGGAGCTGCACAAGAAATAAGAGGTTAGGAAGATTAAAATGCAATTTAAAGTACTGTGAAAATAGATCTGTCAACCTGACCCATTTGCTTGAGGGTCTTTGGGTTTTGTTTGGTTGGGGTTTTTAAGATGTCAGGAAAGATGCTTGAAAATAAATTAGGTTTCATTTAGCTCAGAGTAACAATTAAAACTTGGAATGGACAGGGCCTGTTAGGCAAATCAATTAAAAGATTGGCACATAAATGATGTGTACCTTTGTCTTTCACTGTCCTAGTCAGGCTGGGAGACCTTCAGACTGGGACGTTCGAAGGCGAGGCCATTAATCCAACACGTATTTCCATCGGCCGACCCTGTAACTGTCCTTTATGACCTTCTGGCTGCTCTTTAACCTGCGACATTGTGGGCTTCTCCCTGAGGAGGTTTTCTCCATCACCACCTCTTCCAGCCTATTTCATTTAAAGCAACTGCATTCTACATCTCCAAATTCATCCCCAGGAGTTTGAAGGAGCAGACACATCTTTCCACCCACTGGTAGCGCTTGAAGGCATCTGCACGTCCCACCCCAGGGGTGATGACTTTCTGTCAGTGGGGTAATCCATGGGATGGGTGCGAGGGTAATTTCAGTGAAGCAGAGGGGATTGAGAAACCCTTAGGAAGTACGGTCCCTATTTCATACTCCCTCAGTGGTGGAGTTAACATTTTTCACGATTTACAATGAAATTGAGACAAAGCACCAGCCATTTAAAACATCAGGGAGAAGCTAGGGAGACCACAGGTCACAGCACAGAAGACATCAGACACAAAAGGACCCTTCAGTCTAGGGGATGAAGACGCTGCCAGTCTGGAGGAGGCTGGAATGGGACAAAATTCAACCAAAACTTGCAACTGCTAAAGCGAAGCTCCTGGTCTCAGCTTCAGCCCTGCGGCAGTGCTGGCGTTAAGGCTCTAGGGCTGCTCACCATGCCCTGGGCACGCAGCGAGGCTCGGCAGCAGGCGCAGGAAGACGAGCGGCTTCCGCCGCATCCCAGCTGCAGCGCTCATCACATCAAATATTCATGATCCAAATGGATGCAGAGAGCTCCCCCAGCCTGCAGTCCGCCTGGCCGGCAGGCTGCACTCCTGACAGCCAGCAGCAGATCTGTACCGGCCGCGAGTGCTCATCTGCAGGGACTTGAGGGACCTTCACTAACAAGGCTGAGGGAAGCCCCACGGATTGAAATATTTAAGAGTAGCCAGGACGGTTCCCTAGTACCTACCCCAAGGAGACTAGTCCTGCACTGGCACATCTATACGTGCTCGCAGCCACGGTGCAGGAGAGCAGCCTCCTAAAAGCAGCTCAGCAGCTCCAAATGGCGACGGGCAACACTGGTTGAACCATTTGCAGTGCGGGTATGAGACAGGGCTGTGTGACAGCACCCGGCATCACTGAACTACCACGGGGACCTCCCTCCCCTAGCACCCCAAAGGACTGCTTGCTCCAGACAGGTTCTGTGCAGGGAGCTACAGCAAAACCTGGGATAAAACCCGCTTCTCCTCTGGTTTCAGGGCACAGGGTCTCCCGTCTGGCCCCGTCCGATGTATCTCACTGCCCGTGGACTCGGCTGGGTTCCATGGACAAAACAGGGTCTCAGCATGATCCCTGTGCTCCCTGCCCTGGTTATGCTGCTTTTCAGTGCTGAAAATTCGCGACATTTGGGTTTTCGCTTGCAAACTGCACCAGGGCACCTGGGTACCAAGCGCCCAGCTGAGAGATGCTGTCACCACTGGGATCAGGGGAAAGGCACGTCTGTCACCAGGCAGCAGCCTGCCGGGGCCCTTCTGCCTGGCACGGGTGTGAATAACACTTTTGCCAGCTCCAGCACTTGCGTTTGGCCCAGGCAGGGATTGATAACTAAATAACAGCCACAGGAGAATCCCACCCATTCTTCCTTCATGAAAGACACACCAGGTTGTAAAGTCCATCATTAATCCCAGAGACAGAAAAGGTGAAAAACAGAGGACTTAATATGTGATTTTATGAACACTTTCATGTTCTTTCTCTTTTTTGGGGTTTTGGTTTTTTGGTTTTTTTTAGTTAAAAACATTGCAGAATGAGCATGTGGAGCAGTTTCCACTCTGAATGGCTCATCATTGGGGTGGTGAAACGCTGGGTTACAGACTTTTTAACCTTGCCCTGGGGCCGGGCCCGCTCCTGCAGCAGCAGCTGCAGCAGCAGCAGCAGCAGCAGCAGCAGCCGCAGCAGCCGCAGCAGCAGCAGCAGCAGCAGCGCCCGCCGCTTGTTCCGCAGCACCCTCTCCTGCTCCTACGGCGAAACAGCAGCCCGGGAAGGCGGGGAGTACAGCCCAGAACTTGCTTTTCCACCTCCAGCGATCCTGTAAAGGCTCCGCAGTCACACTGAGCCCCGCTGTTAATTTCTGGGAACACAAGCTATTGAAAAAGCAGCTGAAACTCCTTCTGGAGAGGCAACGGTGGTGCTGTCCTCTAGAAACTATGCTCCTCCTGCAGGAAGTATTTTTTTCAAATAGTAAAAGCAGAGCCCCAAGTCCTCACTCAGGTGTAACTCCATAGACTATCGGGATTTTGCCAGAGAAAAAATAATTTTAAAAAAATCCCAAAGACCGGGGTAGGATCAGCTAAAAAATATGTATATATTGTATAAGTATATATATGTATGCATATAATATGCATATATATGTATATTGTTTAAGAGCAGAAAGGAATTAACCCATTTAACATCAGAGAAACCTGGTCCCATAGTGGCACACGAGTGTGCAGCTGGAGCAATTAATATGGGTAAAGAAGTGTAAAGTCACTCAGCCGGTGACAAAAAGTGTTGCTCTGGGACCAAGCAGTGACTGAAGAGGAAGTAACACCGTCACCGTCCTTGCGGTGCATCCGCTTTGGTCCTGTGCTGTCACAGCCACGGTGCAATCTCCTGCAGATGCTCTCGCTCTGATCTAAACCAGCCACATTGCTGAATCAGCAGAAAACCTGGGGCTACTGGCAGGATGTGAAAAATTTTGTTAGGGAAACGGATACTTTCACAAGCGGTGAAATAACAACCAGAGCCTGGTTTCTGATGGAGCTGTGACTTGTGGGTGATTCTCTGATGTCTGGTGGAGATGCATTCCCACAGCAATCCTTCCCCCAGGAGGGGCATTAGCATCCTCATCTTTCATCCAGCTATTTGCAGTGACTTCGTAGCACTCTGATGTTGTTCCAGCTTGTATCCTACATCGAACTGAAACAGCTCCAAGGTTCAAAAGGTGTGGAGAGAGACTGACAGGTCAACGGTCATGCAAAGTTACAGATACACAAACATGCACAGAGTCAGCATTGTGGACTGACCACACAAACCACATTTTCTTAGGAAGGAAGGGTTAAAAAAAAAAAAGCTGAAAGCTTTATGAATTCTTAGCAGACAGGGAAAATGCTGTGAATGGGAATACAATATGAAAGGGCTTTAGGGCAGAGTGAAGGACCTCTAAAGTGCCACTTAAGTAGTACCATGACAGGGGAAATACAGCACCTTCGAGCAGACAAAGCCAAACAAGAGTGTGGGTTTGGAAAAAGGAAGCAGAAAGCACAGAAGCAAAGGAGCCACTTAAACCAGCATGGAGGAGCAGGAGGGAATGGGGAGAGCACCCACTCCTGTGCTGGGGGTGGCAGAAAAGAGGAATCAGAAACTTTCTGGAAAAGAGAGGAAAAAACGTCGCAGCAAATATCCAGGTAAAAGCATTCCTGCAAGCCTGAGAACCCACTGCATGGGTGGTCTCCCCACCTCCAGTGCGTCTTCCCAGCCCTCCTGCCCCACACACCATGGAGGGCATCTTGGGGCTGCATAATTGATTTTGTTCTGTATTTTCCACTCGTCGGTGGCTCTGAGTACCGGGTCTGGCAGGAAACCCTGGCTGACATGCTGACTGCAGGTGTCAGGCTCCAGTTGCCAGATGCTGTCACATGCAATTACTGAAGACTTCAGTGTACCTGGACTTTCTGCTCTGCAGAAATGCTGCTTTTCTGACATGCAAGAAAAAGGTACCACACTCCTGCCTTTGCTTGGACATTGAGGACACTCAGTGTTTACATTGTTGGATATGGGAGAGCAGAATGGGAGCAAATGCCCCAAAGGCGAAAGAGCCTGCCACGGGGAATGTCCTGCCCTTCTCTGGGTCCATAGCTCCAGGATAAGAGCTTTCTCATATAATAATGGAGTGGGGTTTATTCTGGCAAAAGAGACGTGTCAATAAACACCTCTTTGGTGCAATTTCTGGCAGCTGAACTTTGATTTGCATGGCCGCTGCAACTACCTCGGGGATACAGCTACACATAACACATGGATTTTTGCTGATAAGAATGGAATGCCTCAGTGGACAGAATTGACCCCTTAGTAAATATGGCCCTAATAAAAGCTGCCTTGCATCAGCCAGGCTGCAACACTGGGCAGCTAAAGGTGGGCTGCTCCTGCTTAAACGTGGACAGCCTGGGACAGGGGGATCAAGGGAAACAACCTGAGCAAGTTACCTGACAAAGGCTGGAGGAGGGGAGATGGGACAGAAAGTACCCATCATGTACAAGGGCTGGGTGAGTGCGTCCTCCCACATCCCACGGCGGCTCGCTGAGGACCAGAGCCTAGCAGGAGGAGAGAGCTCAAAAAATTCCCTATAAACTAAGGATGTGCCAAGATCAAGAATCCCCTCGAGTCTTCCTGTTATTGTTTTGAAAAGAAAACAAATTAAAATGTTTTTTATTATTAAAAGAGCCTATCTCAGGAAGCTGAAGACCTCCTCAATATCTGCTTGCATTATTAAAGGGAATGAATCATTAAATGCACCTTGAGATGCAGTCATAGGTATCAGGATAAATCAATCCCCAGAAAAGAGAAGCATCAGCTGAGGGCCTTATTTGCAACTCCTCTTCAGAGCAATTTCGAGGGATGCAGGCCCCTGCTCCAGGAGGGGACCTGGTTCCTTTTATATTAATAACCCCCACGCAACGCTTAGCAGCACACAGATCTCAGGCTGCGGGGAAAGCTGCTGTTTTCTGTACAGAAACCATCGTCCATGGAGGGGCCCAGGGCTGGGTTTGGGAGAAACATAGCGTGCTCTCTTTGTAATGGTGCTAAAGGAAAAAACCAAGCATCAACTCTTAGCAATAAGATACATTAGCATGACAGATGGCTTGCAGAAAAAGAAAAACTATCTCGGGTTTTGAGATTTGTGCTGACTGCGCCACAGAAAGGAACTATTCCAATTAGCATCTGTACAGACTAATTGAGGAGCATTGAGAGTATCAACCCAATTTGCCGCCATTGTCGAGCAGTCATTGTTCTTGATTATTTTTCTCAATTATCCCTTCAGTCACAAGTCTGGGGACAGAGAAGATGCCACTTTGGTTTTTGCCTTCCTGTGCCTGTATCCACTCTCCCCGCTCCCTTCCCGGGAGGGCACACGGAGCCGTGCCGAGCAGCTTTCCGGGCTGCGGCTCACATCCCATCAGCAAAGGTAACGCAGCTTTCCTGGGTACCCGAGGTTGTTCCTGCCTGGTTAAGCAAGTCCATCACGAAGCAAACATTGTGATTCATCAATATGGCTAAAGGCAACCGAGTTTTTAGCCGTACGGCCATGGGCGGCTGTCATTTTGCATTGCTGTAATGCAAAATCAGCCCGGGCTTTCTCTGAAAGGAAATTCCTATCACCATCGAATGTACCTGGGGGAAATGCCTCTCGGCACGCGTGCTGGAAGCCACAGCCCCGGCACCCATCATTTAGCTGTCTCCTCCTGTTTGTAAATTAGCCCCGAAACGCAAGTGCTTTTTCTGCTTACCACGTTGATGTGCTGTGGGTGCACCCCGGGCTCCGGCGCAGGGTGTGCGGGAGCCAGAAGTCAGCACCTAACTGCAAAAACTTCTCTCACTGGTCCCTACCTACCAGACCTGCCCAAAGAAAAATGGACAAATACTCTTCCATGGGAGTTATATCCTTTCAGGAACAGAAGGTGGCAGACGAGTTTGCTCTGAGTGCCTGGCAAAAGTAGCTGTGATATTACTCAAAAGTTTAAAAACATTTAATTTCTGGGTGCAGAGCGTGGCGGCGGCACACCCACCCCCAGCCCAGGGCAGCAGCCCCGCAGCGAGCGATGAGCTCGGGTTTATGGGTGCTCGGTACGGGGCCTGTCTGGCAATGCTGGAAAGACAGCACCTTTCCCATGGATGTGCTCACCTCGGAAACAGGCCTGGTTTGTTAAACTCTGTGAATTTCTATTGTAAAAAAAAATACATTTGCTATTTGTTAGCTTTTAGTGATTAAGCTACAGGCACAGCAAAGAACTGTGCAAATCAGGACATAGTAAAACCTTTCAATTCACGTCATTTTTCTCAGTCGTTGCTTTTTTTTTGTAAGGTGCTCACGTAGACAACACCTAATACACATCTGAGAACAGAGTGATGGAACTAACCCTGACACGGTCCATGCCAGAGGCAGCGCTCCAACGCAGGCAGGAGGAAACTGCCTTTTGGTTTGGTTTTTTTTTTCCCTTTTTCAACGCATCAGTGCAGGACAGTAATTTTTCCCAGTGCAGACAAGGAGACCACACCACTTCCCGGCAGACTGCGGACGGACAGCTTCGCCCCACGGGCCTGCGCCGAGGGCCGCGCCGGCGGGCGCTGCCCCAGCAGTGGGTCCCATGGGGCGAGGCCAAGGCAGCGCGGCGGGTGCCCCCGCCTGCTGTGTGCCCCGAGCCCCGCTCAAAGCCCTGAGCTCGTCCACGCGGGGGGCTGGCAGCCTCGCCTCCTGTGGGCCCCTGGGTTGCTGCTTGCCAGCCGTGGGCAGCCGGGATTGCTTCCAGGCTCCAGGGGGGTTTGGCCCCTTTAATTTGTGCTGACGAGGTGGGAAGCGGTGGGGCTACAAAAGCTCTGCGGGCTCCGGGGCCGCCTCTGAAGGGTTTCTGCTGTGGCCGGGCAGACCTGCTGCAGTCCTGCCTTGCTGGGTAGAGCAGGGCAGCGGCTCAGGTAAGAGTCCTCCTCTCCGCTCCAGCGTTGCTGCTTTTCAACTGAAATTCATCTCATCTTATTCTGAAACCTGATTTTCTCAGGAGCCTCCACAGGCATCGGCAGAGGTCTCTTGCTCTGCTCAGTACGCTGGAGAACCTGCTGGGGCTGCGGTTTGAGCCTCTGCAGGTGAGCTTCTCGTCTAGAAAAATAAAGGTTAAACTGGGGCCAGCAAACCTTGGGTCTCGGTCTCAGCTGCTGCAAGGTCTGGGCTTGTTTGGGCAGCTGGGGACCTCTCTGTGCTGGACTGCATCATGGGCCCAAGGGCAGGGAAGAGCGTTTGTTGATGTGAAGGGCTTTAAGTGAAGTGAAAACTGCTTTTTCTTAGCTTTAAAAGCTGTATTTTTATGTTTCTGTCTTCACAAAAAGTAGCTCTCCTGTATATATAGACCATGTGCGGATGAAAATGAGAGATGTTGCCCCCTAAGCAGGAGCAGGGTGGGGAAGATGGGCCAGAGAAAATAATTATGGTCCTGGTGAGGAATACTTTGATTAAAAATATTAATGAGTTCCTCCAACTCTTAGCCAGAGAACACTGTAATCAGGTGGTAAACCCCTGAGTGGATAAACCACGCTGCTAATTCCTCTATCCATCTCCACTGCAGCAAAGCCCGTGTTACAGCTGGGATTTCCAGCTTTCACCTCATCATCAGGCTGCAGCTTGATGTTGCTCATTGCCCATTAACGGTAGCTTTAACAAGAAAAGACGGTAAAAAATTGATGTCCCGAAGAAACTAATTCCCTAGCTTCAGAAAAGTCTCTTTGGAGTTTACATATGGAAGGAGCTCTTTTTTCACCTCCGCTCTGTGACAGGGCTAAACTGTTGGTCATTCGCTGAAAAATCATATCTGGGGGCAAATCCAATTTTCAGGAAGGTTTGGCTCCAGCTGCCATCTCCCAGAACAGGGAATTTCATGCTTCCAGGTGATGATGGCAAACATGGTTTGTGCTTTCTCTTCATACCTGGATACTTGTTTTTAAATCTTATTTATCTATGACTCTGTCCAAATTCAGATGAAAGCCTTGAGCCTAGCATAGAGCTGGATCCTTGGAGATCCCTGGTGGAGGTTTTTGACCAAAACCCTTATTTCTTCAACACTTGGTCTTTATAACACGCATTGACATTATGAGTAAATAAAGGTAAATAACAAGGCTTCCCTACCCAAGTTAAACTAATTCTTGGTAGTTCAAAGCTTTACAATGAAAGATAAATTTCCTACTCTGTATCTTGGGAAAATTGGTAGGCCATGCTCCATCTAGAGACAAACAGGACAGCAGTAGGGGTGTATCTTCTACTCAGTTCCCTGCTAATATCCAATTTATAAGGAACACCTTTAGCTGTGAATTGTTTTTAACTAAGGTGTGTGGGTACTGGCAAAATGAGCTGTATTGCATTAATGTTCTCTTAAAGATTAAAAAATGTTATGCAACAAAAAATTGCCAATTCACGCCACTTCTTTAATAGACTTTCTAATGTATACTTTAAAAAAAAAAAGCCTGGATTGCAGAGTTTTCTTCTCGAGCTGTCTAGGCTTGCTATCAGGAGCAGCTTCAAAGCCATTTTTCTTTTCATGTGCTTGTCTGGTGTGTCTAACTGAGCATGATTACTTTTTCCTAAATGAATAGATAACTTTGCCTTATAAATAAGTAGAACACCAGGATTTCTTGTCTTTGACACTATTGGGCTGAATCTCAGGATGGCTCAGTGTAGCGTGTGTTCATTATTTAATGAAGTTTTGTGGGGTTTTTTCCTTCTACCTGAATTTGTTTCCAAGTAATATATTTTTGTGATAGTGCATTCAAACACACTTGAAATATTAATGAGGCAAGTAATGGTCCATTTCAATTGAAGTTTGCCATAATACGCAAGTAATCCTTCCCAGGTCTCTGTTTTAGTAACAATGACAATGGAAACTTCTAATTTTCTCCCCAGCCAAGTATTCCGGTTGGGTTTCGGTGTGTGACAGTCATTAGCTACACGGTGGCTGAACTCATTATGACAACTGCCGGGAAAAGGGCTCTTGCTGGTGCGTGAGTTCTTGATGCAGAATTGCTTTTCAGGCCATGCACTTGCTTTTGGTCAAATTTCCACGGCCCTCATTAAACAGGTTGGCTGCCAGAAAAACCAGACCAACCCTTAGGATGGTGAAATGCTTTTATGGCCGTAATGACTTTTGGTCCAAAGCTTGAGGTTTGGCCACCCCAACTTGGGCAGATCTCTGAGCTTTTCCTGGGGCCAGCAGGGAGCCAGGGGATGGATGAAAGATGAGACTTTGACTTCACGAGCCAAAGGGGTGGTGGAGGGACATGCCGACCTCCCCATCTCATCATGCATTGCTTAGTCCAGCTGCTGCCAGCTTGACATTATTAGTAGAAGGCCCCTGAGATGAAGTTGCCTTTGAAGAACTTGCCTGAAGGGTCAAGATGGAAAAAACAGAGCACAAAAGCTGCCCATGGAGTTCAGCATCACTGGTGGGGATGGCTCCTCACTGCAGTGGCCAGCTCAGAAACGAGGGCAAGTGCCTGAAAGGAGGATGAATGCACTACAGAGAGCTCAGTCTCCTGGTTTTACAAGCGGTTGTGGCAGGACCTTTGCTAATGTCATGGTTTTCCTGGAGTTTCAAACATCTCAAAGCCACCTTCCAGGAAACGCAGCCTCCTTTGTGACCCCAGAGGAGAAAATAGGTTTTGAAGACCTTAAGAGGCTCAGTAGCTTCCGAGTGAGTCTGCAAGAGCTTTGCATCACCTACAAACCCATTTTCCTTAGATTGCTGACTTCTTTCAGGACTGTCAGGCTGTTTTGTGCTTAAGCTTTATTCAGACCTTGCAATGAGAGATCCCTGTGTCTGGGTGTGTTGCTGTGAACTTGGAGCAAAAGCTGTTTGCACTGGGCTGGGATGGCAGCGCATACGCGAGCCCTTTTCTGCCGCCCTGCCCACGGGTTTGGTCTGGCAAGGCCTCCAGTGAGCGGTGTCCCAGCCAATGCTGGGTTATCCATTGGCGCAACTGAACGAGAAGTCAGACAAATTGACCGCAGGCTGCAAATAAAGATGCCAACAGCCTGAGCTGTTTGGGCTGCTTGGATTATGTATCAGTCCAGAGCTGTTCTGTGTTTTCTGCGTGTTTTGTGAAGGCAGCAACCCCTCCGGGATCAAGGTGTGCGGCTGGGGGAGCGCTGCTCTTCTCTACGTAACACCCAGTCCCTTCCCCTGCTTTCTGTGCAGGGATGGAAAGTAAAAGGAAAGAAAAGCTAGATGTGGATATCCCTGCTCCATCAGGGAAATTGGCTCTGAAAATAAACAGCTACCCCAGGGAGGCAGGAACGTGTCCCAACCCTGGAAACGTAAGTCGCTCTGCAGCAAGTGCTTATCTGTAAGCCCTGTTGGGGAGAGCCAGGCACCTCTTCGAACTCCCAGCTCCACTGCGGGTTTGCAATGAAAACGTGAGCCTCAAGAAGGTACCCAGAGAGGCATGTTCAGGGAAGACGGCCTGGAGCTGTGGGGTCTGTGGGGGAACTTGGAAACCTCATACTCTTACACCAGAGATCAGCTACCATCCTTTCTTCTTCCCAGAGCCACCAGCCTCAGGGTCAAGTGAGCTGCCATATTTCATATTTTTACCATATATCTTGTTTCTGCTCTCTTTTTTGGCTTCCATTTGTCACTGCTGGCTGACTATTATGGAAATTATCATGGTCCCGTTAGTGCTGGGGATGCATGGTACATGCATCGCTGGGTTTGCAGAATTACCATGGGGATGAGCTGGTGAGTCACTAGGGTGTTTGTTGGCTGGTAACTTGGCTCCAAAATTGTCATTTCTTAAGCTGCCATATAATAGAGGGTCTGAAAGTACTCATGGCAGAGATGCAAACACTCCACCTCCTTTCTCAGAATACCCTACACATGGACCTGGTTAAGGGATGTTTCTATATTTTCTTATACAAAGCCAGCTTTGTCCTTCTGCTAGTGGGCATGGGTCTTATTCTGGTCTCGTTTACACTGCTGTCAACTGGAAGTAACCCCTCTGAAGCCAGAATATAAAATGAAGCTCCTTGCCACGTTTACATATTCTGCTCCTTACAGCATAATTTGTCCTAGTTTTTAAGTACCGAATGCCTTCGTAGGAATTTCATTAGAGCGCAAGTTTTGTCAAGTGCATTCTGCTAGTTTTGCTGGAGGTTGCTAAGCATAGTCTATTTTTTCTGAATCTTTTGTACTGATATTTGCCCAAGCCACAAAAAAAATTAAAAATACAGCATGCAAGAAAATACAGCTTTGTGTCATATTCCTGGAAAAAAAGACAGGTTGTTCTTGTCGGGGAAGGGCTTTCTGCACCAGGAAAACTCTCTCAAGTGGCTCTTTGGGATGCAAATACAGAAAATCTGAGAGTAATTTGGAGGATCTCAGCCTTCTTGCCCAATGGTACAGCAGTCAGTGCTGATAATTGATTTCAACCCATCTGCGAGATGAACACCTGCTGTGCAATATGGCTCTGCTAGGATTATTTCTCCCTGCATAGCTGGAGTAAAATCTCCCATCGTTGACCACAAGGCTGGGGGCATGTTTGCTAAAATCTGAACCACATCCTGCTGCAATGTGAGCAGTTCTGTTGCAGTATGTTTTAAATACATTGCCCTGACACTTATGCATTTTCGTGCATTTTAATAGGCTTCTTTCTTTCTAAGTAAATTTAATTCCATTACTAAATAATGCATTTGGCCTCCAACCTGACTTGTGCTAATTACTCACGTGCTGAATGGGTTTTAAATCTTGTTTGGAAGCACTATAGAGTTTATTGTCTTATTAAAAGCACCTAATGTGAGCTTTTCTTTTTTTAAGACTGCAATTGGTCTCTGGTGAAACCAAACAGATAATGCAATAATTTTTCACTAAACTAATTATCAGAGCGGAAGAGGCTAATGTGTTTTGCCAACTGTGTCTCCTCGGTTAACACGCAGCATAGGCAGGGCTGTTCAGCAAGACTTTACATCTCTGGAAGCAGAAAACGGAGGCTGAATTAAGCTCACCCCTTGCTCACTCTCTTTTGCAGCCATGTTAACGTGTTCAAGGTGTATTGCCTCTGCCTGCACTTACAGTGCTAATCAAATGTTTTTCTTCCGCAGACGACTTGCAGAGACTAAATCTACCCGGATTCTGAAGGGTATCAGGTTTTTGGATTTCCTGCTTGCAAAGGTCCCAAGTACCCAATCTTCAAAAATTACACCTCTTCAGCTGTGTTGGAAATTGAGGTACCCAAAGTCAATGATCACTTTTGAAAACGTTCATGAAATGTTTCTTCAAATATTGAAATAGGTCTCTGCGCACAAATATGCGTGATCCTGACCATTTGTATAGTGTGCGGGGGCTGACATCTATTACCAAGAATGGCTTCTCATTTTCACTTAACTGCAGTATGCAATAAGGGTGGGCTTTAAAAAGTGACGAAACAAATTAAGATTCTGCAGAAATCCTGCCCCTAGAAGCGCAAAGCCTGCAAAAAGCCCTGGGTGCTGAGAAAAAACGTCCTTTTCTTGGAAGAAGAAAACAATTAAGAGTGAAAGAAGAAAAGTGAGGTTTCACCTTGAGCAAATGCAGCGTGTGCTTCTCTAGCTCTCCTTGGAGCAGGCTACATTTGAGAACAGAATTGCAGCTTTGGTAAGGACTGGGATTTGCCTGTCTGATTGCTGTTCACTCCCCAAAACAAATAAACAAAACACAATTATCTTTGAATGTTACCCAGGCTAATGTGTAGAACTGGCACCGGGGAGTAAAGAGAGTAGAGGACACCAGGCTAAAATCATTAATTGGTAATGGAGTTTGTATATTTGTCAACAAGACACTCAGCTTGGCGAGCTGAACAAAAAGCAAGCAAGCTGCAGAAAAACAAATGCATGCTAAGCCTTGTCACTCATATTTATTTAACAGCCTGTCACAAGCAGAAAATGTGGATCAAAGGTAGGAAAGGCAAGGAAGGAGCAGCTTCAGTCCAAGGCATCTGTTCTGCATTGCATCAGAGTTCACTTCTGGATCAGGGTACAGTCTGCCACATCACGTTACATCGAGCGAGTTGTGAAATGATGGAGCCTAATGCAGAGTGAGCGTTGGGAATGGGAAGTAAAACAACAACCCGTTGTTTTCTTGTTCGTTACTCGCCGTGGGTTTGAGGGTTATCCAGGAACAGAGATGCTGTTTTAAGTGAGGCGGGGAGTTATTTTGCCAGACTCTGCTTGGTAAGAGAGCACTGCAAATTGCTTGTGGGATTTGGCATTGTCCTATCCTGCCTCCAGGACAAATCACGCTGGTAGGGGTTTGGGGTTGTCCTTTATTAATCATTGGAAAAACCTGTACAAAAGAACCCTTCGCTCTCAATCTTTTTTAATAATTGTCTGTTTTCTTCTTTCTACATTCTTTTTCTTAGTCTCAGATCATTTTACTGGGCTGCACCTTCCCCTTAGTCAGCTACAAATGTCGGTCTTGCCCCCTCAGTGTGAACACGCACGGCAAGGCTCACTGCTTTTGGCGATGGAGGTTGTGGCGTATCGCTTCTCCCCCGGGGATGCTGCTGGAGCAATGCACGTTGCCGCTCTGGCTGCTGGAGCAGAGGTGGCTGCTGGCCCCAAAGGACCTGCAAGAGGTAACTGCCCTCAGATGTGTTTTCTGCCAAGCAATCTGAAAATGAAGCTTAACTGGCTAAGGAGAAGAGATGGAAAAAGATGGTGGGGGTAAGAACTGAGGGTGTAGAAGGAGACAAAATGCCCGTTGAAAAATAAGCACTGTTCAGTTATCAAAGAACAAAATGAAAACAAAATGAACTTGAAATCCAACTAATAATTTTCAAGTCTTTGCATCAGAAAATAATTTGGGAGGAGAATTGAATTAAATTATTGGAATTCTTTTCAAAAATTTTAGTGGCAAATGCTCCTCTTCTTTCCTAGCCAACCCCAGTGCTAAGAAGATGAATGATCAGTTACAGTAACTGCAGCAAATAATGGAAGCAACTGATTTATGGTATTTCTTCTTGTACTCTGTGAAACAAAAACACTTTGTGTGTACTGAGCAGCTCCTGAGTAGCGTTCCTTAAATTTAGCTCACCTGCATCCACTGAAGATGACTGTGCAGGTCTCTGTCTGGCAGCAAGGAGCAGGCTCGGTGACTTTCCACTTCCATTCGCAGCGCTGGTGGAAGCACCGGCCACCTTAGCCGCTGAAGCTGTGGTTATTAATCACATCCTCCAGCTGCAGAACGTGCACCTCCTGGCCATGCTTGTGCACAGGAGATGTCACCCCCGGGATTAATTGGTATTGATGAGCTTGCTTAGCAACCACACACCAACTGGTACTGATCTCCGGGGATGCGCAGCCTCCCCATCCTCGGCCGAAAAGACCAACCCTGTGGCGGAATAACGCTGGGGAACAAGAGGCAAATGAGGATGGGCTTGCGCCAGCTCCTCCACGGCTACCGCTGCACAGTGGCGGCAGCGCGGGCTGCCTGGGTGCGCGGTGTGGTGCCATGTTTTACGCTTGAACCCCGTTTACCCTCTGTCTAAGCCTAGACCGGCAGCTCTAATATCCAGCTGTTGGCTAACCAGAGCCCACACCTTCGGTTTCACAAATGTTTCTCCTATTTCCTTAAACTGATGGCTTTGGACAGGAGTTGCAGCAGTAGTACAATCCACATGCTGGCAGTGCCCCTGGAGACTCGGGCTGGGGATAATCGCATCCTTTTTATGCTGTTAATAATTAACTATTAAAACAATTTGCTAATGGATGTAGTGGCTTCTTTAAATGATGAATTGATATGATTTAGCACAGCTATGAGATATGGGCTTGATGCAAATATTACTGAGTGCAAAGCCAGCCTGCATTATAGCCTGTTGAGGTCAGAATCTATTAGCCATAATTCCTCTTAGCCTAAATTCTCTTCATCTATGGAATAAGTTTTTCCCTACAGAAATTATTCTAAAACCTTCAAAAACAGAGCTGCATGTGCTCTATCATACAGCAATGTATGGTCTCATCCACTAAGTGGAGGAGAGCGGTGTTTATATATATATAAACTCCAGCCAAAGATACAGTAGTATTACCAAACCTAGTAAGTTTATCAGATATTTTAGTTAAAAATTAATGAACTTTGTGTGCATGAATAGATTAAATTGTTTACTGGCATGAATTGACTGGGTCTAATCTAAATCAAAATGGCTGTTGAATGGGTGTAACATCTATTAATTGAATATGGAAACTAGTTTTACCTGCTTCTTTATTTTAATAGGTTTCCAGTATTTACACAATATAACTGTCACAGAAAGTGTAATTAGATATCTGAGATCTCCCAGATCTTGTCAAATTAATTTCTGAACTCTTGACATTTCTGCGACAATACTATCCTAATTCTTCTCATAGCATTCTCTTAAGAAGACTCTAATAACTAACAGTCATGTCTGACAAAATAAATATAAGCTGTTCTTTCTCTCGAAGAGATGACAGTTCCATTTTTCAAAAGAGAAGGAAAGGTTGCTCACCGTTTTACTTCCTGCAGCAGCAAAATTTTCAGGTGTGGGACTGGCAAAACAAAGAGTTACTTGCTGTAGGTAAAGGGGTTTTTTTTTCTTTGCATCGAACCGTTGCGCTTGGATGGAAAGGTCAGGTGTGTCAGAGATGGTTAAGGCTTTGAAGAAGACAGATGTGTGTATGCAGAAAGAACATAAAGGGGATTGGAATAGCTTAAAAGAATAAGCAGAATTGGAAAGATCTGGGCTTTAAATTTCATTCTGCTATTGAAGTCATTGTTAGCGCTCTCCCCCACTGAGGAAAAAATGTCTTGGGGGGGAAGAAAGCAGAAAAAACGAAATATTAAACGTTTGGGGTTTTTTTTCTGGCTATCTCAACTGCTGGAATTACAACAGTGCAAATTACTCCAAGCTTTTAGCAACTGCATAGAATCCACTTCACCTGTCTTTCCTTCTATGAAGCAGGATGCTGTTTCTTCTCCAGCCCTGGGCGGGGACTGTGGGGACAAGTGCTGGCTGTGTTACAGAAGTGGGGGGAAAAAAAAAAAAAATGGTAGCCTGCAGGCTACAAGCCCAGAGAAGGCAGGAGTACGTGTGCGTGCAGCCTGGCCCCCGCTGTTCTCTTATTCTCAGCAAGGCAGATTTCTAGACAATAATTAAGCTGGTTTTGCTTAGAAGTTTAGTAACCAAAATCTCCTGTCTTTAGCCTCCTGCCCATCTGAAGACAGAGGGAGCCTCTGTGGTCCCCACAACCTGTCCCCACACACTGTGGCACCGCGATGCCCTTGCAGGATGGCAAGTGGCCGTTAAAGCATCGTCTTGGGAGGATGGCGTTGGACCGCTCAGTCTAGCTCATTACCAAAACCCCCGAGGTCCGTCTGGTATTTGCTACGTTTAAGACTCTCTAATAAGGTGAGCATCGCCCAGCGCTCTCCGGCGTCTCGCAGCACCGCGGCTGCCGTCCGGGGAACCTGCGCGCCCACTCCCACCTCCACGAGGCTGCAAAGGTGCAAAGAACTGTAAATAAAACCGTACAGTTTGTCTAAACAAGAATAAAATCCCCAACACGTAATTAGTTTATTGCAAATCGCAATGGCTTCTGGCACTTTCTTTCGCAAGGCTGCAGTCTGGGGTGTCTGTGGGTGTCTCACATCAGCCAATACTCATTAAATAATCCTTTCCGCCCATGCTGCCCTGTTTGCTTTGTCTGCCTCGATGATGTTCCATGAGGGACCGATTTTGGAGATTAAAAAGCTTCTGCATCTTCTCATTACCCCTGCAATGTCCCCTCTGAGAAGGGATTTGAATTTCTGGTCCCTCACATGTAATCTTTGGCGTGCCATATTTCCCACTTCTATTTATTTTCCATTTTAACGCTTGTAAGACTGGAATGCTCCTTTTTATAGAGGCATTACAGTTATGGGTAAAAAGTCAACATCTGCCAGCTTTTTCAGTAGAGATGCTGTGGGGTATTTTTTCCTCGCTACCTAGAAACCGTTGTATTAATAGAGAGCTTCTTGGAATGCTTTCCTGTGAAAAATGTAAAAATTCTGGTAAAAAGGCAGAAACGTTTTTGCTAGAATCATTCACCTAAATAATGCAAAAAAAGGGACCTGAGGAAGGATGGGGTGGGGAAGGATCAGACATTCATATTTTGGATTTCCAAGTTCCCTGTAAGAACATGTACACATTTCAAGAAAGGCAGGCACTTTCTGCCAAAAAAAAAAAAAAAAAAAAAAATCGGTTGAAAGCATGGTTTTCTTTAAAAAAAAAAAAAAAAATTTCAACAGGACAGTTTCAATGAGCCTTATCATGAAGTTTGACAGTAGATGTTGACCTTGTGATGGGTCTCTGCTATGAGAAAAGAGGTTATTTACAACCAGAATAGCTGTTGTTATTTTTCATTCTACTAAGTAAATTGTAGTAAAATTACTCATCTGATACTATTGTTGTGTGGAGCTCAGTGGAAAGCTAATTCCTTTCAGGTTTTTTTGAAACCTCAGCCTCATTCTTTAAAGGTTTCCTCATAGATAGATTAAAAAAAAAAAAACAGTTGGATCAACATATGTGTGATGAACCTAAAACAGTCTCTAGAGATTTATCTATTGAATTTCCTAGGCATGTATTTACTGGATCCATCACAACATAGCACATTACTTATTTGTTAATTGAATTGAATAATTATTCAATTGAATCTCATAGGAGAGGAAAATTTTTTCTCCATTAGCAGAGCTAAAAGCACATGGAAAACCTGTAGGTGTCTTCCAGACCTTCTTTGCGTAGATCATTCAGAAAATAGTGTCTTTTTAATAGTAGTGGCAGTAACCATCTAATAACCTGAATTAGGAAGGCTCTAGCAATTGGCAAGCGTGCTCTTTTTCTCTGTGTTAAATATTTTGTCAAGGCTTTTCACAACTCTGGCTGCTGCAATTTCTCATCTTTCTCCAGAAGCCGTTTTTCTTTCGAGCCGACGAGACTTGAGCTCTCCTGGGCAAAACCTCCTGTCTCCTGAAAGCTCTTCAACAGCCCTCGAGAGCAGCGTTGTGCCAGCGCAGCACCAGCCCGGTGCCCTGAGCTTTGGTGGGTACAGCCTGGCATCGCCCTTGCACGTACCCGGGAAGGGGAAACTAAAGCAGGAGCTCAGGAGCTGGAAGCACGTGGTTTTGCTCGCTCCACCATGGGGATGGGTCTCTGCTGTCCTCTGGGTTCTCAGATAACCCCTAGCTACTCCTGCACTTCCCAAACTGATGACAAGTCGTCAGCCCCTGGGATAAGGGAAGCATTTGGCTGGGTTCCTCCCAGCCTCGGCACACCCCATCCACCATGGCAGGGATGCTGGTGGCACCGGTGCTGCCCACCTCGGCATGAGGACCACTGAAGGACTGCGAAGTCCCACCAGACTATCCAGAACCTTGCTAATCTCTTCCACGTTCTTCTAATCATCCTTCTGAGAAGAGTTTCACGGTGGGTGAACAGAGAAGGTTGTGTTGGTTTGCGATCTTATTTTTTCAAGATGTTTCTGACTTATTTTTTGACAATTTCAAGTACAAGGGGTTTGAGGTTTTTCTTTTGCATTGCTCTTGATTTGGTTCATATTTGCCGTAGATCAGCTGCTCTACCAAAAGCCTTCTTACGAAATTGTCTGCGTTTACAGTTTACTGCTAAATGTCTATTGTAGAGCTATTTGCCCCCCCCAAAAAAAATCCACACTGCCTTGGGAGAAGCATTTAAACATAACCTGCAAGCGTTACCAGCTAGATGTACTTAATCATCGTGTTGAGTGTAGAAAGTTCAGCTTAAACTGTACCAAGTTCAAACAATTTTATACATGGCATTAATAGGATGTAAAGCATTACTGGTCCTACCAGCTTTTCCTCCAGAGCTTTGTGTTACATCAGGGTCACCACTGGGTCTCTGGAAAAAGAAACGGGAAAGGGGAAACCCTTGTGACCTTATGATGATTAAAGATACTGTCTTTATCACAAAGAGTTTATGGTTTTGCCATGGAATAGGTGTTTGCTGAATAAGTAAGTGTGCTGTGACCTGGCCTTGAGCAGACAGGCAGCATTTGAGGTGTGAAGAGAGATAAAAATCAATAAATACACCATTTGCCATTTACTCAGCCCAAACAAAATACTTCATCCAGACACTGGTGTAGCTTTAAAAAGTCATAGCACAAATTACAGTTCCACTGCAAGGTGTATGGCAAGGTTTTATGGCATTCTGCTGGCCGTATTTACAGCTCATTTAAAACACTATGTCAGGGTGTTTTGTTATTATTGCTACTGCTTTTCTTCCTCTCCTTCTCACTGCTGCTATCACATAATAGTTTGTGGAAAGGGGTTTCTGCCACTCCGCGTACACGGTTGCTAAATGGGAAGAAGGGCATGGACTCTTCCAGCATCTCGTCCGCCTCAATCAGCTCGTGAACTGGGAGTGGGTTTGAAGTTCTGCTCTTCTTGTTGAGACAATGGCAAATCTTCCCCTTGGGTTTCCCTGTTTCTCACCTGCCATTTCCCCCTGGCTTGTTGGTGTCTCTATCTGAAAAACAAATTGCATTGACTGTGGAGAAGAGCAATGAAATGAGAAATCCTTGACAGAGACAGGCTTAAAGCCTCTCAGTTTAGATAATCTCAGTCCAGTGGAGTTAGGAGTCTCACAGTAAAGCTTTGATTATCTGGTTCAATATCCATCTCTTGGGTGCGATTCTATGGAAAAACAGCTCTTTGGACCCGTAAGTGTCACAAGCATCTGATCAAGAGCACGTTTTTGGTAACTTGTGCTCAGCACCAGAGACTGCAGTTCCAGCTATTGCAGCAGGCTGATCGAAAAGGATTTCCTGGTCTCTTGTGTAGAAATAAAAGAGCCGGAGCACAGGGAAGATCAGATAAACCTTGTTTTGGATGCTTGTTCTATCACTGACCTCTCAGAAGTAACGGCTAGCTTTAATTTTACCTTCTAATTTCCTTTCTTAGTAGACTGAGTGTTTATAAAACTTTTCCAAGTGAGCTGCCAGGGTGTGCTCCAGAAAGACCATCTCTCTGGTGAATAATCAGCTGAAATTCGAATGAGGAAATCCTTTCACTGGGAAACAGCCTCCCTACTCGAATGCTGTATTATCAGCTCAAAATTATTCAGACAGATCTGAGGAATTTGCTTTAGGCAGCTTAGGAGATAAATTCAGTGCAGCAAGTTATCATGATTGATTTAAGTATTTAAGACTTATCCTAAAAACCTGTTTCACTCAATCCACCTCCTAACACGTTCCCATTGAAGCCCTTCTTTTCAGGTTAAAATGCAATCTGAGTGCAGCAAGCAATTTCCCTTTCGCTGGCCAGGGGTAATTCTCTTCCATCCTCTGGGTGCGCGGGTGATGCAGTGTTTCAGAGGCAATAACCTTCCCGACAGATTGCCTCATTTTACACTTCATGTGACTTCAGCGAGCCTCGCCGTGCCGCTCTGCTACAGCACCTTCTCCCTTAGGTCTGCGAAGGAGCGCTTGTCTGAAACAGGAATTCTTTTTCTTTTTTTTTTTTTTAAAAAAAAAAAAAAAAAAAGGACATTAAAGAGACTAATGTTTCTTTGTGGAGTGATTAGGAATTGGTGCTCAGGAGTCCTGGCAGTGATCAGCAAGATGCGCGCACGCGTGCGTGGGCTTGGAGAGAGCCCTCAGAAGTGCAATCCATCACGGTGACATCCGACTCCCTGTTTCATCTTTTAGTCTGTCTGAAGTTTGTGTACGGTTGTGTGGAGTAGCTGTGTGTGTTTGCTTGTATAGCATAAATAGCCTGTTGCTGGGCTGTTTACAGGTGCATAATTATTCCTTAGAACTGACTGATAATGGGTGGAATGAGAAAACCTCACAGGTTTTTTTATTTTTCCCTCCCACCCCCCTGCCTTTGCACCATATTCCCCCCTGTATTCCCAAAGAGAATTTGTATTTCCCTCTGGATGCTGCCCCGAGAACAAACGCAGCTCATTCCAGTAGTGCCTTGTGTGGATAAACCCTCGGTCAGCACATCTGTTTCTCCACCATCAAAAAGATAACGAGTTTTTTCACTGCACTTCAAGCAGGTCTCTTGTGCTAGAAACTCCCTGTAGCTTCTCATCAGGACACTGCCTCTCTAAATCCTTTGAAATGTGATGCAAAATCCAGGCTCTAGTCCCATTAACCCCTTGTTCCTTCTCCCACTCCCTTTTTAACACTTTAAACTCAGGAGTTACCCCCACGCACAGTTGTAACTTGTACTCCAGTTAATCTTTAAGGTGGCATTTAACACTGCAATGAATTTCCCAGTTATTAGGGCATGGACAAGAGGTAGGACTTGAGAGTTGAAATCGCATGGCAGGTAACGGGCACAGTGAACTTTAGATCTGTGAGATGTGTGCAATATTAGTTCATTCTGTAGCTGAATGTGAATGCTATTGATATTAAATATCTTACCAGGAGGGACGAGTATTTGAAGGACAAGCATTCATAATTTGCTTTGACATTTGACATGATCAAGCAAGTAAAGGAATAATATTCCGTTTCTCCATTGTCAAAAAGATAATGAGTTTCATAACTATTGGTATTATGGGAAAAATACAGCCTATGTACTGTAAAATGTACAAGAGCTGCTATATATTCTTCTATAAATTGTGTATATCGTGTTCTTTCGATGGCCCTATTCAAACACAGCATGCCTATCCTTTTTAATTTTCTGGTTTGCTGTGCAAGTCTCTAGCAAAAGAGAATTTTTTTTTTAAATGAAAAAATGTTTTCTTCGAATTATTTATAGAAAGAGCAGTGCTATCATCGAGTCTGTCTCATCATATCATTCTTGGGGATCAATTTCTAGGCTCAGATGACAAACCATAGCAGCTACTTTTCCAATAGCAGCATCTGGCTTCCTGGCAAACTCGAAATGCAGTTATCTGGAAAGCTTCAGAGTTGCTTCTGAGCACATTTTATTTATTAGAAAGCAGTTGTGTTGCTTTGCTTCCCATGACTAAGCCAAAGAATATTTAATATATTAAAAGGAATAATAGAATCGAGGCCAAGCTGTTGTCCCTCAAGTGGCAAGAAATGACAATATTTTTCCTTTAAGATGACTGTTTCTTCAGCTCTGAAGGACAGTCTGAAACTATTCATGCTGGCTTCAGATGATCTTTTATAGGACTAAAAAAGAAATTCAGCCTTATAACCCCTCAAACAAAATTCAAGTTCACCTTTCTCTAGGCTCAACTCTCTGAAATGTGATGGTGACTTCTCTGCCAACCTTCCCTTGCTGGAGGAAGCAGACCCTCCACACAGGGGGGTCCTCAGAGGCAAAAGATCTATGTCCTTGCAATATACGGTGAATGATAATAGAAGGAATAGGTGGGTCGGTGGATCAGGTACTGTACCAGCCCTCAGAAGAAGTGAATTCAGCCTTTGTTTTGCCACAGAATTCGTGAGCTTGGCAAGTCATTTGGATCCAGCTCTGCAAAAGTCTCCTAAGGTAGGTCAGTAGGTATCACGCTAACCTGCAAGATCTGATCCAAGGTATATGCAAATATAGTTCCATGAACAACTTTAATATTACTCCTTAACTGTACCTGTGACACAACTGATACCTTCTGATACCTTGCAAGGTTCTTCGCTTGGGCTGGAGACCTTTGCACTTGCGCAGCTCTGCTGCTGATCTGGTGAGTTGAATCGAATCCCACCACTGCCCTGTGTATAAAAGGAGATTATCTGACACTGTACAAAATGTATGAAACATTTCTCCAGTTCTTCATACGTACCATAATCTGAAGGAAATGATTAAGGATTTTTTTTTCCTAATGTCAGCATTGAATTAGGAAAGATATCAAGACCCATAGGAGATGACAACAGTCAATTATATAGATGTCCTTATAGCTTTAGGACATTCCTAGATGCTAAAATTCATTCTCACAAGCATAGAGCTAAAAGCTAAGAAAGGACAAGGGAGGATGAAATATCTGTTCCAGGCTTTGATGATGGTTAGTCTAGATCTACATCAAAAGCTCTATTTAACTGCAGTGATTGTTTTCATTCTGAGAAAGAACTCTCTAGAGTTTTTCTTGAGCAATTTCCGAAAGTTTCTTTTAGTGAAATTCTAGTATTATTTTTCTAGATCATAGATTAAAAACAAAAAGAGCCCAGTCTATTAAAGTCAATGTGTTTGACACTTTGCAGCAGAAGCAGTAATGCTAAATGGTAACATCTTGCAGTTTCCTTCTGATACCGGTGGTGTCTCTGGGGCAGGATTTTATTAGTGACAGCTCTCACTGACTTCGGTTAAAGCCAAAGTTTCATCTCCAAAGTAACTGTTATTCAGTTCAGAAATAAAATGATCAGGCGCAGGATTTCATTTAAAGCTTTGACAATCAACATCAAGGAATCAAAACAATGCTGTTTCAAGTTTCTGTTTCACCAGTGTAAAAAATATTTCTGGGTTTGGACACTCGCCCTTGCACAGTGTCGTCTGCGGGGGCTAAATTACAGGGAGAAGCTGCAGGGCTTTCTCTGCTCATTGTTGTGAGCTTCTGTCTCGGGTCTGAGCTTGGAACAATTGGGTCCTAATTCTGATTGAGGACGGAGGATGCTACTGCAGTGCAAAACACCCTGCCAAGCTGCTTCACTGCTACATTCAATGGCAGTATTATAAGGCTGTATTACAAGCAAAGTCTGTAAATCAAAGGTTACATGATGGGCAACCTTTACTACATACAGCGGGTCAGATAGCTTTCGCATTTAAGAAAAGACTACACGCTTTTTTGCTATTGAGGAGCATAAGCACTTTTGCCTTCCTTCCGCCACAAATGGAGATTATTCAATGGTTGGATTTAATGAATTCAAAATCCTTAGAAAATCACTAGAGCCAGACATCAATGTAAAATACTCCACCAGCTTTCAGTAGTGGAATATAATATTAGCTCTCCCACAATCTACTTCATGCATTTCAAAAGAATGGAGAACATTTTTAAACTAAAGAAGATAGCTTGGGCAGAAAATGATTGTCTGCCTTGGATGCTTCTCTGTAACCCTTTAGGAGCCTGAGTTATTTCTCACAGGGCAGTAGAAACAGAAACAGACATTTTCTTTGCAAAAGGCAGGGGGAGGAAGAGGAGCAAGAGATTTTACTAATAAATTCTGTTAATGTACTGTTACCTTGCACAATCAATAGGACTGCGCGGAAGGGTTGCTGCAGGGCCGTGGCTCCCAGCCCATGGAAAACCCTGCGGTTGCGTGTCTCCTTTCTGCTGGCGGAGGCTGCTGAGAACCCACCAGACCAACCGCCGTTCATCCCGTCTCTTGTTGCACGTCTGGACTGGGAGCACTTGAGAAGGATATTTCTGTGCCGAGTGGGAACCCTGCCCTGGTTACAGCCCACCCAGCCCTTCCCCTGCCCCTTGCTATGGAGAGCCAGCCATAAGCAGCTCTCAGGCAATACAGTAATACAAATAAATAATATTAATTAAGGCTTGATAGGTTTAAAAAGCTATGGAAATAGCTCGTCTCCTGCTGTTTCAGTATCTCATTTTCCCACTCTGTCCAAACCCCCAAAGCCCAGAGGTACAAACATATATTTTAAATAAGAAGTTTGTTGAACCTCATTAAGCTTAAACGCTCGATCCAGTTTTTCTGAACGAGGCTTCGCTCTGCTTTTGAGTTTACCTGACTTCATTCTTCCATCCCTAATGGAGACATTCATTTAGAAGGTGATTTTGCAAAGGCACTGATAGACCTACAAACTACAACTGCAAAGAAAAGCATAATTTACATGCTTAAACCAAGCATCTAACTATGGAGCTCTTCTATGTTTATAGGCTTCAGTCTGAGCAATTTGCCGAGGTCTGCGTGAAATAAAGACCAGCTTTTAATTTGTATTTGCTTTTTGCCTTCCCAGTTTTTATGAAAAGGACGAGCAGCTGAAAGCGTCTCTGCGGTGGTATGCTAAGCAGTGGAGCCACACAAGCACCTGCAGCCATCCACGCACTGCTCGGGAAGAGCGCTGTATTTCTCGAGGTTTGTAGCTCTTGTCCTCCCACTCCCTAATTCATATACATAAAACTGGTGTGCTGCCACATTCCCTCCACACAAATGCATTAGCTGATCAGGAAGGCTTCCCATTCATCTGGCTTGTCACTTGGATGAGGTGGAGGCAGGACCGACCTGTCAACTCGCAGTGATGAGAGTCAGGGGTGGAAGGCAAGATTACACGACAAAAAATGGTGTCGATATTTTTCCCCTTGGTTTTCCAAAGGAAAATATTTTCAGGTGCTGGATTCTCTCCATCCCCTTCCAAACGGGAGAAAACCAGCAACCCAAACGCTTGCCTACAGCCTCCTTGCGTAACTAATCGCAGAGTGAGGCTGCAGGAGGAAACCATGGCCAACCCCCCGCGTTCGCTCTGCCGGAGCTCCCCAACCTGTGGGCACTCTCCTTGGGGCTGCCGCACTTTTTCCCCACTGTGTTTGGCACCATCCCCGGGGTGATTTCCAGGGCAGCCGGTGCAGCAGAAGGAAGGTGTGCCTGACCCACCCCCGAGGTAGCCGTGAGGGTGCAGAGCTCTGCACCCGTCGGGTGGGCCACACCTTCCTGATCTCCAGCCAAATTCTGGCCGGGCTCTGGCGTGTTGCGGGGTCGGGAGCGGGACCCGCACACGCTCACACCTTCAACCCCGGGAAGCTGCCACTTCAGACGTGGCATCGCGCTCCTGTCGCCGGCAGAGCCCCCCGAGAGCCAGCGAACGAAGCGATGCTGGAGCCCCGCTTCGGGGCCGGGGCCGCGGGCCGGGCTCTCCCGGGCGGGGCAGCAGCCCCTCGGGGGCCGGGCGGCTCTGCCCGGGGGTCCGCCGCCGGGCGGCCCCTCCCTGCCTCCTGCCTGCCTCCCTGCCTGCCTCCCTGCCTGCCTCCTTCTTCCCTGCCTGCCTGCCTCCCGCCCTCCCTGCCTGCCTCCCTGCCTCCTGCCCTCCCTGCCTCCCGCGGCCGGCGGCGCAGCCCGGCCCCGCGGCGGCGGCGGGCGGCTCCCCCCGCCCCCCGCCGCGCCCCCGCCGCCGCCTCCGCCCCCCGCCCCGTGACTCGGCTGCCTCCCGCGGGCGGCGGCGGCGGCGGCGGCTGCCGGGCGGTGTCGTGCGGCCCCCCGCGCCCGTGCGGGGACTATGAAGCACCATGGTGTGGTGTGACCGTGGCGTCCAGATGCTGCTGACCACGGTGGGCGCCTTCGCCGCCTTCAGCCTCATGGCCATCGCCATCGGCACCGACTACTGGCTCTACTCCAGCGCCCACATCTGCAACGGCACCAACATCACGGCGGACGAGGCGCAGGGGCCGCCGCGGCGGGCGCGGGGCGATCTCACGCACTCGGGGCTCTGGAGGATCTGCTGCCTCGAAGGTACCAGGGGCCGCGCCGCGCCGGGCGGGGGCAAGCAACTTCCCGGGGGGACCGGCTGCGCGCCCGGAGCCGCCGGGCTGAGCCCAGCCGGAGCCGGAGCCGGAGCCGGAGCCGCGCCGCTGCCTCGGACACGGCCGAGGAGGAGGATGGCGTTACCGTGGCAACCGGCTTCTCCGAGATTGCCATGGGAACCGGGCGGCGGGATGCGGAGCTCTGCCCGGGGGAGCTCTGCCCAGGGGGGCCACCTCGCTCCGCGCCCCCCCCCCCCCCCCGAGGCTGAGGGCCCCGGGGCTTCAGGGCTTTGGGGGGCTCCTGGCGGGTTCGGGGCTTTGCGGGGCGCATCCGAGTCCTCCAGGCTGGGGGCTGGGGACCCCCGGGGCTGTGGCCGCAGGGGCTTTGGGGCTCAGCCTCAGCGCTCGGGCAGGACAGCAGCAACCCAAGTTCCTCCCCGTCTGCCCTCAGACAGAGACACCGGGAGCCTGGTTGAAGATGTTGTTGGTACTGTGCAAGTGCTTCACTGTGGACTCGGGGTTACTTGATACAGCTCAAGGGTCAGGCTGAATAATATTAACAAATAAAAAGCTACGTGTTTGAGTGGCTGGGATGGGTAGCAGGACACCCCCTTCCCCGCAGAGGCCAAACATGTGGCTCCCTCTCTGAAAATGGAGTTGTAGAGAAGGCGCGGCGGGTAACTACCAGGACAAAGAAACACATGGGTGTTTAGAGGATTTGGCATAGCAGATCGGAAAGCCCAGATGGGAAACAACATCTGTCAGCCGAGCGCGTGGAGCTCTGACCGTGGGAAATCGGCACATCCCCAGGAAAGGGACACACGCCTTGGGCAGGCGCTGGCAGCGGGGCCCAGGGCCGCGGTGGCTCTGAACCCCCTCACCTGCTGGGTCCATTCCCACCGTGTGAACAGCCAAGAGAGCCTCAGTGATGCTGGATAAAAGGGAGAGCGTAGAGGAACACTCTGGACTTTTGCTGAGCTGCTCTGTGGCTCGTGGGGGTGGGGGTACGCTGGGGTCTTTCTCCCCACAGTAATGCGCTTGGTATATCGGCTGCAGTGCACCTGATTCCATCAGCACAACTTAACACACGTGAACTTTACAAACCTGGTTTCCTGGGTTATTCTAACTGACAGACAGCTCAGCCCAGACGAGCCCAGCTATAGTTCAGAGTCTAGCAGCTGTATTCGGAGGGTTTTTTCTCCCCAGAAAAGGCTGTGGCATGGTAGAAGCACCTCATCCTCACGTCTGTTCTCATCTTCTCCTTTTGCTAACAATTCAAGGCTGCAGTGTAAAATCATTTTTCTCTTAAAGTATCAGATTTGCTACCTAGTAATATTATACGCACAAAGAATAGCTGTAGGACAAGAAAATATTTTTAGACAATAAAGAGAGAAAGAATTACTGAAATGTGAAGGTTTACGGGTAGTAATAATAATGCTTGGCTTTATAACTCCTAAAGGAAATCTAACTCTCGGTATGGGCTTTTATGACACCTGGAAAATGAGGGCTTGCATCTGAGAGCTCCTGAGTTTGCCTGAGAGATGCTGAGCATCCTCCACTTGAACCGAATCTTGTGATCTTTGCTGAGCTTTTTCTAGCGTCTTCAGTCTCCGTTTTCCATGGAAAATAAGTTTCTTTGCATCTTGCGGGAGTTGCTAAGCATGCTCTGCTAGACTGGGCCTGCCGTCTCCGGGAGAAATCCCTGAGTTTCCCGAAGTCAGGATTTCTGCATGGTCTTCCAGGAATCTCATTCATAGAAATGAAGTGCAGCTTTGACTGAAACTGGTGGAATTTTTCCCTTGATTTAAACTCGGCTTAAGTAAGAACTTTGCTAAAAAAAAAAGAAGTCAGTGAAGTCGTGAGAGATGGGCAGCGTTGCAGACAGTGCCCAGGAATGCTGGCTGAGCGCCGGTCTCATTGCATCACTGGGCAGCGCCTGTGCCTTCCTGAGCACATTTTATTTGCAAGGGTGTTTGCTGAAAAATTGCACCCAGCAGTTGCGTACAAGTGAACCTTGAATCCTCATCAATTCAGGGGACAAAAAAAGCATTTCATGTGACCCATCTACCCGAACGGCAATTGAGCTTTTCTGCTCAAAATTCAAATGCTCATAATCAAATTACAAAGTTACAAAATTTAAAGTTGTCAAATATGTGCTAAGAATGGACAGTTTGAGAAAACTGTCATCTGTTCACAGATAGGAGGAACAGAGACTACATTCTCTCCTACATTTTCCGTATGTTCTGTCTTTGTAAGATAAAATCTATAGATACATTAAATTATTCATGTTTTAAACCATATCGTGGGACTTTGATTTTGACATGGAAAGGTTCCTTTGTTTCATAAAATAATAAAACCATTTCTAGAAGCTGATTTAAAACAACACCCCCTTGATTGTTTCAGAGCATCACTCATTCGGCGTGGATGGGTCTTTTAGTAAAATCAACATAATAGTTGCAACTCTGAGGAGATACCCAGCAAGAAAATAATTTCAGTTATAGATTTTTATATGTGATTAAATGGTCTGGCTTCAAACCTATTTTTAAACCTCTTTTTGTGTTTTGGAGTAATAATTACAAAAACCTACTTAATATACTTTAATGGTCTTAAGCACCATTTCACTCATCTCAAAAAGACAAATCTAAGATGCAAATGTGCAAAAGCTGAAAATTCCTTGAACAGCCTCTCAAATTGCTTTTGACATGAATAAAGCATTTTGCGGAGTAAATTTCAGGTCAACTGAAATTTCCATTAAAATGTTTCTCAACTGCTGGATTTTGAGCAGTCACCTGTTCAGTATCCCAAATTCCAAGATTTCAGACAAAATTGCTGAAACAGAATGGAAACGAATAACCCTCTAACCCAATGATTAGGTGTTCCTCAATGTTTTCCTGTTTTTCTTCTTCAGGACAACATTTTACAACAAATTAACATCGTAATGATAACTGGAGTGATACAGTTTAGGGATTCAGCATATTATCTTTGTTTGGAGCTGCAGTTGTCTTGGGGATGAAATCATGTTTCAGTCCTAGTAGTCAATACTACTATGGAGCTTAGTCACTCAAGAAGTAGCGTTAATGATACATCAATCAAACTCTTGCCTATATAACCCCAATTTCGTTCTTTTAGCGTGTTCGTCAAAGGTGGAGGTAGGAGGCTCATTGAGTGGATTTTAAACAATAGCAGTATTTCTGCATGGATTTTTAAAACTTCTATCCAAGGTAATTGCCGTAGGTAGGAAACTGTTTAAAATAATTCTTGGTGTGAATGTGTGCATAGCAGCAGTGGATGCTATTTGACTGAGCCTCTGCAGTACAGTGGCCCACAGGCTCCCTGGCAAAGCTGGTTTTTGGTTTTCCAGGGCCATGGCATCTACAGTAACTGCAGTTTTGACAGCTAAAGTTAAAGTATCACTGGAGTAAGAAGTTTCTGATGAAGCCCCCATGCAGCCATTCTGGCCACACCTGCAATCTGCACCCCAACCCACAAATTAATAAGAAAAGCAAATCAGCCCTGTTTCAAGGGACTGCTGTTATGTCCCATGTCCACACTCAAGCTACAGTAGCTGTCACAGGCTGTGGGTCTCTGTCAGGATGGTGAAGACCAGAGTCTTGCAAACACAGCAAATAATCCTTTCGTGGTCAAGCTAATCTGAGAAAGAGAGATTAAACCACCGTAATTTTCCAGCAGCCCCTGTTCCTATGGTAAATGTGCAGCACAACTATGTAAGCCTTGCACCGTCTTAGTCACAAGGAGGATCTGCTATTAAAATATTTGCCTAGAAGAAAAAAAAAGAGATTTTGAAAACACCACTTTATCCACTGAAACTGCTTATCTTGGTGAACAATCATGCTGAAGTTAATAGGACGGCTCACAATAAAGAGCTGTACAGGCCCTGTGACATCAAGATACAAAATCAAGCAATGTACTTGTAATTTAAATTTATTCAAAGAGTATTTTATTAAACACTTCAGCATATGAATGTCTTTGAACCCATTGTGTCTACTGCTCTCAGTATTCCCTGTTTGCCATTTACTTTTCAAGTGATGCAATTGGTTATTTAATTCAGGTGGAACCATGTGTCCTTCCTGACTGGGTGGCTGGAACATTTCTAATTGGGAGGAAGGATCGAGTAAATCATTTATGACTCAAAAACTTGCACAAATGCACATTTGCACAATTATTTGCAAGTCTTCCGGCTTGGATGAGTGCGCACAAACATGGGAACTGCAGCACGCCTATGCGCTGCTTCCATGGATACCCTTGAAAACAAAATAAAAATGCTTGTACAAGTGTTTGAGGCAAGCAAATAAAGGAAGGCTGCCATCCATCAATACTGCAAATTCACGGCTCATCCAAAAAGAATGAATATTCTTTAGTATTCTCAAAGCAATGCTATGAAGTCCTAGCACACCACTATTTGTAATAAACTAAATACAATGCACACTTTATATTCAAATGCTATTGCCAAAGTTTTATTTGTCGAAGAGCAAATGTTACATCACTTTAATATCCAACGTGACCTGCCTTGGAGGTTATATCCATAGGCACGTTAAGAGATGGTTGGTCTTCTCAGTGTTTACAGGCATGTGAGCCTGTATTCACACTATGAAAGAAGGTAGCCGCAAATGTAGAATACACAAATGGGGGTCTCTGCTATGAAAAACTCACTCTGTGCATGCTATTTCTTGGACAATATATACGTATTTTGTACATGCCTTATAGGTCCTGAAGAGTGAACTTGCATCCACGCATCTTTCAAAACGAATGTAAACACGTTAGAGGAGGACTTTTCTGAGATTCAGCCCATGTTTTCTTTCTTTCTTTCCATACATCCTGCTCATACCATCTCTGTTTCCTTGGTAAAACACGTGCTGTTGAGAAAGTGCCTGTGCTGCACTCATGTTTAAAAGCAATTCTCGGAGCTCCAATGTCATCTTTGCAACAGTGTTTGAAGCAGTGCAGTTTTGTCAGCAATTGATGGAGGGATTTTTGACAGCCTTTTTAGGTTAATTTTTTTCAAGAGCATTCCATTTGCTAGAGAGAGTTTTTGAATTTGGAGCAATCTCTACGGATACAGAGTTCAATCTCTTCGTAATATTGTCCATAGTTTAACATATTTTAAAATGCTGGAAATTTTGTGCTGGAGGAACTGTCAGCAGAAGATGAGTTAAGGCATTATGTATTCTCTTCTCAAATAAAAAAAGCAGGGGTCTCCTAAATACACCTCTCTGAACATTTGTAACAGAGGTTCTCAAATGACCATATTGATGTAACAGAACATCCATTCTTCCTGAGATGCTCTGTGAAACAGGGATCTGAAGCTAATTGACTGAATATATGTCACTTTAATGAATTAATTTGCGTTCTTGAACTCGATCTACTATATAGCCAGTAGGGAGCTATCAGGCTACACGAGAGTTTTGGTTTTTTCTCCATGGCTCTCAGCATGTCAGATATCCCAATGCAAAGCTTAGAACCCAAAGACTTTCTGTGCATTAGAGATACTCCCCGAAGGCTGTAAACCAATGAAAGCACATTTGTAATCCAGCTGTACAGCTTCTTCATCTGTACAAGATGTAATGTGGATAATATTAATCTTACCTAGGTTTCAGAAATGTTATGTGAAAAGAGTCAAGGATGCATTGGGTTATATAAATAGGAAACCTGTGGCTGTGTTGTGCTGCAGTTGCTTTTTTATTCCGCATATAATTATACTGCATATTGTAGGTGGTTGACAGATGGCATTTGTGGTAGTATCTGTCAGAGCCATAGTAAGTCATTTTGGGGTTCTCAGGGAGCTTTGCAGTGTAATCTTTGGGCTTCTTCCAGCTGCCATTACCTTTAACTGACCTTCTGCCATGGGCTTTTATTACTGTTTTTAGATACTGGCAGGAGCTCCTAGCCGTTGCACCTCATCAGGGCTTGCCCTGCCTTCTGGCAGCTCTACTAACCCTCGCCAGTGTGAACTGGTAAAACAGGCAAATATAACAATGTATTTGTTTGTTCCCGTAAAATTTCAACACAGTAATTATTTTACCGGTGGATCCTGTCCCATTCGCTGGGTCACTCTGCCTTACTTCTGCCCAGATTGTGCTGTCCAAGCTGTAGCTTTGGTCGGAGTCTTGCCTGGTGCAAACCACATGAACGTCCTTAAGAAGCTGGGGGAGAAGGAGTGGGTATGTGATGTCTCCGTTCTGTTCTGTAGCCTTGTGTATCTTTACAGAAACAGAATAAAAAAGAGAAAAAAATATTAGGAGGAGTGGCTCGTGCTTTCATCTCATTTTTAATTCTTTTGAGGCAGTGGGAGTACTTAGGTACGGAGTGTAACTCGAAGTCTGTTGTTAATACCTCTCAGCACCCAGATATTTAGCTGGTGTCTGTGTGGTTTGTGGGTCAAAGAGCTGAGCAGTAATTTCTGCATCCCCAAACTGGAAATGGAGAGAGAGGAGGAGGAGGATGGGCTTCTCGGTCTGGGCTTCGCTAGGTTTCCTATCTGATTTGGGGCCAGTTACTTTATCTTTCTGCCCCTGACTAGGAGGGGTAACTGTGCTTCCTTCCCACCCACTTTCCTCTCGTACTAATAATAAAAGGGAAAAGAAGATGTGGAGAAACTGGGACATGGCGATAGGGCTGCCCAGCTCAGAGAAGGTGTATGAGCACTGCTTCAAGTGGGTGTGAAGCATTTTGCTTGCAACTTATGTTTTATACGTAGAATATTTTGTGTTTAAGCATGTCTTCCTGAGGGACAGGATTAAATCTGATGCTCCACCTACGTAAATTTAAACTGCTTTCTAGGAAGGCGGTGGAATTATGCCAATATGAAACCAATATAAGAGAAGGGATCGTAGATCTGTCCCTTCAATTGGACCTTTTCCTACTGGTCGCTCTTTTCTGAGCCAAGACTCATCTCAGGAAATAAATCATACTATTGAACTGAAAAACTGGTCCTGCTTCCAAACATTACTTTGTGCTTATCTTCATTTTAGATTTCTGTTTACTGGTATTTATTATGTCGCAGACTTATGGTTCAGCATCCAAATTCTTACTAACAGATGGCAAGGCAGGATGCACAGGAGTAGTAAAATAAACAGGATAAATGCACAACTGCCCATATGTCTGAGAGGCTGATACACATTTATGACTTCAGAACAAAAGGATGTTTTCAGTAGACAGCTCCAGTGCTGTGCAGGCCTTCTCGCTATTTTCTACCTTGCCCTGAAGTCTCTCACTTCTTCAGCATATTTTGATCAGTTAAATTACAATATATTTTGTCCTCTCTCTTCTATTCACAGATAGTCGTTTCCTTTAGTTATTTGTCTCCACTCCCAAGGTACATCAGTTCATTTTATCTTCAAAATTTTAGAGTGGAAGGTGGCTCTTTCCTGAGCTGCGGCTCATATTTTTTCTTTCAGAGTGGTTGTTTTGGCTATTTTGAGGGGCACCCAGAGGTGCTGGGGACCACAGCAATGTTTGAGATGGTGACTTTCTCTCTATTGGGATTTATTATAATATTAATGATATGTGGCCTCTCTAATCTCTCAAAATAGCAAGCCCCAGGGCAAGCTGCCTGCAGGATGGATAGCCCAGCCTAGACAGACTTTAGCTAGATTTCCCTTCAAATCTGGGGGCATTTTTGCCAGTTGTTGCATGCTGTGGGTCAATGCAGTGAAAGCGCTGAAGCAGCTCTTGATTTAGCCTGGCAGATAGTCCAGCCCCCCTTTCTCCTCCTTCTTGTGGCATCCTGTTGTCTGAACATCTTTGTTCTCATTCTCTTTTTGCCTCTCCTTGCTGAACTGTTTTAACTTTCCTTCTGCTAAAAAGGTACCTTCTAAATTAGCTTTTCAATGACGGTGCAAGAGTCTTTCTTTTGAAAACTGGTAGCTACTGCCCCAGGTAGAAATTTAGGATTTTTAATTTCTCTTCTTAACTCTTGAGCATCTCTGTGCCCTCCTGCCAAGGAAAAATGTATAATCATATACTTGTCAAAAGGTACGAGGTTCGGGTTCTCTTTTCTCTACCTGTTTTCGTTTGTTTCCCATGTGTTTATCCAGGCTCCTGCTTACTGTACAAATAGCACTGTAAGTTCTTCTTCAATAGAATTGAGTCATTCTTTGTCAAATGCCGTATGTGAGGGAGTGCTAGATTATAAACATGCAGTCACGATACAGAGAGACAGATGAAGGGAGAGTGCATTATGGAATTACAGTATTTCCTGTGCAGATTACCAGACCCTGATACAAATTAACCTCTTTTATTGTTCTTTTTCAAGCATTCCGCCTTTTAATTGCTGTTTTGGAATTGTGCCACTTAGTTATGCCCTTTGAATGCTTCTCACTTAGCCAGTCCCGTTAGCTTGATAATGCCAAATATTTCAAAGATGTTCAGAAGCGACAAGCATCTCCTGTTCAAGTGGGAGAGGTACCCAGTTCAGTGAGGAATTACCACCCTCCTTTAGCTGCCAGGGTTTTTTTCAGATTTAGTTAATAACCATTTTTAAGTCACTGCCAATTCTCTACTGGAGGATTCAGATCAGTTTTCTCCCATTTATGTATTTTAAATAATGCAATTTTGTGTAGAATATGGATGACTGAATATTTTTCTCCTGTCCAACTATATAGCACTCAATAATGTTAGGATTGTTATTGTGTCTTACTTGCATCTCAGAGGCAGTTTATCTATTGTTGCTGCTAGGCATTAAAAAGGAACCATGACATGTCGCAATTATGACTTGGAATAGGATCTGGCCAGAGGTACATTGCCTAAATATTATCAAATCTAAAATACAATTTATTGCACATACCTATCTTAGAGCTGTGCATACCTATCTCATGGCTCACTGAATATCAGTGATGGCTGTTAGCAAGCCACTGGATGATTTTGTTGTAAGAATTTCTATGCTGTTGTTTTTTTTTTTCAAAGCTCAGCCCCCAGCATCCAGCTGCCCGCAAGCGAATGAAATAGCAAACTCTTAAGGCTGGAAGCCCGTGTGACTATTTAGACTGAGTTTTCAAAGGTAGCCAGATGTGAAAGTTAGTAATATGCCTCTGTATATGACTCATTAATAGCAATAGTGGGCTTTAATCGTCTTAGTCCGGTGGAGCTTCTAGACTCAGGTAAACCGTAGCAATGCTCCTTTACATACTTGCATACATTTTAGTGCAAAATTGGCTGAAGTTGGTTTCTTTGTGTGTTGGTTGTTTTTTAGCAAACTGATAAAACAGCAAGTTGCATTGTGTCCCATCGCATTTTTGTCCACATGGATCATGAACAAGGTCGAAGCCCTCAGATTCGCTGAACAGAGCTGTTACTTGAGCCAGTGGACTAAATAGCCCAAAATACATTGTTCTTCTCCAGATATGCCTCTGCTGATGGTGGGTAGGTTATTTGTTGGCAATTGTGAACTGCCAAAGCTTCAGGAACTTGGTTTCTAGTGCAGGTTGCAGAGGGAGAGCCCCAATATTTCCTCCCAAATTTAACCTCCCCCGGTCCCACCCTGCCACCTGACATACACCCGGCTGACAGCGGTTCATTCTGTACAATTAGAGCTTGGCAACATTAATGATTCCAATCGGGTTTTATTAGGGGAACTGTTGGAAAACATCAGTATCAAGCAGAGCTATCCTAGACATGATAGAATATCGATTAATAAATCAGGGAGCTAAGTAACAGTTTGGAAATGGCTTCTTAAAACTAGAGTTTCTAACCCCAATCAGTCGGGTGCTTATTCTCATCCTCCTGCCAGCAGGCAGCAGAGCATCAGTTATTGGCCATTACAGCAATTTTGGGTTCACCAGCGTGCTCTTTGCAGACAGACCAACCTCTTCCAGACGGACCGGTAGGACGCAGACAGCCCCGATCCAAAAGCCCCTCTACATTTATGCATGTGCTGAACCCAAGCCAACAAACCTGGCAAAGGCTGAGTTTCTTGGCTCAGGCTTCGTGCTGCTTGGATCTGCCCCCCCTGCATTTGGATCAGAGCTGGTCCACGTCCCCCCAGCTCTGCCTGCTGCGAAAACACATTTTTGTCTGTCGACAAAAGATCCTCCGAGATGATGAGTAGTCTTCTCAAAGAAGGTGGCTTATGAACTCTACCCGTATTTCCAGTAAAGGTTTATGTCTTTGAAGCTTACGTTGCATTGAGAGTCAACAGGATTTTGGTTTTTTAAGTTACTTAGGTGTTTCCAAAAATATTTATCCAAGACTATGCCACTATCTGCTAATCATGAGATTAAACATCCTGTGGTTCTCCTCAGTAGACTGAAGGTTTGCTTCGGAGGTTGGTAAACGTTTCTCCTTTGCTTTGCACATTTTGCTGTACTCTTGTCTTTGTCTTTAGTGCTGGCAAATGCAGATGGTTTTGGAGATGCTTTGGGATCCTTAAAGATGCAAGACCTGAAATAAAGCGTGTAGTATTTAGGAATGATGCTAGGGCTGTATTCACAGTGTCACGTCTAATTATAGCCATTTGAGCAATTCATTTGCAATGTCCCGCTACGGTAGTGCTTATTAAAATAGAATCCTCTTTATAGTTTGGTAGCAGATTAAGAGGGGAAAAAAATAGCTATCCCATTCCATCCGATGTCTTTGAAAGAGGTTTACTCTCATAACTCGCTTTCTAGGGATATTCCCCTTGTTTTCACTTGTAATCCTGGTCTGATTTTTAATGACTGACTTTGTGTCTCTCGGTAGCCAATTCCCAGTCACCTTCTCCTAATTTTATTTTAATTTCTGTATATAAATGGCAGCGTTCTAGCTGGAGACAGTCTTTGGACACAGCAGCAAAACCCCATAGAGAAGGAAGAACAGGCCAGAAATTTTCTACCTGAATTCTAAGTCTTACGCAGGGCTTCGGCCGCACAAAGAGCCAACACGCTTGACTTGGCAGCATCAGAGGAGCGCTCAGACACAGAAGCTGGATGAAGGGCAAGTGGTTCAGGATCAGGGCCAGACCTGCTCCGCCAGGACCTCGCCGTTGGCATCTCCAGGCGACAGCGCTGAATGCAGCTACTCCCACAGGTTATCCCTTTTTCTGGCATGCGGGCTCTGCCCCGGGAGGGCTGAGCAAGTGGTTGCAGCTGGCCAGAATATGGGTATGCAGTTCCTAATGCTGATTTTATAGCATTAATGTGCACCTGTTTTGGTGGCCAACTGGCACCATGTTCAGCCTAAAATGCGTGTGTAAGCCCGGTATTAAAAGAGGCATAAGAATTAGCGTGTATCAAACATATCATTAGACACGTGCCTGGTAGACATAATGTGGGATAATGAATATGATCACAAGAATAAATTAATAACTGAAAATATTTTTTATACGTATGCACACTTAAAACAGGATAAGAACTAAGTGACACTTGTGTCACCAGTTTATAATTAAAATGCAGTGCTTGAATGAAAATGTAAGCTTCAATTAGCCAGCACGACCCTGCTTCCGGCTTTACTTCCCACTGAAAAGCAACGATAACAAGCTCACATTTATTATCAGAGTTTTTCCTGGAGCTGTGCACTGAAACATGCTCACATCTGAGCCCTTTCACTGAAGACATTTTTTCGCTTCAGCAGTTTGGCATGCCATACAAAGGCTCTCTGATTTTTAGTGATGTTCACCTCCTCTTACATAAAAATGTTTTCTGTGCATATTATTTGGTTTTAGTTAAAGTCCAGGTGCACGGGTTACTGAAGAACCAAAAGGATGGCTCATCACATAGCACAATGGGTAATTATTGCTGAGCTTCACTGTATTGCACAGACAAATCCTTTCTTGGAGCTCAGCATTGTAGCTGTGAGAGAGAGAAAATACCTACGATCTAGTCCAAAGTCCTACGAGGGTAAGAATAGATCCTCTGGTGTCTGCTTTGCCTATTTATTTTTTAACTATCTCAAGGGATAGAGCGTCACAATTTTGTTTAGAGATACTATTTTGCATTTTAATTTCACCAGTGGGAAGTTAATACATATGTAAATTATGAGGTCTCATGTGTTCCCATTTTCATCCCAAGAGTCTTTCTAGTTAGGCTTTTTGTAAAATGGTTCAATAATTCTCTGGGTTTGGCCTCCGTTTAAGCCAAGATTTATCTTGATTTATGCACGATCCAGGCGAAGTTCAGTGCTGCATAGCCTAAGAATTGAGCTTCTGATTTCTGCAAGACAGGGCAGGGTCTGTGGCTAGACAGCTGAGCTGCCTCTGTAGGCAGAAAGAAAACCCAGGTGCCTTGAAAGAGCAATTCTGGAAATGCGGGTGCTGGGTGGGGACCTGCCTATGTCAACCTGCAGGAAGGTTAATGCTGTGCCACATCTTGGCTCCTGCCCCTTAATGCAATTTGGGTACCTGGCTCAGCGCTCCAGCGAGGGGCCATGCCATCCACTCGAGATCCAGATCCCTGAGGTGCCTTTTGAGAGCTACTGACGGCAATGGTACCTTCCCAGACACTAATCATGCCAATACCAAAAAAATAGGAACCTTTTAGTCTAGGACTTACTCAGCCTGAAGATGTTTTTCATGTCTTGAGGACGTGCAGTAGGTGCTCAGTTGGGCATTATTGCACCCTTCAAATTGGTCCATGTGCAGACAAGGCTACAGAAATCAGAGTCCAAAATAAGGAGGCTAGGGAATGCCCTTCTCAACCAGTGCTTAGGACAGCTGGTGAAAGGGATACGAACCCTAACCAGCCCCAAAACGTCAACATGGAGCAGCTGAGCCTCGGAAAGTGTACTTAAGGAATACGTCCTCTCTGACAGAGATGGGACCAAATGTCCACGTGGATTTCTTTTGCAATGCCCCTCCAATATTTTAAGCGATTTCTACAGGCAGAATTCTTGTAATGTAGGAGCGGATGTCAAGCAAGGATATCTCAACTCAGAATACATATATGCTCTTAGCTTTGGGTCAGGCAGTGATGTGTGGTGTGGTTAGAGCCCTCAGGGACTCTTCAAGCTGTAAAAACTACAAACCTTCTGGTTTTTCACTGGTGCTATTCACATGGGACAGAGTGACCTCTCCAGAAAGCCTTTCCAACAGCAGCAGCAATCTCTTTCAATAGTGTTTAATAACTACCCATGGAGAAAATTACACTGTATTTAAAAGGGCAGAAAAATCATCTTCAGTTTAACTCTGCTGACTTTGGTAGAATTACACCAAAAATGACTTTTGTCTGATATCCTTTCCTATACTAATGTTCAGTAGCTGGGCTGAAAAAGCCTTTCAAAGGCAGATTAAACAAGTCCAAATGGTGAAATATTCTTTTAATTTTCCTTCACACACATTATTTTAGGTGTAGCTTGGAACGCTGCCCTTACGAGAGGCATCCCTTTAAATATTTATACAGCATCAGTATGTAGCCACCTTCATACGTTTTTAATGATATGTTCCTTTCTCAATTAACCATTAGGTAACCCTGTTCTATAGTGTTCCATATTTTGCACTGCCTTTACGCTACCCTTGGATTTTTATTTATTTATTTCGCTGCGGAACAATGAAGATGTCAAGGCAAGGCCCAGGGGCACCGTGGAAATCGAATTCTTGGAGCACCACTGCTGTTGCCATGGTGGACACGCGCTCAATAGCACACTGTGCTGCTCTGCAAGCCAAGGGGATTAAAACCCCGGCTCCGCTGCTGGGCCACGTCAGTTCACCGCTGTTACAATGGCAGCTCTTCGTTTCCATAATTGTAGTTCCCAGGATCGGGGGGGAAAAATATTGAAGCAAACCCAAGCAAAGAGGTGAAGGCACTACGAAGGGGCAGGAAGCAGTATCTCCATTCTGAGGTTCTCCCTGGGAACCGCAGTTGTGTCTGACAGGTTTCGGGATTTTCCAGAGGCTTTTCTCTTGTGTCTTCTCATTTTGTGTTAGTTAGTAAGATGCTACGGTATGCCGAGGTGAATAGGTCAAAGCCCAGTGCTGTCAACTGAGTCAAAGATCTTTACTATTTCCTCAGCCCTGATTCAGGCTGAAAACCCACAGATGTGTAAAAGTGTTGGCACAAGCCATGGGTTTTTATAAAGGTGGGATGTTTGAGTCTTGTTTAATTATACCACATTATCATAGCAAAATGATTTCTGCAGAAGCTGCTCATGGCTTGTTTCCATCCTGATTTCCCTCTCTCCCAAGAGGACCATAGGAGATGGCAGCATCCAGACATCATGACTGCATAACCAAAAACTTAGCAAAGCCTCAGCAGGTTGACAGAGGGCACACGCGTCCCAGGTTTGGTAGGGAGATTATTCTCCTGACAAAAAAAAAGAGACATCAGAGCCTGTTCTAAGCCCTGTTATACTGAAAGCAAGAGCAAAATATTCCTGCACGCTGCTTCCTAAAGACAAGTTGCACCCTTTAGAGCTGAAACCCAGCCTCTCCTTCTCTTGCCTGCTGAAGGGGCCTTATCCTGTACTTGTTTTATAAGTAAGAGCTTCAGTTAAGTCAGTAAAGATTTTGTCTGAGGATAATGGGCTCAACGAAATACTGAAGTGCAATTTCCCTGAGTCGCAGTGCATTGAAGAAAGAGATTGAGTCACAAGCAATCCCCTTCCAGCGACGGAGCTCGGTTTCTGCTGTACACATTGCTGAATCAGTCCGAGTAAGGATGTCACCGTCTCTTATGCTGGCAGATACGATAATTCATAAAAAGCACAGGGGTATTTTCATATCTTCCTTCCTATGAACCAAATCTGGTATGATTTGGCTCCAGCAGTGCCTTGGTTTGCAGGGTTTTTAAATGTACTGGTAAAGGGACATTGTTTGCTCCAAACAAAAGCCGTCTGGGCTTCGCATTCCCAACATGTGTCTCAGTAAAAGAAGCCAGGCAGCAGCTGAAATACAAAGAACTGCTCTCTTCCACCAAGGGAAAGGAAAGGTATGGCCAAGCTTAAATCGTGCCCTTATTTGAGGCTCTTCTTTGAGTTGCAGAGGCAATTTTTTCTCAGTGTTTGCTGCAAATATGTTTAAATTCGCTCTGTTTTGGAGGCAAGTAGTCAATGCATCTGAAGTACATACTTGACATATGTTTCTTTTCACATGCTGTCCTCCATTCGTTTCATGTAGCAGATGCTCAGTTTATCGCTTTAAATGTATTCTTATTTACTAGAAATTATTTTAGAAAATAGCTGTTTGGAACTAAACATTTCCAGCCCTTCTTTGGGTGCTGGGAGCTCCTTTTTGCAGCTGTCCTGGGTGGCTGCATGCAGATGTTGACAGGTCAATTTGCATTTGAAGAGCTGGATGCAGTGAGCTAAGCAAGGGATTTTCTTCCCTGCCTCTGAAGGCAGTCACTTAAGCACTCCTTGCCAAATTTAGCCCTGATGCTACTCTTCTTAATTAACTAAAGCAACATCCAAGCTGAGTTTGGCTCATTGTTAGCTGCCCATTTATTCCAGGGTTGAATTAAGCCCCCTAACCCCGTAAAAGAAAGGCTCTTATTCTGAAAATTGATTGTACAACAGTGAAAGGCAAAGACCGTCCTAATTCACAGCAAGGTGGTATGTACAAGCTGGTTTATCTGATTTCCACTATATTGTCCTGTTGCCAGAAACGGCAGGTCCAAACCTTCCAGCTGAGGTCTCTGGTTTACCTGGCCGCTGCATACTACTGGAGTCAGAAATGTTTTAGTAAAAAGGAAGTCCTGCTATCAAGAAAGAAGTGTAGTTTGCACTGCTTGATCCCCCTTCCTGGAGAGTACTCTTTTTTTGTTGTTGTTGTGTGGGGGTCTTTCATGTACGTGATCCATCCACATTGACTCAAAGCACAATTTAGCAGAGACCAAAAACTTTCATGCTGTAGCAGGGAGAAAAGCTAACATTCAAAGAGCTGTAGCCCCGTCATGATCAAGGCCCATACACTTTGCTTCCTCTTCATTTTCTTTTCTTTCCTTTAGATGTTACAAAACTGTCAAGGAAAGCTACATCCAGCAGGTATTAGAGCACTGAACTGAACCTGCAGAAACATGGGAAGGCGTAATTAAGGTTGTCTTTTTTTTTTCACCTTCATTTCACTGCAGTTCTGTGCTTCCCTGCCATGTCCCTGCCACGATCAGCTGTGGGCAGCTGCTGGTCTCGCTTCTCCCCCGTAATCTGGATTTCAGCAATTTTCCAGTTTCTTCGTGCTGGTCTAATACAAGTTACGGCTGCAGCTGAGTTTGCTGCGCATCCCCCCAGTCAAGGCTGCCATGGGGACAAAGTTACCCCTCTGAACTTTGGCAGTTTTGATGTCTACACATAGGCATTACAGTGAACACTAATGGCACGTTGGACTCAGTCTGCGTTTTGGAGAATTCATGGCAAAATTCTTCCTGGTCACAGTCAAGTACAAACTCATTCATCACCCCAGCTGTGCATGGGTGCAGTGTGAGAGACTGCTGGCACAGCGCGCTTTCTTAAAGAAACGTGTTTCCTCCGGTCCGTCCTTTGCAACACGCATGAAGCTTTTCTTGTAGATATCTTCTTTTATTTCCTATGTCAGAACTTAAGGGGAGGGGATAGGAATGGAGAATGTTGCTGTTAGACAGGCGTGATTCAGGTACCCATGGCGACATGAGATCACCTCCGCATTGTCACCAACACAAGAAGATTACCTTATACAAGAATAACTACGAAAAGAATTTTTGACCTTCAAGATTTTCTTATCTGTAAACATTATAACTGGATAGCAATGCAACCCAACTTGTCAACAACAAGAAATAAAAGAATAATAAAACTAATTTAAAACCCCACAGTGGCAGTGGAATAAATTCGTACATTTATCATTTCAGAGGTTCCCATCGCTCCTGCCTCTTTTTCTGCAAGGTTTAAATTATTAGATATTTTTTTTTTTACATTATGTTTACTCTCCTAAGAATAGAATACAATTTACAGAAACTCATATGGATGAAAAAGCATTTTCCTTTTGTGCTGTTGCTCACACAGTTAACACGCATAAACCTGCACCTTCCAGCTTTCCAAAACCTCGGTTCATACCACCAGACAAATTAATTCAATATTCAGAAATTTACTTTGAAATCCTTAAAAGAAGAAGGTTTATTACTTGAACTGTCACTTAAGAAATATCATACATCTCAGTGTTTGGTGCAAGACTTTATCTGGTCCAGTTAAAGGGGCAGATTCTTCCCAACACTTACACGTGTGGCTGGTCCCCAGCTCTAGCGTTGGAGATATTTGCATGAGAAAAGATCCTTAAAGTGAAGAAATGCAGGATGAGGATCTAAGCTTACCATAACAGCTGGAAAGAACCTAGTAAAATGAAATTCAATATCTGCTACTGTAGATCTCCCAGGTTTTAAGCTTCCGAGGCAGAGGGTGATTTTTAAGCAGAATTTTAACTTGCACGTACATGAATTATTTCTATGACTTGCTCAAAAATAGCAATTTGAGCCTGACTCGCAATGTACTTACACAGGGCTGAAGTGTGGCCGGGCAGCCTGCCCGTGCCTGGGAACGCGAAACTTTCTGCACACACCTGAACCAAATACCCCACTTGGGTCTGGCACCGCAGGCTGGGGACACGCTCTCGGTGTCCCTTGTCCCTCCCCTGACATGGGGCAGCAGGGGACGGCCAGAGTTCAGGGTCCAGACATCTCGCTAAGGTCTGAGCCAGCGAGGGAGAGCCGTAGTTCGTTGCCGATAGAGGCTAACGGCAAAGTGCTGTCCCCTGAGAGCAGGGGAGCGTCACGCTGCATGACTCAGAGGCGCAGCTGAGTCACAGCCTCCCCTGGCTTCTCCTGCGATGGGAAGGGGTTAGACACCGTATTCAAGATTGTGCTTGAAGTCACGATCCAAATCATTGTGTTCAGGCTCCTCATTTGCTTCACAGGGAGAAGGTATGTTGCACTTCTTGGAGTCTTGGAAAAAGGAGCCTGTGGTGCAGGAAGATCAGCTTCTTGATTCCCACTCATAAGAGTGCTGTTAGGGAAGAAAAAAAATCGAACAAAAAACACCTTTAAAGCACAAGGGGATGACAGTATCTCTGCTGGAGCCCCTCCGAAGTCAATGAAGGTACAGCTGGCATATCGAGTATTTGCCGGTTAGCAGGACGCATCAGCTAAGATCGCCTGAGGCATGCGGAGCTGCTGCAGAAAAGCATTGACTTCTCATGAGGGTACGGCTCTCCTACTCGAGAGCACTTAAGAGCAGATCCATGGAGGGGTTTAGGTGTTGCCATGCCTAAAAAAGTAGAAACTTGGCTTACAAACCCCAGCACCCTGGACAATCAATGAACACCGAAGAGCAGACCCCAGGAGCTGGACCCTAATGGTGAGCGACCTGGCATCAGGCCTCAGCTTGGCAAACCCACAGGGCTGGTGTTTCGGGCTGTGCTCATCCTGAGGGATGGACATCACATTTAGGAGTCCTCTGGATGGAGTCACCGCAGAGCGGGCATGCGTCGGTGCATCCCCCCTCGGATGCTGGCGCTTCCCTCGCAGCACTGTTAGAGTTAAATGACACCGGCAGACCCTCGCTCTCCAGTAGGTATTTGCTGGCACGTAACCCGGTGAATCCAGTCGCTAGCGCATGAATGATCTAGAGTCACTAGGAGAACTTTCTCAAGAGCTTATTTAGGAGAGGAAGCCCTGATGCATCGGTAGTGCTGTGTGCAGGAGAGCTGCTGGAGCCCGTTGATATTTCAACACGACCAGGTATTTTTAGAGCCATCCTATGGTGCAGGATTTTTAACTTCCATTTCACAGCCCTTGAAGCCTGGCAAACTTTCATTAACATTTGATGCCTTGAAGTCATGTGAGGTCTGGGGGAAAAGGGAGCGGAAGGAGGAAAAAGAAATACACCTTTTTGGAGCGTGTAGTTTGCAAAGTTGCTGTGAAGCTTAGAAAAAGCCTCCAATCCCTCCTCTTTGTACCAAGTGCTTTTAAAGTACTCAAACCATTCAGAGAGCATAGCTTGAATCCCAAACCATGGCTGTGTGGGAGAGTCTTGCTTAATTAAAAGATAACTTAAGTTAACATGTTAAATACCTGGAGTCTCTCCGACCCTTGGGGAGATTCAAGCACTTTTTAAACAGAGAGCTCCCCACCTTAGAAGGATTATGCCTCTCTTCTTTGTCCGTTATTAGGCAACTTTGCTAATGTAGGGCTCTTTGACCCATAAATCCCCACATTATTTATAAGCCATTATGCCTCCCTCCTAGAGAGGAGAACCTGGGACATGGAGCAGTTACAGGATTTGCTCCCAATTCCCACTGCACGCGCTGCCATTTCTGCTCAGCACAAAGTAAGGCTTTTCTACCCAAATTTATACACAGTGAAAACAGTGCTTCCCTGGCTACAAGGCAGGACTTTCAACTGGAAAATAAATTAACAGAAACTCTACTTCCCCCCCCCCCCCCCACTACACACACGTATACAGACACACACAGGGTCTCTTTGCACACAACGGAGATTTTTCATAGGCTGAGGGAGTAGGAAGAAGAGACGTATTTTTGTCTCCTTGGCAAAGATATATTGGCAGCGCATCACTGAGTTGTAAAGATTGAGTAAGTACCAGAGTGTGGCCCCGTTAAGAGAAGGGGGTTTTGGAAAGCTGCCCTTTGGCTGCCTGCGCCCGTCTGCCAGGACCATTGCAGGGATGCTGCCCTGGGGGGGGGTTCAGCGTGTGGGACCCCAGACAGCCTGTACAGGCTCCTGCGGAGGAAGAGGAATCTGTAATACCTGGAAATGAGGAGCTGTCAGCTCTGCATCGCACCAGATGAAGCGTCTGAAGGGGAGGGGAGCTGTAAATCTCCCCTTGTGCATGGCGCCGTTCCCGGGTGGTCGGAGGTGCTGCCTGCCTCCCGAGCCGCGTACCTCTCGGGAGGTCTCGCCAAGGTGGTGACAAACTGGTCCTCTCCTGCTTTCAAAACTGGAGAGGAAATATGGTCCCCGAGATGCTGTTATACAAGGTCAGGGAGAGAGATGAAGGACTGAAGAGGGAGGGCTGTGAGGGAGTCCAAGGCACTAAGTCTGTGCAGCCGGGCACGAGGGCACCTGCCTTTTGACCAGGCTTCCCGGCAAAAGGAACATTTCTTGGCTTTTCTCCTCCCAGCTGTAAACCTTGGCAGTCACTTCCATGCCATCCTAGGACAGCAAAAAGCAATAAGCATTTCTGGTTACAGTGGAAGATGTGCCTGATGCTGCTAAGGGCTGGGACTCTCAGATACATTATTTAAATCCAAGTATGAGATCCCAGACTGGTTTGCCCAAAGCTACCACCACCATTATCCTTCCCTGATGCAGGTAGAGACATTTCGTAGTAAAATGCAATTCTGAAATGCTGAAAAGAGAGACGGAAGTAAACTCAGAAATCTCGACAATAAAATATTTATGCATCTGTGCTTTAGTGCATTGTAATTTTGCATGATACGCTTTGCTTTTCAAGACTGACTAGATTAAGGCACTTCTGATTCATTAAACACATTTTCCCAAATGCTGTTTCTACAAATATTGTTGGGCCATTGTGCTTAGTTGTATTTATTAACTGGTGTAACAAGGAAGTTACATCTTCCGTAAACCTGAAACCTGAGAGGAACCCGCTTAAATGTGTCGCTCTGAATCTCAGCAGAGAAGAAAACAGTTCAAATGAATAATTAAAGCTTAAAGAGGTCATGCTGCTTTTGCAGTCTCATTTTTATTTGTCACTGCTTAGTTTGCATTAGGAAATAGAAAGTTTCAGGTGCAGGAGCCAAATGAAATCTCTTCTGCATGTGTTCATTTAAACAGATCTATTTGGTAGCCATCTCTATTTTTATGTATTAGGTCATTTGTTAAATGTAATAATTTAAATCAGTCCTGGGCATTATAAGTTTCAGGCTCTTAATTTTCATCAGGCAGTGGCTTTGTGCATCGCCTCGCCTTCTGTCAGCAGTACGAGCACCGACTCCTCGGCCGGGCAGGGCTGTGGATGCAGGCAGAGCTGCTCAGGGAGGACCCAGGTCGCCATCTGGTCCCCGTCTCCGCAGGCACCACCAATCTGCCAAGCTCCTGCTCTCCTCCTAGGCCCTCTGCTCGCCTCCGGCCACCCACCGCCCACCCTTCCCGTCTCCTCCTCCTCCTCCTCAGCTCTCTCTCCCTCCCACTTTCTTCCAAGCTTCCTTTCCTCCTCCCCTGCGAACCACCTCCCGTTCCTCCCCGCTCTGCCCCAAAGCGCTCCTTTTCCTCCTTTTTTACATAGCGCTCTGCCCGCCTCCCCCAGGCCCTTATTCCCCCAGAGCTGCTCATCATTTTCCTCCCCCTCTCAAGGTGCCCCAGTGAGACCAGCCTGCCCCATCTCCTGCTCGAGGCTGGCCGCAGCAGGGACACACCGTCCTGGCTGCCAAGGCACCCTCTACCACCAAATGCCTGAGACACCCGAGCCTGCCAGCACCCACCCGCCGTGAGGGTATGGCACCTTTCGGGTTGCACGTACTGCTGGGAATCAGGAATAACCAAATCAGTAATAACTCTAATTCAAGCTAAAGTCCTTCATATTTCCTTTATATTTTCTTCCAGGATATATTACAGTTGCAAAATATTTTTGTTCCTTTTATTTTTTCACACTGGAACTTAGTCTTTCTAACCAGCAGCTCTGTTATTTTTTCCCAAGGTTAGGCATTAGCCCTGGGTATCCAACTGGACAACACGGTCTCTTGGATGCACTGCACTAATCTCTCCTAGTGGAGTGTCTTTTCCACTAATACATCACGCAGATGATTTTTGAAACCTTTGCCTTGCATTTCCCAAATCCAGCCATCAGTAGGGTTTGGCAGTTACACCCCTTTCTCCTAACCTTTAGATTCCCCGTTGTCATCTGCCTTGTTTCAGTCCCGCATCACTGATTGTGCATGATCAATCTCTAGAGGTTTAGCTTCTATGTATAACTCAACAAGCTGGCATAGAAATGAGGAAGACATGCTCCAAAATGAATGCGGATCCAACTCAAGGTCACTGCATTACGAAGACAGACATATTGCAAGCATTCCCTTCAATTAAGTTGATTTATGGAGCAAAATTTCCCTATTGCTTCTTCAATATCCAACTGTTTTTCTAAATGCCATCATCTTATGATGAATCACCATGGATTGAAGAGACATGGAAACATTACAAGATTCCAGGAGTGTCCAAATATTCTGCATATTCCTAATCAGTTAACTAGCGAGCTCCTATATCACTACTTTCCAATCTAACCCTCACTTTTTTTTCATGAAAAAAACTTTGTGGTGAGCCGCAAATGAGCCAAAAGAAAGTTTTTTAAAGAAAGAGTTCAGTTCTAGATGTCAGGTTAGAGACATTCCCTGCTATTAGAGCAGACAATAATTCATTTTATGCAGAGAGGTAATTATGTGGTGCTTTGTAAGCTCCTGCTACACCAAGAGATCTCACAAGTCGTATCAATAACATGAACCACTAGATCTGGAGGGGTTTTCCATTACAGAAGCATTCTGTGCATGCTACCCCAAACATCCCCAGGAATTATCCAGGTCCTCGTTCTGGAGAGCTGTATCTTAAATTTTAGACTGCCTTATGACAACTGCAAACCTGGCCTGTTGTGAAACGAAGATGTTTCAGGAACCTGGAAAAAAGGCAGTTTAAGAGGGTCTAAAAGTAGAAATTAAGGCGGCAATAGCTCAAGGCTGCACGTGTATGAAAGTTGAGGTGGCAGAAGATGCAGGGGATAAAGCATCACACATTGTACTGGGTATATGTTTCATCTAGTTCAAGAACAGTATTCATTCCCCAGACATGACCATGACTACGTCTCAAATTATAAACTCAGTAGGGACTTTGAAGAGACGTGAATGTCCATTTCCTTAAATTTCCTCCCCCGGGTAGTGACGAGCCATGATACAGGCTTTATAGACATGCTGCGATCATAAGAATTGAAACCATCAAGCCCTGGTTGATCACCATGTTAATGAGGGAGAACTGATGAGTTACTGAAGTAAGGGAAACCAGATGGATAAAAACCAAACTATCCCTTAAGGGAAACTTGATTCCAATTGTGCCAACACAGGAAAAAAGCACAGTTTGACAATGTGAAAATAAACACAATTTGTCATTTTGTAGCATATGAACGCTTCATCAGACAAAATGACTATCTGTTCTCAAAATTGCATCCGGTACAATTTGGCATTTCAGCCCTCTCATAATGATTGATGGACTGGCAGCAATCTGCCTGAATGAGCAGTCTTTGTACTGGTGAATGTATGTCAGGGTCAAGAATCTTTATTTCTATTTAGTAGGCATGGAGGTGTTGGGTTGACGGTTGGACTAGATGATCCTAGAGGTCTTTTCCAACCTTAATGATTCTATGATTCTAATATTGGGGGGGAAAAAAGTGGATTTTCATCCAAATCAAGATATATCTGAGTCCTAGCTGGCATTCAGGCCACCACCACAACTTATTTCCCACTGCTCTCTGAGGTGTTGGAGCTATGGTGGCCACTTTGTAGTTACAGTTGTGAATAACCAGTCAGTCTCTGACACATTGTGCCGAAAGCACTGCTGGTTACTGAAGTACCTCTTTAAATTAAAGCATTTTGGACCAGAATGTAAGAAAGAGGCTGGAAACTCATTGGAGAACGACTTTCAGTTTGAAGCTGTGATGGGTGAAGATGCTCACCTAAGAAGCCAACACCAGCTCCTGAAGTGTTAGACCAATTTTATATAAGGTAGAAAAGCCAACTGCAAAACTCTAATGGAGGTTTCTATCCAAGCTCCAAATTCATTTTAAAAGGGAGAGAATGATTATATCAGCCACCCAGAAACAGCTTTGGCAAAGCAGCAGTGGAGCAAAGTATGGAAATGAGTGGTGAGACAAACTTCTGGGCTGCCGGGATAAAGGACTGCGGCATGAGATGCAGGACGAGACGAGGTGTGAAGGCAGAACACAGCAAGCGTGGGCCGTGGTGGTAGATAGAAAAGCAGACACAGAAAAGTGAGTTAACAACCCCATGACAACTGGAAATGTTGACAGTCTCTTGGGACTGAGCCAGGCATGGGAACGCTTGCTGTGGCAGGGCTAACTTAGCTCTGACTTGAAAATGTTCCTCAAGCAGCATCACCAGCATTGCCCAAAAAAAATCGTCATACCCAGGTTGAGGAATTGCCCCTATTTCCCTGTGCAGATGATTTCCAAAAATGCAAACTGAACATCAGGGTTGGAAGTATGTCAGTGTTTCTTCCTAGAAAATACAGTCATTCCCCCAATAAGCTCCAGAAAAAGGAGCAACAAAAAAGTCTAAAATAAGCCACGGACCCCCCCCCCGAAATTTCCCCCTCTTTGCCATCCAAGCAGCAGCACAAGAGGGCACGGTTAATAAGGAGCAGATTGCAGGTGGTGGCAGGAAGACCGTCAGCAACGCACGGAGGGGCTGCTGGGGATGCCTGGGCAGTGGTGGTGGAATAACGCAGCACGCGATTTTAGCTGCTGTTTGGCCAAGGAGAGGCATAGGGAAAGGGATAGGAGCATTGCCAAATACCTCAATCATGACTTCTGTGGCCAAAATGCTGGTTTATGAGAGGAACATTCGAAGAAAATGGAAATTAAGTAGCTCAAAACAACATGTAACATACAATCAACTCTTATCTACTTCACTGCTGTCCTACATTTCCCTGATACTATTGGTATTCACTGTGGTAGCACAAGGACACTTAGTACTTCTGGCAGCAGTTTTGTAATGACTGAAGAGAATTCAAAGGACAGCAGCCAGACACTGTGATGTGTTTTATTAGCTCCCAGATGTGCAGGTGAGGTGAATCTTCGGGAAATGAGTTTCGCTGCCACGGATTTTCTAACATCACTCAAGGTCTCAAATAAAATCTTATAATGGAACAAAAGGCTGTCAGAATTTTAAAGTCATCGTTGGCAAAGCATCTTTTCTGCATCTGTTCATTTCTTAGAAATACAAATGCACAACATCTTTGATGATATTTGCCCAGCTGAAAACAGAAGGTCGGATGCTGAGCCTGTGTATACCCACGTGAATTAAAACCAACTGAGCTTCTGCAGGCATTTCCCTGGATGCTTTGTGGTGTAGGTGATCAGAATCTGGAGATGCTTTACCAGGCGGTACAAAATAGCGTTCAGGTGTTACGTCCTGGATTGCAGCGTGCCAAAATAATATTGCTCAAAGAGTAAAATTGCTCAAGCCAGAACTAGAAGTCACCACCCAACAGCAGACTTCTTCACCACCCAAGTGAGGTACATCTTCTCCTGTGTGGCTAACTTCTTTGGGCAACGGGGAGCATCCACTGGTATCTGGAGGACATCATCAGCTAAGGCACCACATCTAGGCCACGGGAAAATCAAGAGTGTTCGAAGAGAAAAGGGTGGGTCATGACATGAAGGTCAAACTGCCCAAGCAGGAACCTCACCAGTCGCTACTTATGGCTGTGAAATTGGCAGTTGGATCAGTGGAGATGGCTATTCTGCAATGTGGAGCATGAGCTCCACGACAGTTTGAGACCACTGTAGAAAAAAAGTAATGCAAGGAATAGAGCAACACAACCTCCTTTCTGCGGGGATATGGTGAAAGGAGAAGCTGTGAGCGAGGCAGCTTCCAACTGAGAGAGCTTTGTAGAGGAGCACCAAGGAGAGGCTGCAGATGGCAAAGGGCAATCAGATCGGACACTGCCACAGTGCAGGCAAGTTGGGGAAAGCAGATTAGAATATCCTAGAGTAAATACTTGAGAGTGGTGGCATAAGACAGTCTCTTCTCTCATAGACAGTCTATGATAAATACAGGAGGGAGCATTAGCTACTATACAAAGCTAAGAGAAGTGGAGTGAGGTTAATGGTGGGACTGAGTATGTCAAATGACAAGATAAACTGAGACCTGTTCCTAGAGAAAATGTGCTTTTGCCAGACTTGAGGGCAATGGCGAGCGCTAACGATAAAGGCCGGGGTGAGAGCGGAGCGCGATCCCCTGCCAACACCAGCTACCAGCTCATTTGCAAGTGCGTGGGCAGAAGCAGCTGCGAGCTGCTCGGTGCGCGTCTCCTCCAGCACCGCTGCCGCCAGGATGGTCTGAGCCCTCGCGAGGCGTTAAACACACCGGGAAGGTGTTTTGTGTTTGAAATCATTAAAGAGGAGCAAGATGGAGCCAGCAGCAAAAGCAACCCGTAGTTATTCACGTGGCACTGAGGGGACCGATGGAAAGCTCTAAGCAGCGGAGGGTCTGTAGGCAGCGGAGATGGAGGACTGGAAAAGGGGGAAATTCATGTCACAGCAGAAGATAAGAAAATAAGAGACTCAAGGAGGAGTTTTGCTTTGCCCACCAGACAATTGAAAATAGATCAAAAGAAGAACCCAAAGGGTTTGTTAGAGCTAACAGCTCCTAAGGAAGAAAGTGGGGCAAATTTCAGACATTTGAACATTTTAAAATAATTTTCTTTTTGCCCGGGAAGTAGAGGGGGAGCAAACAAAGGGAGAAGACCAGATTCTGATATCGCTGTTACTGGGTGAGGCAGATTTGAGTCCACTGCACTGAAATCAGAATCTGGCCCTTAAGTAGACAGTTCAGCCCCCCGCAATGAGAAACAAGTGAATTCGGAGTTGCGGGATGAAAGATAGAGAAAGAAGGAAAGGACTTTTATGAGGAAAAATAGAAGGTTATTATTTCACTGTCTCAACACCTGTAGAGAAACATGGTTAAGATTCAGGATAATTTCCTTTTAAAGACTCAGCTGAGCTGAATTTGCTTTAACCTGACCATGACGCACACAGACAGCTAGTGATGGTCACTGGTTTATGGTACCATGCTAGCCCACAGTTATGGGAATGGACTTCTAGTCTTTTTAGATCCTAAACATTTTCTGAAAACAAGACCTACCCTGACAAAAGCATGACAATAACCCCAGGTACTAGCTGTGCTCTTCTTCAAATTCACCTTCAGGATGAAACAAAAATACAAACTGTCATATGGACAAATATTTCCCGGACTGGCAGGACTCAGAGGGTGTCAGACAGCATCTGTCTCAAAAACAGCCTATGCTTTGAAGTTTCCAGCTTCGCAAGGCTCTCACAACAGCCAAACTTTTCTCAAAGGCAGATACCAAATAAATGTGTATTTAACCTCCCGAGGCTTCTTCCTCTGCTGGCTCCATCCTCCGTGGCGATGAAGGCGGCGTTACAGCAGCAATGTGCAGCAAATTCACATGGGGTGTGTTTTGCACACGACCTGCATCAATACTTCATGATTTCTTTTATAATGACAGCATTAAACATCCTCTGACAGAGGCTCACAGGATCTGTGCTCGTTCAAGTAACTTAAGGACAGGCCTGTGAAATTCGCAGCAAACAGCAGGAGACAAATAATCAAACTCGGAACAATTTAACATAGGAAGTACCAAGTTACAAAAAAGATATCTAATGCTGTTCTTTGTGGCCTGAGTGGAGAGCTCAGGACCATAACAGTGCCTGTTTGACCATCAGCACCACAAAGCAGGTTTTGAAGGTAAAAGGAGGGGCACCACCCATTCCTCTTTTCAAGGGTTATTTTATGATGAGAGGAATGAAGAGAAAGTTAACTCGGTGGCTGCATTTGCCGTTGTGTGTCAATCCAGTGAGACAGGGGAGTTGTACTGGTGGAAAATCAAAGAAATGAACACAGTGCACAGAGAGACTCCACGCTATAAATTTTGCGGAGGGGAACATTTTTTGGCATGTCTGATCTCCTTTGCTCACTATTGCTCAAATCACACTGCAAAGGATTTCAGAACCTGTCAGCAGAGAAATCTTCCTAAGGAAAAAAAATATATAACTGTTTCTCTCCTCCCCTGGCAGAGTCCAGCGCTGACACGCTCTCACTCACTATTAATAGAGGTTCTCCACTGTTGTCCAAGGGAAGTGCAAAGCCATGCCATTAGGGAACCCAGTCCCACACGGCATGCTCAGATGGACGCTGTGTTCAGGCAACTGCTGGTACAACAGCCCCACTCTGCATGTCACGCCTTTCTTGTTGTCTGGGATGTTATCTGTCAGCCAGCCTTCTCTGTGCTGATATATGCAGAAAACTTGTCATTTAAACATTCAGATATTCAAGTGTTGCAGTAAGTCGGCTAACGGTTGGCTCTGGAACTGAAGCACAGCGTTTAATCACAGAATAGATGCAACAAGCAGAACCACCGGGCCAAATTTCCCATGGTTCCTTACTAATTGCCCTATTTTTAATATACAGTCAGCTCCTTGCAACTTGTATTCCCTGTATCTGGAAGCACTTGTTGTCAAATGATCTTGAAAATCATTTCCTTCCACATCTTCAAAGCACCCCAGAAGACCCACATTTGCCAGAAAGAAACCAGCTGGTTAGTGGGATTTTAGGCTGGACAATTATGGGGTGTATTTACCTGCCCGCAGGTAATTGCTGTAGCCACGCGACCACTTCTGCAGCTGACATTCATAGCGCTCATTCCATCAGTCTAACCCCCCTCAGGAGAAAACCCTGCTTAACTCTATTAATAGTGTGCACGTGTGTGCACTGAGTATCTGTAGCTGCTCAAGAGCTACAAGAATGTGGCGTGTTGGCAGGGGAGAGTTTGATCCAAGGAGGTCACAAGTGTCTGGTGTCCCATGAGAAAACCAGAAAGGCTTCTCAACCAAGTCCCAAAACTGATGTTTTACTGCATAGTCTCACCAACAAGGGCGGGCGAGAGGGCTGGAAGATGAAATAGTTAATCGAGCAATAGCTCTGCAGAAGCTGTTGATGGAGAATGAGGCAGCAGCTCAACCCATCTATCCTCATGTGTCTCCCACTGCTATCAGATATCGCCTCCCGTAAGCTCGTGCTCAGAGCAAGGAGACAAAAATTGCTATTGACAGAAGCACCCTGCAGACAAGGTCCTCTACTGCAAAGCTGCTAGCGTCTCGCATGGTGGAAACCTATTTTAAATGACAACAGAACACTAATGTTATGGAAAGATCATGTTGTATATTTTTCAGGATTAGGGGGGAGGAGAAAACAAAGGTACAGCTTGCCTTGACAAATATTGTCAGATATTTAAGTGCTCTATCTTCCAGTGCTGATTTGCGCAAACACTTCCAGGGCATCAGGGAATGTTGTCATTGATAAATACTAACCACGGGAAATGGCTGATGGTATGGCCAACAATGACGTGATCATGTAACGCGTGGCCTCAAACAAAGTTAATAAGCATTTGCATCCTACAGCATTAACCGTCGCGCTCAGTCATCAAAAAATAAACCCCCAGTGAACAATTCTGCAATGGTACAGGCAGGATTATTAAAGGATTATTTGAGAAAGAGCAAGGAGAAGGTAGTATGTCATCAGAATTGGGGATCACTACTTTGATTTACTGTTGAAAACTCTATGTACTTTGAGATCTCAAACCCCAAAACAAAGCTTAATCTTCACTTAGGCACTACAATTCCCTCCCTTATCACATTATCTGAGTACATCACACTCTAATTATAGTTATCTGAACAACACTTAGTGAGATTGGGAAGTACTAACCTTGTCAGAGAAGCCCTTGAACGCAGAGTAAAACCGAGTCAGAAACAATTTTTAGTTTTTAAATGCCAGCTAAGTACGCTGCAACCAGTGGAAAAAAATGTTCTTACACTATCAGCAACACTTCAGAAAATTTGTGTCTTCATTATCATTAACCCAGATCCTGAAGTCCTGGCTCAAAAATCAGAACAAACTTATTATTATGAGGAAAAAAATGCATTATAATATTAGTATTTCTAAAAGCGTCATTTAAAACATATCAGTAATCATTCAAAGAAAGGAGTAATACTTATAGCATCTCAGTGGGATATTATTCTTACTCTCAAGAGGTATCCAGAAGTGCTTCTCAATATTTTAGTATCCGTTAGGCAGTGATTGCAGTTTATTTATCTCTCTCTAGTGGGCACAGAAGGAGAAGTTAAATATTCCGTCTTCCTCTCCAAAGTATATAAGGGACTGTATCCTCAGACTCAAGCAAACTAAAAAAATCTCTTTTCCACGTCACATCCTGGTGTGGAAAACGGCCCGTGCATGCCTTCCTGAGCATGGCCCGGTGACCACGTTTGTCTACACTTTTCTTCAACGCATCCTCTGTTGAAGCCTTTGAGAAGAGCTTCAAGGCGTTCAGGCCTTGTGCAGATGCTGTAGCATAGCTGCTGCTAATTTAGTTGAGGTTTTTCCTGCTGCCTCATCTGTTTCATGTCTTTTATTCTTTTGCATTGCTTTACATGCTAGGGCATGGAGCCAGGTATTTCACCAAATCTCAGTTTTGTTTTGTTTTGGGTTTTTTTGTGTTTAAGTACAAGTCAGACTCTGCTGTTGTGCTTTGAAAGATGACTACTGCTTCAGCAGCTTCCACCCAGCTAGTTTTAATTTTTCCCAAATCTGAGTTTCCAAGTCCATCATTATGAAAAAAAGGTATTGTTACATTTCCCAGCAAAACTTTGTTTCTGATACTTTGTGGATTGAAAGAGCCCTCAATACCCTGTAGATCAGCAGAGTTCTTGATCGCGACTTCAAGCCTCACTGAGAGTTTAATAAGCTGCTGCTGAGTTATATGACACCTATTAAGTTTATGGAAAAAATTTATCCAGTCTGTTGCTGTTATTAGCTATCAAATACCATAGACACTAGAGAGGACCCTGAACCAATATCTGTGATCTGAACTACAGCAAAAATATTGGGAAGAATATTTTGGATTCCCAGGCTTTGATACAGGCCCAAATTGCACAGCCATTTGCTATTTCTATAAAAAGTTGGCCAGAATGACCAATCTCAGTATCCCTAAGAACTGGAAATAGAAAGGAACTCCCAAGCTCATCTAGAATTTTCTGTTTGGGGCTAATTATCCTCTTTTTTCACCTCTGCTAGACTTGCTAATACTCTTTCATGTGACAGGCTCCAGATATAAGGACAAGGAAATGAAGGTTTCCAACCATAAAAGAGGAAAAGCCCAGACACTGCTAATACCAACCCATCCTGTCTTGCTGATGCGTTTCAGTCCTGCGATGGAAGGGATGGCTTCATGGCCTCCGTGTAAGAGAAAGTTCTGCTAAGGGGCCCATTTCGTTCAGAAGTTTAATAACGTGAGGCCATTTTACAGAGGCCAAAACTCTCCATCAATCCATCAATGCTGCAGACACAAGAGGTTTGAGGAACATTTCAGTCTTGCAGACTTCTTGTCTCTTAATTGAGTTTCTGGAAGTGGGACATTTATTTGGGCTGTCGCCCATGTCCATGCCCTGTGAATGTGCAAGTTCACAAAGCAGCCTTTCGTGGACAGAGCTCTCTCCTTCGTGCATCTACCTGTTTGCACAGGAGTTTGGGAGCTCAGTTACCTGTGGTACTTCTACTTGTCTATCAGCTCTGGATAAATTCAACCAACTACCTTAAAAGTTATTGGAGGAGTACATACAGACTGAGAGACAGCCCACCTATACACACACAAGCACAGAGTCATTGAAAAGCCTATTTCCATAGGAAATTAGAGTGAGAAGATTATTTAGATTTTTTCCTTAATGAATAGGAGAGAGAAAAAATCATACTCTGAATGTATTCCCTCTAAATTGGCACACCATAATGAAGACTCTCAAGGAAATGACCGTCCACTCTCAGAGGCCCTGTTATGCTGGGAGAGATTTGGTCTGATTGCGTGAACTGCCATAAAAATAAGCACTGGCATCTTTAAAATCTGAATTTTGGATTGCCTTGCTGGAGAGCCATCAGGAGCAACAAACCAGCTGATGGCAAACAGAGGGATGCATGGGCAAACATGCTTAGCCGGAGCAGTCCCAGCTGAAGTGCTCTCGTCCGCCTGCCAGACAGGACAGATGTGTCACTTCCAGATGTGACGTGAGCCATTTACTTCTTGTTCACAGCCTTTGAAGTGCTGTGCAGAGAAAGCCTGAGCCGTTACCGCAATTAGAGTAGATACATCATTTACTGGAAGAATGAAATGCACTGTAGTAGCAAACCTGCAGTTGACACTCACAGGGTGCAATTGAAATCCTCTGGATTAGTAATTCTTTTGAGATCTTTGTAATCATTGGTAATAGGTAGTGAAATAAATCCATATTTATATCCTACAGACTGCAGCTGTGCTTCTGTTAAAGTAGTATTAACTGATGGGTTTTAAATCCTTCTGCTAGCTCGAGCTGTAAGCACCGAAACTCCTGTGCAGAGGATAACTCATCCTGGGTGATGTATGTTCCTGAGCACGAAAGCGCTGGTTAATGAATAATGAAAGCACCAAGGCAGAATCACACCTCGGGGCTTCACTCCTGCAGTAAGCTCTCTGGGGAGAGGTCCCCGTGCAGCTCGCTGTGCAACAGCAGTCCCGGCTACCGCGGCTAAGAGTGGCTATGGATAACCGTGATGATAGAAAATAATACAAAATACTAATGTAAAGCTGTACCCAGGTGGACAAAGTGCTGAACCTCATCTTGTTCAGTCGAGTGAGGGGTTCATCTGGCCAGCTCTGGCGTTGTTCCTTCAGGTATCAGGAGTGCGCACTCGTGCCCTGACTTACTGCACAGGCTCCCGGTTAACTAAACAAATATGCCATTAAAAGCTGAGCCAACCTTGAGGGAGACATATGGGTTTAAATAGCAGCAGAAAGAGATTTATGGACTTGTTTTCCAAGCCTAGAGAGTAATTGAAGAGGCCTCAGACAGTTCAACATTTACCAGCTCTGATAAGGGAAACCAGCACTTCACTGGGGACAAGGCGGGAGGGGTGATGGGTGCTAGATTGGCACTCAGCTTTGCTGTGGAGCCCCAGGCATGGATCAGGGACCCAGAGTGACAGTCACTCTAGGAAGAAAAAGAAGCTTGGCAAACTCGGTATGCTTGTAAGATAAGCACGGCGCTGATAAAGCAAAACACAGATTAAAAAACTCAAGAGAACGATATTAGTGGCAGACTGAAGAAAAGAGCCCAGGAATCCTGGCTCTCTCTTCCTTCAGCTAGGCTTCAGCCCAATCTGCCCAAAATTCCTGACCTTAGAGATGGTCGCATAAAAAAAATCAGTGACCAACCCTACAGGAGAATAATTTACTTATACAACCTGGGAGGAAAAGGAAATAGAGCAGAGCTGGCAAAAGTGCATTTACCTGGTTCTATTCCTTATGTGTTATGTTTGGTTTGTTTTCATTTAGGAATCTACAAAGGACATTGCTTCCGAATCAACCACTTCCCTGAAGACAATGACTACGACCATGACAGCTCAGAATACCTTCTCCGTAAGTGAAAAGTAATACCTAAAACACAGGATTAACAGACATGGCCAGAGAGACTTTCCTGGGTTTCTCTTCTGTAGAGTGCAACCCAAGTCTTATTCATTGCAAGAGACTGGCCCAAGCTGGGTGGCACAGAGCAGCGGTGACGTACGTCCAGTTCACGCTGCAGCTGGCACAACCATGACCCTTGGGGACGCCCGTTTCAGGGGTTTCCTTCAGCCAGGGGAACGCTCATGATTGTGGTGCCCGTTCTCTAAACATTAGATGGAAAATTTTCAAATGAAAACTGCAGCTATCGTTCCCAGATCGGCGAGGATATTTTACAGAGGGAGTATTTATCTGATTAGTGTATCAAAACAGGTTTGAGGAGTGGGTTCCAGCCCAATAGGAAGGTTTTCCTAATGCTTAAATCCAACCCTTATGCAAGCCTCATCCTTTGCAGCTGCTGAGCCACCTCCCCCTTCAGTGAAATTACTGCATTGTAGGAAGGAAGCTGAAATTTCTGCAGCTAAGAGCAAAATCTCAGCACGAACATGGGCTGTGGTTTCCCTGCACGGACAGCCAGCCGTTGCTGCTCCGTGCTGGTGTGTAATCCCCCACAGCAGTAATTTCATCCACCAACCTGGTGCTTGAAATAAGGCCAATCATTTCATCTCCTCCAGACGACCATTCACTCAGGTGATGGGAAATCTTGGAGCCTGAGTGTGAAACTTCACGAATCCTGCAAAATTTGAGTTCGATTTCCCCTTGCCCGGAGGACGCCTTGCCTAGTTGTTCCTTTTGAACAAGAGAGCTGACCAGCCAAGCTGAAAGCAATATCCTTTACCAGAGAAAGGAACTGCAGTTCACAAGGTGTTGGGAAAGCTTCAGGGAGCAATGAGTGACGCTGGTAGCTGATACACCCGGCAAGGCAAAACACTCCTCAATTACACTGCCATTAATTACCTGAAACACCACTTAGAGAACCACTCTGCCCTTCTGCTCACTTCTGGGAAACAGCTTCTGGTTGCTAAGACAAGAAGAAAGAATAAAAATCTCTGAAAAGTGTGCTTTACCAGAGAACCCAGATTTTTTTTATCTTTACTCTTGTCAATTTAGATCAGTCATAGTGCTTGGGTGACATGATTTCAGTGCGAAGGCAGGCTAGCAGAGTGTGAGCACAGCTGCATTTATCTTTCATACAAAGCCTTGGAACCAATATTAAATTGATGCCAGGTCAGCTTTAGGAAAGAAATATCATTAGTAAAAGGACTGTTAAGGAAAATGGAATTAAGTAGCGTCTTGATAAAAGTGTATTATGCCTTCTCTATTTGGAGAAAAGGGAGAACTGGGAAAAACAGGCTACAGCTCCGCACTGAGACATGAGATTGGCAAATTGTAAGTGTACTTGTGACGGGTGTTCCTAAAAGCTGTTTTCCAAAGTGACTAAGTACAGACCTTAAAAACAAGTTGGTTCAACCCTTTATGTCTTCTGCAAAATCAGGCTCCAGCTGCTCCCCCCGCAGAGGAGAGCTCATCCTCACGTAGTCTGCAGGGGTAACAGGACTCCTCTGCTTTAACTTCTATACGAAAAACTGCAGCTCCACTTAAAAAGCGTATGGTTGATTTAGAGATTACTGAAAGGTTACGTATCTAAATCCAGAAGAGATAAGCTCATACGTATATGTAATAGGAACCTAATCATTGTCTAACTAGACACAGACAAGAGGATATTTGCATCCTGTTTCAAAGGAGACGTGACGCCTTCCATCCCATTTGTGCCCTCTGTGCAACACCTTTGCAATCTGCTGTCTCTGTATCATTCACCGTGCTTTTTAGCCATTTCTTGGCACAAGTCTCGTGGAGGGTTATGTTGGGGGTAACCCTCATTTTTCCTGTCTTGCTTAGACAAAGGCACCAACACCGTGCATCTTGTGCTCCCGAACGAGCAGCACGAGGGGTCTCAGCCTGCTCCACAGTTACCAATCTAATATAGGCTTCAGATAAATGTAAATATTATGGTGCTAGCAGAATTGAGCCCTGGTTCAAAACCCTATTGAAATCAGTGAAATAATGACTGATTTTAGGGGACTTTGGTCCGGGGTGTGGGTAGGAGCGGGAGTTTGGATTTTGCCCTTCGACATTTGCTGCAAAACCAAGCAAACGGCAGCCACAGTGACAACTAACACATGCAAAGGAGCTCAGAGAAGACCCCTCCTATTGAACCTTCCCTGTGGCAACACACGCCAATCTGTGTGTCTAAAAAACATCCCCTTCGCATGTCTGTGCAGAGCCCCAGCAAGTGCCAGAGGTATCGCTGCCGCGCGCAGAAAGCCCATGCAGCCCCCGGGGCTGCTGCCTGCATCGCCCAACCGCACACGTGTGCTCCGGCTTCCCTCCTCTCCTGCGGTTCTGCAGGCACACAGAAACCAAGCTGCTCCGATCCAGCACTGCACGAAGCACATGCACCTCTCCCTTTGCAGGAGAGGGCATTTCAGCCGTACTCGTCCTCACCGCTCGTGTGAGGATGTCAGGGCTCTGCTGCGGTGCAAAAGTGCAGCCATGAGGAGGGAGGGGTACTGGGGACCCCGTTTCAGGGGCATGTCTACGCTTTCACGCGCTTCTTCCCCACATGCTATAGCATCCCCTTTTTAAAGCCATTTGCTTGGCTCCTGCCTTTCAGAGGAGAATAAAAGCACGAGCGGAGTGCCAGGGCTCGCAGCCCCGTGGGGAGGAGCAGCACGGCACGCTGCGGTGCTTCACCGAAGGAGGTGTCACAACGCATAGCGGTGCAGAACAGCCGATGCAAACAGACAGGACGGTAAACAAGAAAAAAAAAAGCAGGGGAGAAAGCAAAAACCAGATTGCCTTAATGTTTTTTGATGTGCTGTCATTTTATTACCAGTATCAGGAGGCATATGTAAAAAAATGAGCTTCCTTTTAAATTTCAGAGCTAAAAGTACACATTGTAGGAAAAAAATATACTGTAGAGTTTTACAGGAAGAGAACACTGTGTGTTTTGTTTCTCTTCACATTAATTATCTACTATAGAAAAATTATCTCGGGAGATTATTGCTACAAGTAGAACAACACCCCCCACCCACCCCCATATTTGGCATATCTGGCAAGTTCCTTCTGATTATATCACTGAAGCATTTTAGGAAAGCTCTTTTGTTTAATTGAACTCATTATAAACAGCATGAACATAAACTATAGAAAACAACAACCAGAAAGGGCCACAGTAGATTTTAAGCCTAGGCTGCCTTTTGTCAGGACAGTAACAGACAGTGATTTGGGGTGCCTTCATGTCCAGCAGCACAAAGCCCAACATCATTGAATATTTTTCTAATAACTGACTCTAAAAACTGACTGAAAAGTCAAAGCCCTGTTACCTCACACCAGACACGTGGGGATCCACCCAGGACAAGAGAGTGGGCTCTCAGCACTCCACGGGCTTTGATTAGAGACCTTACACCCTCATTACTCGCGTTTGCCAATTATTGCAAGACACTGTCGGAATAGTAATGCGTCCGACTGAATTGGGTTTAGATCTGGTTAGAAAATGCCCCATCTGTAAAGGACACGTGCAGCGGCATTGCCAGTTTTGGAAGGAGATGGACTTTTCTCGCTGTTGCAGATTGATATAGACATAAGCTTCCCAGGCAGGGATTGTCTTTTTTGTTTTATGTTTGCACCATCCTGATGCGGGCTGGGCCCATAACTGGGGCTCCCGGGGGCTTTGCAACGCGCACAAAAGCAATGCTGTTATTAAATGCCCAGCCCTGTCCCTCCTGCAGTCAGTGGGAGTTTTGCCACCCGTTATCGGGGGAATCATTAGGAGGCAATTCACGAAATTGGGAACGCCACGGCCATCAAAAGTAAAATGAGAAAGCATCAGCTGTAACATCTGGCCATTTCTCCTCGGGAAACGGGCGCCGCTCGCTGTGCGTGTCAGCCAGGAAGATGGCACCCGGGAGAGACCGCGTGGCTAATGGCTCCGCATCAGCAGATTGGTCCAGATGGCGGTTTGCTCCTCCGCGTGCACTCAGCCCTGGGGGTCCCCGTGTCCTCCCGGTGTGCTGTGGGGTTTCCACCCCTCTGTGACAGCAGCCTCTGACCCCCACCCACCTTGAGCATCCCCACGCCCCGGCACCCGCTCACCCTGCCGGGACTCCCCTTTGCCTTTGCCTTTCCACGGCCCCCAGCTTTGGGGCAATCCTGTTTTCCACAGCAGCATTCAGCAGCTTATCTCCCCTTCTTCAAAAAAATCCTCTGTCTATAGCAATATAACTTGCTCTGCCTTTGAGGAACGCCTACCAGGTTTTACCCCTTTGGTTTTTACAATACGGACTTCCTCTTCTTGTGCCTGTTTATTTTTTCTCAGCCCTTTTGTTCCCTCCCTGCCACTTCCCTTTCGATTATTGCTTGGTCTTGTAGTGACCCGACTTTGAAAGCTGGCTTAAAGCGGTGTTTTAAATTTTTTTTCAGGGATTTTATAGCCCATGCTGGTGAATGGACTGAAGCATAGAGAATTTGAAATGGCTCTACTTAGCTGTCAGGAAACTAAACACAAACATCTGAGACACACTTGTGAAAATTTCTTCCTTAGAATTCTGAAAGGTTTCAATGTCCTTAACATTCAACGAAAGAAAAAGGGGTTATTAGCTGTGCTCACTGGCAACACGAATGCTGCAGACTTGAGCTGTAATTTGCTCGCCTTGCGCACGTACCAAGGAACAGACCCGTCTGCTCGAGCCATCCCCAAACGTTGTAGGGTTCATAGCCAGCTCATGAATTTTTCACTGCCGCTCCCTGCGTTGATGTCGGGTCTTACTGTCACTTACCTCATGCTTTGCTAGAAACGTTCTGTACACGGTGGCATCAAATAATGGCGATAACGCTGGACTTTCTAGGAGAAAGCTCAAAAGATTTAAGCTACTCAGCTGAGAGTGTCTGTGCCCCATTGGCCACCTATCCATGGCCTCAGCTCCCAAAAACATGCACGGAAATGCAGAATCAGTGATAATTCCAGCAAAAGCCAGGGGTTTTGAGACTTTGTAGTCTCCACGCTTGCGCCTGAGGAGGCATCTGAAATGATTCCTGTCTGTCTTGGTTTTCTACCTATCTCCCCTCCAGGCATTGTCCGTGCCTCCAGTGTGTTCCCCATCCTAAGCACAATATTGCTGTTGCTGGGAGGACTCTGTGTCGGAGCAGGAAGGATTTACAACAGCAAAAACAACATTATTCTCAGCGCTGGGATTCTCTTTGTTGCAGCAGGTATGTTCTCCTTAAATTGAGTCCTTAAGAAGTGCTGCCTTTTTAAACTGAAAAGGACTGTGGAAAAGCTTGTTGGCAGTTCTCTCCCTGTACCCCTTTCCTGGATCGAGGGCACTTGCAACATCACGCTAGGCAAATTTCTTAAGACAAAAATATGTTTTTGAAGCTCTACAATAAGTGTATTCTAGAAAAGCTTTTAGTTTTCCTGAAAAAGGAAGCTAAAGTCAGTAACAAGCAGGTTTTACACTATTTAAAATGTATTAAACATTAGATGAATCAGGCACTTCTTACATCCAGGGACTTTTTCTTTTCTTCTGTATGATGGCAGAAAGAATTCACCTATCATAGGTGAGCCCATTTTTCACACTAGAAACATCTGAGAGAGTCAGCCACATTGTTAATAGCTTTCCCTGAAGCTCGGATTAAGCATGCTGCATTTAGATGAAAATTCAGCAAGGTGGAAAAGAACTTATCTTGATCAAGGTGAACAGCCATAGCCCTGAGCTCAAAATGTATTTTTATTATTATTCTGAATGTTAGAACCCCACTAACAATATTAGCGAGCTCCCATATGTGAATTCTTTCCCACCATGGCAATGAAGAGATGGGAACAAATCCTGCTGAATATTTTGGGATCCATGTGAGCATATGTGACCCAGATGTGGATCTGTTGTTTGTTTTTCAAGAATAAATGAAATCTTGAGATAAATGGAAGAGTAAATAAGTGTAATAAAATTTCCTACTTGTAATCTTTGAACCATTCAGGTCCAGAAAGTAACGTGGCTTGAATTTTATCTTCCCAGCCACATAACCACTGGTTTATGTTTTTCTCTCTCTAGGACTAAGTAATATCATTGGGATCATTGTCTACATATCAAGCAATGCAGGTGACCCAAGTGACAAGCGAGATGAGGACAAAAAGAACCATTACAACTATGGCTGGTCTTTTTATTTTGGAGCCTTGTCTTTTATTGTGGCCGAAACCATAGGTGTTCTGGCTGTGAACATTTATATTGAGAAGAACAAAGAGCTGAGGTTTAAGACCAAGAGGGAATTCCTTAAGACTTCCTCCAGTTCTCCTTATGCCAGGATGCCAAGCTATAGGTACAGGAGGCGGAGGTCCAGATCCAGTTCTCGATCTACAGAGCCTTCTCCATCTAGAGACATTTCTCCAGTTGGCATGAAGATAGCAAGCACCATTCCTATGAACGAAATCTCCATGTACACTCTTTCCAGAGAGCCTTTGAAGGTTACAACGGCTGCCAGCTACAACGCAGACCAAGAAGCCAGTTTTCTGCAGGTTCACAACTTCCTTCAGAAGGAATTTAAGGAGGGACTCCACGTCAACATGGTCAACAGGAGAACGACGCCTGTTTGAAGTACCTTCCTTCCTCGCGCTTTTTGAAGAAATATCGAAACAGAAAGGATCTGTCATGAAAGAGAAGGAGCGATGTTAAGATACCCTCTCACCTCTTTAATTGTGGCATGTGTTGAGGTAGAAAGTGGAGATCCTCTGGACCAACATAAAGATATTACATGCTCGTAGCTTTTTTTGAAGCTATTCGGAGTTTGTTTCTTTCAGTTCTTGGTGTCACGAGATGAAGGCAATTCATGTTCCTGCACTTTTGTAGTGTGTACAAAGTCTCGGAGAAACTGCAAAGGACTTGCCACCAGTGTGTTTTGAAGGATTACAGAAAAATTGTTGTACGACTTTTTTTTTTTCTAATATTGAGATCCCTTAATACAAACTTGCAAATATGATTTATAACCAAGTCCAAGGATGAATACGAACTACTCATCAAGTGAGCCACTTCCCTTTGACACAGCATAAGCTTTGCCTCTTTCAAAAAAAAAAAAAAAAAAGAAAAAAGAAAATATATTTTTGAAGGCAACACTTTCTAAAACTGACCTGTGCTACTGAAACCATAGAGCACCCGCGTACTGAGCATTAGAGACTCCCTGATGGGGTGGTAAGGGGGTCTCCCATTTCTGGGTGTAAGGCGTCCCTCGGGGCAACGCAGGTGGGGGAGAAGAGGGTGAGTGCATCTTGAAACACCTAGAAAGGGACGGATTAAAGTAGGTGGGACTTGAGCATATTTGCAAATATCATTTCTTGCCTAACATTTAGAAAACTTGAATTCTTATTTTGACTAGCCCTAGTGCCTGATCCGGCAAGGTGCTGAGTGCTGTCTGTCAGGAGCCCCTATAGACTACTTATAGCAAGAGCGAGAAGCAGAGCTGAGCCGGGGTGGCCCGCGCAGGTGAAGCCACCGGTTCCCTGCGACTGCATTCCTGTTTTCCTTACTGCTTCACAAGTGCAACACTAACGCTACTGGAAACTAAGATATCTAAGCAATGTGCGTAAGAAAATGAGAAGCTAATACGTTCGGACTAGCAAAACTTCCTGCAGCAATGGGAACTGAGTGTTAACAGAATGGATGACAACTTTGTATTTTTTAAAATAGAACAAAAATAATCACCATTTATGAGATATTTATTAAACTCTTTTTATTATGAATAAGTGCCGCATGGTGCAAGGTATAGTTGCTTTTAGATGGAAATGATGGTTCGACCTAATTTAATTTATTTTGTAATGATGAATCTACTTATGTGCAGAGAGCCCACAGAAAACTCTATGCATCACCTAAGGGGGAACTAATTTGTACCCTTTGCTTCTGTATATTTCTAAAAAAGTCGGAAATATTTTTTTTCTTTTAAATTCCTGCTTTCATTTTTTACACTTAGGCTTGGAATCTCAAAGCTCAAGGGCCTGACTCAAAGGTCATTTAATTTAATAGTACTCATGTTGATTTTAGTGACCACTCGACCAAGCCATATGAGAATGAGGTGCCCGATTCTCCTTGGATGAATTAGGTGCAGTGAGAGAGGAGCATCTAATTCCTGTAGACTCCTTTGAATATACGCGTCATCTTTGCCCAGAAAATCTTTGCTACCAGAAGACTAGAGAAGTGGTGACAAGAAAAAAACCATGATTTGGAAAGCTTGGCTCACTGATGGTGGAAGATCTCAGCCAAACTGTTAAAACCTCTTTAGTCTTAATTTATCTTGTGATGGCCGCAGCGTCAGCGACTCGGTGGTGTTTTGGATACGAGGCTTTCAGCTAGTGGAACCAAGTCCTCCAGGGAAGTCCTGGAGGAGCTGCCTTAACATCCCAAAAAGCAAGTTGAACCCACTCTCTCCCCCAGGTAAACCCTGCTTAAGCCTCTCTCCTTGCAAGAACCGAGACACAATTCTCAATTTTAAGCGAAAGTCTTCCCCTAGTCGCTGTTAAACTCTGCCTAGCCCTCAGCCTGGCAGAGCGACATCGTTATTTTGGCAGAGGTGGGTTGGAGCCTTCATCCCTGCTTATTAAGAGTTTCCATTCAGGTTAAAACTCTGCTGGGATCCTTTTTCAAACCTCTGAACTCTGAGAGCTAAAGCGAATGGAGCGATGGGAACGATTTAAAAGTAGAAAATGCTGTGCTACTTTCTGTATCAACACACTATGGAGAAAGATGTTACACAAGCTTTTTAAAAAAAATTCAAACAGAGGCAGACAAGAAAACTTTTTTACCTACTTTTCGGCTAGGACAGCGTAAAAGAGTTCTAAAATTATTAAAGTTCTTGATGAAAGGTTTTTTTTACAAGAATCTTTATGCTTTCAAACAATAAATTATTTCCTACTTTTTGAGACTTCGTAATATTAAAATACTTTGATTAGCTATGATAGAAGTAGAAGTTTGCAATGAAAAAAAAAACCTTCTGTCTCATTAGTGTGTCATACTAAGTGCTAATTAATTTACATCTAATTATAGTTGATGTATTTTTCAAGTGCAATTTCCCAGAACTATTTGTTTCCCACTGTGTTAATAAACTAATAGTTAGAAATAAGTCCTCATCCGTGTTTACTGTAATTAAGAATAAAATCATTCCCTTTAAAACCAGGAGTTAGATATAGGCTGTTTTTCTAAACTCATGTACATTGAACTGGAAGTTGACAGTGTGAGGTTTGCTTTGCGCGTTGGTTTTGTTCCTTTAATCGCCATTCTCCAGCGAATGTGTTTAAAACCAACCATCCGATTCCAGCCAAAGTCTAAGGCTTTTCTAGAGCCCAGGTCAGACCTGCAGAGGCACGTGCGGTATTTTTACACCACGTCGGCAAAAAAAGCCTTGCCGAGCGTTTCGGGAAGTTCCTCTTTGCCAGAGCCTCCTCGCCCAGAGCAGGGCTGCTTTCAGCAGCTCTCTGAGCGCGATGCCCTGCTTCGGTCCGAGCCAGAGCGTCCGCTCCTTCTCCAGCAAGCACCCTTGAAAAATGGAGCTGGAGCAGGGAAGCATTCATGGGATGCTCATGGAATACGGGGTCTGCACAGGGAACAAGGGCATGGGGAGATAAGAGGGACCAGAGCTTTCGTCCTGTGGGAGAATGGGGGCTGCAATGTAAAACTCATGGTCTGTGTCAAATTGCAGCACAGTAATGTGTTCAACCAAAGCAAAAAAACTGTTGTTTCATTTGACAATTCCGGTAAAAAAAAAAAAAAAAATTCCTCCAAAAATCAGTCTTTTCCTGTGGAAAACTTTGATTCTGACAAAACTGAAAAATCTGCAGCATTGCTGCCCATGAACAGCGTCTTGCTCCATGGCTGAGCTATCTGAACAGAATTAGATTGTGCTCGGACTTTGCGACCACTCAGTGATAGTTTAAAAAAAAATAAAAATCATCTGCTCTTCCACATCTCTCTGGTTTCCCTGGACAGCATTAAACACAAATTAGCCCCCATTTCTCAACAAGGCCTGCAGATATCATCATCATATCATTAACAATAATCGGTCTTTTGGTATTATCCTGTAACATACTGTAACAGCAGACCTAAAAAAAAATGCTATTGGATCAGATTCGATTTGCCGAGAAATAAAGTTTCAGGTATATCGTCAGCTCTCTCTTCCTAGTTTCTCATACACAATAGGAGTAAAAGGAGAAATCACTTCATATGCCCGTACATCTAACAAGAAACTATTTTTATATTTCTTTTTCTTTCTGTATGGATCACATATCCACAAGGGCTAATATATCATGTCCCTTGAGGCTACTTTTCTGTCTGCAGTTCTAAAGTGTTATTTCCACTGTGCTTCAGTTCTGCTGGTATAATCACAACCATGTATAATGTACTTAATCCTTACTTTTTAAATAAACCATTTTAAATGTATCCATTTTTGTGTGGAGAAAGGTATATAGATTTTTAACTTCCACATTCTCTGAGCTGAGATTTCTGTGTTTATTCTGTCACATTTCTACCTATTTTGATTGCAGCTGGGGATGTTACTGGAAGCCAATATATCAGAGAAAAAAATATTCTTGTGGTCCCACAGACCAATAATTCTCCAAGATAAGCTATCTTCACAACATTTCCAGGCATTTGGGTAAGAAACTAAGAAAAACCTTCTAGTTTCCAGCTTAAACTTGGCCCATGAGAGACACACTCTGGTTTGGGTGCCCGGTTTGAGACTGGTATAGTGGCCAGAGGCACTGCAAATCACCGTCAACAAAAATAAGCCAGTGTCTTCTGAAGTCCTAGCCCCGAGCTTGTGCTTTGCCTCCACCTTTTGAGGTTTCATGTGAATTTGCTTCCGAGCATCCTCCTCTCCCAGCTCTTGTCTGTTTTGCCTGAAGAAAGCTCGACCCCGTGTGCTGAAGCTCCACACAAGCCTTGCTCTGATCAGCACCATAAAATCCCAGAGGTGCGAGCGGCACCGAACACGGGTCGGCAGTTCAGCAGCCTCTCGCTGCTCCCAAACATCCCGAACCATCCCTGTATCAGAGACGATATTTCTTCTTCAAATACCGCTTTTAACTTTACCCTCCCGGTTCCTAAGCCTCCAGATTGTCTTTAAAGATGAAGACCGCCCGCGTATCTCTATCTGCCTGCCTCTCCCCATACGTATGATCAATTGGCATGTCTGGAGGGAGGCAGGGGATTCATCTTTTCAAATGCCTCCGACACCTAGTAGTGAAGCCATTTAAAGCTCAAGCCCAAAGCTGCTTCCCTTGAACTAAAATAAATGAAGGCTCTTCCCACATTGCTGAGCAAGCCTGTGGGTAAATAGTGACCCCAAGAGCTGTGGCTGCCCTGCTGCCAACGGGGACGTATCAAAACGCGATGTCGTTTGAGGGGGAAGCAAAGACAGAGTCCTTAAGGCTTCGGAAAGTGGAGAAAGAGTCCAGCGAGGAGGATGTGGCATTTCCTTGGAATGAGAAGGCTAACAAACATGGGAGGTGCCGAAAATAAAAGGGAATGAGGAGTGCTCTGCACCTGTCTGCAAAACGGCTCGTCTTACAGCCACCGCCTCGCTTCACCAGAGCTGAAGGGATCGCTTACCGAAACAGCACACCCGGCACGGCGGTCGGTATTTTAAGAGAACGAAGCTGCGGATCAGACGTGCGGGCAGCGGCAGGGATGGCCAGCCCTGCCTGCGCTCCGTGGGGCTGCGGGGCTGGTGCCGCGAAGAGGCTGGGCTGTGTCTGGCGGCGCGGGGTGGTATCTCCTTCTTCATGCCAACGGCAGTCTATTAAAAAAATAAAAACCCAAGCAAAACACACGCACGCATTTTGCTCTTGCCTTCAGCGATGGCAGGATTTCAGCCCCAGAATTAGGGAGTTTTTGGAGGGTGCCGTTGGCGGTATTCCCGGGTATCAGCTATGCAGAGCCAACCGTGCCCAGGGTGCTCTCACCGCGCCAGGGCAACGCAGGCTCAGGAGCTCAACTATTGCTAAGCAGCTCCCATTTGAGGAAAGCCGTTCGCTGAAAACGTGCTTGAGCTGAGAGCGGACCAGGCGCCATCTCCTCCGCTCTGGGTTATTCTCACCTAGGAAGGATCGTTCTGCAAGAAGGGAACATCAGAACATCTTGCAGAACATCGTTCTGCCAGAAGGGAACCACAGAATTTGGTTACTCTGGGTTGTGGTAAATAGGGAGGCTGGTCTGGAAGAAATATAGAAAAGGGCAAGTGCTGGGGAGCGGAGCCAAGCCAAGGCCTCTGCTAGGGACAAAATAATGCAATAGTTGGTCTTGAGACACCTCCTTTAGCATTTTCTCTAGTAGAGAAACACAACTGTCTGTCTCTCTCTCTCTCTCGCACTCACTGCTGCTAAAGTGCAACTAATTACAACTCTCCCTGCTTCCCACCAGGTCCTCATTAATAGTCTGTTTCTATTTCATGCGATACTGATTTTTAAGTGGGAATACTGGCCAGCGGATGCAGGGAGACTGCAGGAACTGTTCCTAGAGGATTACGCACCACAGTCTTCTGGATGTGCAGGCAACCTTTGGGGTTTCCTTTAGTCCTTTGCTCCTCAGAAATGGGGTTTGCTTCCGCATTTGTCAGATGCCCGCCCAGCCCACCAGCCCCGCCGGGGAGAGCAGCTTCGCCTCCACACTGGGACAGAAACTCCCAGGCTGGGGACCGAGGCTCGGGCCACGGGCAGAGGAGCCTTTTGGCTCTCACCACGGTGGCTGTAGGGGCCACAAGCCGTGATCACTGCATACCTGCTGCCGGTCCCCCAAACCACACCAAGCCTATGCCGGGAGAGGCAGGCAGCAGTGCCCCTGCAATACAGCCACATCAGCTCATGTAGCAGACCCACAGAGCCCGCGGGGAGCAATAACCCCACAAGATAGTTTCTTTCCCCGGGACTGGTGGCTCTAGGTCGCTTTTTTGGGGCTGGGGACAATGTTTCACCTCCGCTGCAGTAATGTGAGTTTCCAGTCTCCGGGGAAGCCGCTGCCACTCGTGTTGAACCTCATCGTGTCCCGTTCACACGCCCAGCTCCGCTCTGCAGGGGAGGGGAGCGAAGGATGAATTTTTCCCTTCTGATTTCACTTTAGTTGTTTCCTGGATATTATTAGGAAACTCAAAACAAAACCAAACCCTGAGGAACTTACCCAGATCGGAGTACCTAAGTGAGAATAAAAAGCATGATTCTTGCCAACCCTGGAAGAGAGACAGAGACCAACACCAACAAAAAAAATTAATGAGTTCCACCCCTACAGTCCTTGTAGGTTGTAATTAGTCTAAAGCACGATCATTAGCACTTGCTTCCTCAGCAACCAGAACCTTGCTTTGTGCCCACATTTGCAAACACACATTCACCTTCCTACACTCAACTTGCAGAGGACCTGTGCAGTTTGTAGCATCAAGGAAGCAAAGTCAGGATGCGGCTCCTAAGATCGACTGATGTCTAGTGAAATTTAACAAGAGACTACTTCAAAAGAAAAGGCGTTACATTTTTAATGCATTCCTTTTCTGGTTTAAAGTCCGTTCCCCTTAGGATTTTCCACTTTCATGAGAACTCTTGGTTCTGGTTTAAATGTAAGCCTATAACATGTCTCCCAGCCCCAACCCGGCATCATATCACAGTCCTACGTGGGGCTGTGAGCATCTTCCTACAGACGTGCCCGTGGTCTCTGGTCCCTGCCCTGCCCCATGTCCCCAGCACCCTCCCCAGGCCCCTTCCCCTCCAGTTTCGCACCGCGTACCTTCGCTCCTTCCCGTGACTCCCACCTCCGCGGCAGGACCAGGGCATCAGATGCCCATACCAGGTTCAGACACGTCACCCTGCTCCCCAGGGGCGTCTAAGCCAGCCTGGGCACACGTCAAGCAGAGTACCGTTAACCCCTTTAAGTCATATTTCAATTACAGTTATTTTGGATCAATATTTTTTACCTTACTCTTTATTTTCTCTCCCTTTCCTACACTCCCCTTTCACCTTAACTCATTGCTTCAGGTCGTCCTCATTAATTTGAGAAGACAACTCGCCACCTTTATTTTGACATCAAATTGGGGTGTTCATAAAACAGGACTGGCGTAGCTTTGACATTATCTTGACATGGTAACATGATATTTGCAGCTTTCCACTGACATTTTTTTAACCATTGTTTTGACATTCAGGTACTGTCACCCTCTTCAGTTTGACATCGCAATTGTAATGTCATCTCCACAGTGGCCTCTGCATTGACATTAGCATCAAATTAGCTTTACAATCAATCAGCTGAAATATCAAAGGGAAGGAGAGAGGTTGGCCCCAGCCCAGGCAATCTGGGTTCAGGGCGACAGAAGTCACTTCCGACAGAAGGAAAGGATGTGGACTATACGCATCCAGGAAAACTTGGATGGTAGGAAAGAAAGCGAGCACTCAAGAGGGTTTGCATTAGAAAAAACAGGCAAAAGGCACCAAAAAACCAAACAAAAAAAGACTACTCAGAATACTTCAGGTTAATTAAAAATTAATCATAATTAAAATAAACAATAAAATCGATAAGTCTGCTTATTTTGCCGCTTTCTTTACACCACAGTGCTCGGCTCTGGAGGGCTGTCCAGCTCTGAACTCCTTGCAGAGGCTGCTGCGAGCTGAAGGCGTGGGCGTGCAGTCTGTGGGCTCCGGGGCTATTAGACTATTTAGGATCAGACTGAACTCAGGCCCGATGCCATTATAAACACAGATGTTTTTAGAACCGAGCTGAAAAGTTAATCATCCTATTAATGCCTATTTCTGGGCATGCCACAAGTCAAGAGATTACAGCTTTTGAACGACGGCTGTAGCAACTCTGAGCCAGCGCCCACCCGGTCGGCTCGTGGGAATCCAAAACACAGCCGGCAGGACGGGGTGGAAAGCTGAGCTCTGCCGGGCTCTCCTCTCGTTACGTGCATTAATAGCCTCCTCGCTGCGCCGGCTGACACAGCCCAGCAGCTGTCTGTGGCCGCCCCGCTCTCCCCGGGCAGCGCGGGGCTGACATTTGCAAACGCTCAGATGCGCCAGGATTTTGGGAGACCTCGCGAATCACCCGCTGCGCTCTGCCGGGAGCACCGGTCCGGAGCGGGATGGACGAGAGCAAACCCCTGAAGGTCCGGCTGACGTTCTCCGTGATCCTGGTTGGCGTCTCGCTCCTGTTTGCAGCCGTAGTGACTGACCACTGGGCTGTACTGATCCCCAAAGTGGAGAAATATAACGCCACCTGCGAAGCGGCTCATTTCGGGCTATGGCGACTCTGTACAAAGCGGATTTTTATGCAGGAGCAAGGTCCCAAAGAGAAGGGCTGTGGGCGGATAAGCCTGCCAGGAGGTAGGTGACCACCCACCAATGCACGAGAGAAAGCACCAGGCAGTCGTGCCAGGCTTTGCTTAGGAGGTTGCAGGACGTGGCAGACGGAAAATAGGGTCCGTGTTCCTGTGGCACTTAATTTGGCATGGGGCTGCGTGGGGCTGTTTTCATGTTGGTCTGTAAACACACCTCGCTGTCATCCCTCTTGCTGTAAGTGTGCGCTGTGTTGCCTTGCACGTCTGTTTGTGACCATATTTGAGTCTCCTGCGCAACAAGGACAGCGGTGGGGAGAAAGGGAGGAGGATCGGACACGGTGGAAATGGCAGAGTGAAACTGGGGTAGAGGAAATTGTGCTGACATCAGCCCAGGGCCCCGCAGCACCCAGGCACGCTGACGGCAGCCGCCAAGAAAGCGGATTTATGGGTAGCTGGATCTTTAGGATTTCCAGATCCATATAGCTACGAAGGAACAGCCTGTTCATGGCTGGCATTAGCTATTGAGCTATTTCAATAACAACCGTTCCTCAGGGCAGGGAGGAACAGGGACCTGCAGTATGTTTTGCCAACTTCCAAAAAAGAGTCATAGACTGAGTTTGAAGCACTTTCTCAATGACTTACTGAGCCTCCTCACCTCCCGGCAGAGGCAGCCCGGTCCCACACGCGTCTCCATCACGGGTTCCTCCAGAGCAATCGATAGGGAGGGCGGCGGGGGAGCGGGTACAGCTGCTTTCTGGGAAGACGGTTACATTCCCATGGTAAAAGGAGCTCATTATGTTTTTGCTGATCGCAAAGTCAGCAACATTCGCGCCGCATGCACTAATACACTCCCTCCATGACCGAGCTACGCTGCTTTTTTAGAAGGCTCATAGGGTACTGGATGCTTTCCAGAACAGAAATAACAGGATTGCTTTCACGTTAGACTCACTGCTTGAAATGAAATATGTATGTTAACACGTATTTGAAAATTTCCTGTGAAAAATCTTACTGCCTGGGCTTACTGTATACTCCCTGTATTACTGCAATTCTTTATCTCTCTGGCCAAATTACATGTTCTGAAGAGAGGAGCTCAGCCTCAGCGTTCGGATCTGCCTCTAACCAAATTTGGGAGTGTGTCATCCGTATGCTTAATGTCTCTCGCGAAGGTACTTATGTGCCTAGAAACATATTCCTCACTGTACACCTTTCCTCGTGCACGGAGGAAAACTCCCACAAAAGGAAAAACAATAGAAACGGCTGGATAGACACCAAAATTGCACAACTGTGGGGTAAATATAAAACTCATAAATATCCAGCTGTCTGCAAAAAGCAGATTCACAGGCAGGGCAGCAGGAAAGCAGCCACTATCTTTGACAGACATCAGCATGTGCTTGCACGGGCACTGAATCACGTCCCAGCGCTGCCGTTCCGCCGGGCACAGCGGACAAGTGGGCGACGATGGAGGGGCTGAGCCACCCGCCCCAGCCCGGAGGTGGTTTTCCAGTTTTTAAAGGTATTTGGGAATTTGGATGACATCCTGTGTCGTAATCAGCATCCAAGGTTTCAAAGGGCGAAATTCACACCTCAGTTATAATATAAATATTTTAATCCCCATTTTGCTCACACCAGGAACACAGCGTGGGGTGGAGGGGGAGAGAAGAGCCCCTGCGGATTCGGGCTGCTAAACGGTGCTGCGTCCGCACGGCTCGCCTTAGATTGATTTCACACTTCTGGGAAGAGATGTCAGCAGGGAAACACCGGGGTTGTGAAACCTGCAGCAGTCGAGAAAACGTGAATGAACAAACATGCAGTAAACAAGCAGATGTGGGCACTGGTTTTCCTGAAAATCCTGAGACATAACCAGACATTACTGCCAGGACTGGAAAAGAAACATAAGAATTTATCACTGCATTAGTAACCATTTACCAGTCACTCCCTGAGGAGGAAATGGATGGCATGATTAACATTATTTATTAGGTTTTGAGCTCAGCACAGTGCAAAATGGGGAGAATGACTTGGCTCGCAGTCCACAAAACAGGGCTGTGATTTAGGCAGAGCTTTAAAATTTAACAGCGCTCTTCCGAGGATGTTGACAAATTGGAAAGGGCTCAGCATCCTGCTGTAAGAAATAAAAAGATCAGGGAAACGGCTGTTAAAACCAGGCAAATTCAGATTAATACTGAGACATTTTTAACTGTGGTCAGTGGGCACCGGGGCAGTTTACTACCGGCTGTAAACTGAGTTCACCTTCGCTGCCAGTAACTCCAGCGTAGGTGTTGTCCTACAAAGCGGGCTCTTGTGTGCCTGCACGCTGGGCAGCAGCGGGGATGCTCTACAGCCTGCGTGTGCCACCGGCAGGTTGAACAGGTCCTTGTAAATATGGAAACCTGAGTTCAGGCAACTGGAGAGGAAAAGTGCTCGAGCAAATGGGTTATCAGCAGGGCTGTCTTGTTCCCCGTGTCCATATAAGAGACTCACTCTGCAAGACTGGTATGAAATTAAACCATTTGGAGTTACCATCTACAAAACTCAGTGTGTGTCAAAGGCTTGTTGGCTTGTTGGCCAGGTCAGAGCCCAAGGTCTGGCCCCCTCCACCCCTCAGCCCTCACCTTAATACCTCCTCTAATCACAACAGCAGGTCCTGTCTCCCAAACTTAACAGAACTGGAAACCTCTCATTAAAATCCAGGTTTTTCTAACCATCCAGCCTGCCACAGAACCCCACAGTGTTCATCTGCAGTTCAGTTGCAAGGTGGGCTCCAGCCCCTCCCCAGCCTGTCACTCCGACCTCATGGGTGACAGCTGCCACCTGAAATTCTGCATGGTCCAAACACCTTGTGGCCTCGCTGCCCTTTCTTCCCCCATGAGGTCTCCATACTGCAGACCCCCAAGTTTCAACCATAGCTCAATGCGATTGCAGTTTGACTGCGTTCCACGACTGCGGCAGCTGCCGTCCAGCCCCGTGGCGGTGAGCGGCAGGAGAGGTTGGCTCTGCATGAGTAGAGGAAAGATGAATTGGCCCATTTGCCCCTGCACAGCGGTCATCCAGGAATGGTGGATCTGGAGGGAAGCGGCCAGGAGGGCTGTAAGGGTGGGGTTTCAATAACCTGGAGGGGGGAGGACACTGTGTGATAAACTGCACGTTGCAACCCTAAAGTTCACGCAAGTCTTAATGACCACAGAGCCCCTGGACTGCTCCCGTCAGCACACTGAGGTGACCTCGTGGCAGAGATAATGCAATTAGGGGTGGAGAGAAACCAAGATTGCCACACGGTTTTCATCCATTATAAAACCCATTTTAAATCCTATCCATTATGTAAATGTGGTGTGACACAAATGGGCTCTTCTATTCGTGATGGCACCAGAGAGGCATTGAAGTGCCTCAGTTCTCTTGAATAACAGCGAGCTTTGTTGAAACGGATATTCCTGGCTCAGCAGAGCACCAAAGCCTCTTTAAACTGAAAACAATATATCACTTTACCAAAAACAATCTAGTTATATTTTCCCAGAATAAATGCATTTTCCAAAACCACCTCCCCTAGAGCTAACCAACTTCTGTGATAACCCCATTTATCGTACCTTGGCAGAGCTTTGCTATAAGCCACAAACGCAGAGGCAGCTCCTTTTCCGGCAGACAAGCCCATCTCCAAAAGAAGGTTTTGTGCGCTCCCCCTCTGCTGAGCCTTCACGGACTGGAGGGCGGACTGGGCTGGTTTGCTTCCCCTGCAATGGGCACGAAGCTGTGCCGTGTCCCCCATCACACTGTGTCTGGATGGCTTCACCTTGGGCTTTGTACAGTCAGCACGCCCGGGGACTCCTTTGAGTTCAGCCTTCTTGGAGAATTAATTAAAAGCCAAACCAAACAAACGAAGATGAGGTGTCCCACTTTCATCCCATCTCCCTCCCCTCCCACAGGAGCCAAAGGATCCCCAAACTGGGATCACCGCACTGGATTCTCAGCCTCAGGCACCTCTCAGTGGCTGGCAGGGGCACGCAACCTCCGCTCTGGGGCTCAAAATTTGCAATTTCAGTCATAGAGGTCTGAATGCAAATATGTTTCCTCCAGTCTTTTGCAAGGATAATAAACAGGTCAGGAGATGCCAGAGCTGAACATTAACCTCGTCTCCAGCAAGGAGAAGCTGCAGATGAAATAAGAGTCAGCTTATAAAATTAAGTAGATAAGAGCATCTTGAAGGAATCTTCCGCTAACGGGCTCAAAAACACTGCTTTACAATTGCCTGTCTCCTGGGAGAGAGAAAATAAATCCTCCTTGAATCAGTAACTCCAACATCTGCCATTTGCATGACAGAAAAAACCCACAAGAACCAACAGATAACATACAGTACTCTGGTATCTTCTTGCCACTAGAAATTAATACCGTAAATAAACACCGAAATGCAGTCCGTGTCCCCAGGCAGAAACCCTGCATGGTCCTGCACCCGGGACCTGGCTCAGGTGACCTGCGCTGTAGCAGCAAGTCCCGGCCCAGACACTGGAGAGGACCATAAAGTCCTCCCAGACTTTCTCCCAGCATCTCCTGGGAATTGGTGCTGTGCCGTTTAATGGACAAGAGATGCTGGTGTTAACCAAGCGGCCCCTTGCCGCAGGCAGTGCCTGTATCTCATGCAATCTTGGCGTGATTTCCCGGTCTGATGGGAGTCCAACCTGGGGTGCAGGAGGGGTGCGGGGGCAGGTGCTGAGCGTGTCCTCTACAGCCCGGCTCAGCAGAATAGCGCAATCAGAGCTGGCGCTGCTCAACGTGTCTCCGCAATTGCACCCTTCCAGCCAAATTCCTGGCGAGCAACTGTTCTCCCAGCTCCGCGCCCCTTCAAACCTTCAATTAAATCAGTTATAAATAGCAAGAACACCCTCCACCCTAACCCTGCTGCTGCCAAAGCTTCGAGTCAGCAGGTCCTCACCAGACCCTTCCCCACCCCGCTGAGATGTGAGGCTGAAAGCCTCCGGTGTATCTACTGACAGCAAGGACATCTCTTTGTGGGCTGACTCTCACTAGGCTGAGTATGAAACGATATCGTGGCCACTGAGAGACTCAGCTACCAACTTCCCTCCTCCCAGTATCCCCCTGCCCCACAATCTTGATCCTTGTTCACTTTATAACCCCTCTATAAATATCCCATGTATGTGGCAGCACGCTCACGTAAGGTCCTGATGGAGGAACTTCACAGAGTTCCCACTGTCTAACTCTGCTGTCTTACCAAATTAACTTAGTAGACTGCTCTGATGGGAGTGAACTTTGGTAAAGCCAGGCTGAGTGAGAGCCTCTTCGCCCTTGACTCGTATGGCTTTGATCAGCCTTCCCTTCCCTGGACAACTGTTTGTGGCTTCAGATAGCTTTCGTCTTTTTGGTCTAACAGCCAAAAAATAGCCCTCGGTGTCCCTGTTGTAGTAAAACACCATGTGCTTTGCTGCATTCAGCAGCCTCATTGCTGGGACCCCCATAGCATGGTGACGTCCCCCCCACGCAGCGAACTCCCCTGGGCTGCTCCGCCCTGCCAGCCGCTGCCACGCGGGGGTCTACGAGCTGGAGGAGGGGGGAGCTGGGAAGGAGAAGGTGGATGAGGACACTCCAGCCTCCTTTTTTGGAGCCCAAGCTCATCACAGGAGCGGTGACCCTCCTGTGGCCGACGGGGTGATGCCACTACGGAGTGGGCTGGCAGTGGCGAGGGGAGGTGAGCCGAGATGTCAGCTCAGCTGCGGGCACGACAGGTCTCATCATCATCATCAGGAAATACAGCTACACAGAGGCAGGAACGTGGGATAGCCAAAGACAGAATGAGAAAAATTATCCGTTATTCATGTTTTAAATAGATGAGCAATCAGTGTGAAAAGCTCTCGGAGGGAGCAGCCCACAAAAGGTATCAGAGGGGGCTTCAGCCTTGCCCATGCTGGAGCCGGTGGCCTGGCACGTGGGTGCCACTCATCTGCTCCCAAACAAAACAGATCCAACTCCAATTTCTCTGTGCTACCAAGGGTAGGGAACCTTAAAAACATTGCAAGTTTGATACATCAATAAAAAGCAAATTCGGTTTTACTACCTTTTATCAGAGATTCCCATGCACACTAAATTTCCTTTTCTCTTTCAGAACACAACTGCTCCTACTTCAAGCACTTCACACCAGGACAGAGCTCGGAGATATTTGAAGTAACCACCCAGAAAGGTAAGAATGATCCTGAAAAATATTTTCCTAACTAACTGAGGTGCACACAAGATCTAAGTTAAGGGGTCCCCAAAATGAGGATTCAGTCCTGGTTCCACGGAAAGCAGTAGAGGAATTTCTATCAGATACCACAGCTGGGAAAAATGTAAAAAAAGAAAATGCTCTGAACAACATCAAATGCCAACTTCCCGGGAAGAATAATTTTTATATATGATCACACTCGTAAGTGTGATTTTACTCAAAGTTGTCCCACAAATATATAACAATGTCAATACACATGAAAACTGCAAAAAGTCTTTTCAGCATAAAAATGACTTTACAACATTGGCACTATCTGCGACACTGAGCCTTTGCCATGGAAGGAAGAAGACCTTAATAAAATCTAAATGAATAAACCATACCCCAAGCAGAGTCTTGGCCCTGAAAAGAAGTACAGAGACTCTGTGAAGACCATTAGCAATTTTATGCTTCATATTGATTTTATATGAAAGTCATGTAAAAACCAGCGCTATCAATGGAAGGGAGGAACAGAGATCCTACAAAGACACACACAGTCAGTGTTTACAGAGCATGGATTTTGAAAACAGTCTTTCACAGACAAATTTCACATTTCTCCTAAGTCCCTGATAAAGCCAAATATTTTTAGCACTCATCTAATGTGCTCCTCTCTTTTTCTCGCCCTCTCATTAAGGACAAATTCCTTTCTAGTTCCCACACGACATATTTTGCTGTGGAATAAATGAGCTGATGATTACATTACACATATTAAACAATCTGCTTTGCTTCCAGTGGAAATTATAATGGTGGAAAACTCTGCGCACAGGTTTCCTAACAAAGCAGTTTCCTAAGACAAGAAAGACTGGGAATTTTAAGTGGATACAAGAGCATGTATCTGAGGTACCTGCTTTTGCTCATTTATACACTATCAGTTCCAGCCATCTGATGTTAAAAACCTACCCAATGCCTTCTTAGTCATTTCAGGAAAAAAATCAGGAAGAACTTCTTTTCTTTGAAATAAAAGAAAAAGCTTAAGCCACAGCAAAAGATTTTACATCGAAACAAACTCTTTCAGGCAGTTCTAGCACATAGTAAAGAGAAACATTAAGGAAATCATAATAAAACAGTGGTATGAAAAGCAATGAGAACAAAGAGTGATCTGCTGTTCCCTTTCGCAGAAATAGGTACGTTTCGATGGGAGCTAATTAGTAACAGGCAAAAAAATTCTTCATGACTTTGCCTGGGAGATATTTTTTTTTTAATGGCTTGAAAGGCAAATATCATCAGGCACTGTGATGTTCACGCATGGCTACATGTGTTAAATATTAAACTAATCTGAAAACGAATGCAATATGTAAATGAAGGCCTGAATTATTCAATTAGCAATTCTTCCCCTCCATTCAAGCACTGAACTGTGCTTCGGCTGGGGGAAGTGTCCAGCACACATCTTAGCCGGCTTAGCAAAAACCAGGACATTTTATGGAGGGTTTAATCCTATGCCCTGAAGAAGCTGGGTTTTCACAGAGCTGGAAATCACTGTCTTAAAGGAAGAAAAAAAAAAGAAAAGATGCTACGCTAACACTTCACCTCTGGCCTCCTGCCCGCTTTGCCTGCTCGGATCTTGAGCCCCATGCAGCATACAGCTGTCTTTCTGCATCGCTACAACACCAGCACCATGCACGGGGGCCTTGTTGGGGCTCTGCAGTACAGATCTGGAATAAAAATAGCATAGAGCCGTCTATTTAATCTGAGAGCAGAGTGTGGCGTGAGGGAAGACAGAAGAGCATGGAGCCCAGTAAGGCTTCAATAATAACATCTATGCAGCAGAGCTAAAATGACTGCAGCCCAGAGCTTCATCAGACCAATACAGGTGCCATTTGCTCTTTCAGTGAGTGTTCAGAAAGTGTTTCCCCCTCCTGCTCTGTTTTTATACCCTTTGCATTCAAAAGATACATGTCCAATACTTGCCCCTGCTTTTATTTGAGGAAAATACTCAATTCACCAGAGCCACCTCTCCGCAGCAGTGGGACGATACGTATTTCTCAGAGTGACCTACTGCAAAGTCACAACAGCTGATGGGAGCATGCTCAAAATTTGCAGACTTTTGCATTTTTTGGCGTTTGTTTTGCTTTGGCAGAATACAGCATTTCAGCTGCAGCCATCGCCATCTTCAGCGTTGGCTTTGCAATCATCGGAACAATCTGCGTCCTGTTATCCTTCAGGAAGAAGAGGGACTACCTGCTGAAGCCAGCATCCATGTTCTACACCTTCGCAGGTAGGAGGCTCGGTGCTCACATGCTTGCACTCCGTTCATAGGACAACGTAGATAAACTTAGATAGATCCTGGGAGGACGGAGACACTTCTAAAAATGCCCTAAAAGTGGCATTTTCCTCCTAGCCACAGTCAGACTACAAGTCCCTATGTGGTGCTCCAGCTGAAGGGCTCTGAACATGTCCAAGCATTACCCAGCAGCTTGTCTGTATTTTCTCCAACTGCCTTTAAAAGGGGCATTTCTAACATACTCAGTTCTGGCCCCAGTCTAAACCAGGGATATACGCTATTCCAGCTCATTTATTAAGACTCAAACCAAGAAACAGCTGATCCAGGCCCAAAATACACAGCTGTCTCCCAAAAACATGCGGACTGCATTTTTACATGAGCTAGGAATACCTTGAGTGCCACAATGACTGAAAGACAGAGGTGCAAATTGTCACCTCAATAAAACTCTTATTCAACCTTTGGAAAAGCTGCCTAGGGAACACAATTATTCCTCCACCACTTTGAGTTTCCCATCCAAGCCTGCCAAAAAGATCACACTCAACAAGTCAGCGGCTGAGTTGGATGGCCTGGCTTATAGCAGAGCTCTAAGCAGTTGTGAGCGATGGTTCCTTCAAACAGTCAATGACTCACCTGTGACTCTCACTGCAATTCCTGTATGCAAAAAGACAGATGAGGTGGTTAATTAAGGATGAAAAATTGACAGCTGGTTATTCAACCCACTGCTCCCATCTTCCTTCAGGTCTCTGCATCATCATCTCTGTTGAAGTCATGAGACAATCTGTGAAGAGGATGATCGACAGCAAGGAGACAGTCTGGATGGAGTACAGTTACTCCTGGTCCTTCGCCTGTGCCTGCTCCTCCTTCGTCCTGCTCTTCATCTGCGGCATCATCCTCCTCCTGATCGCGCTGCCTCGCTTCCCCCAGAACCCCTGGGAGACCTGCATGGATGCAGAACCGGAGCACTGATGTTCCCAGCACCCATGAGAAAAACCAGAAAGCATTCTGAAAAGATTTGTATTTTTTAAAATGTCTGGGTCTCACTATACAATGTGCACTCCATTAACTAAGTCATTACTGAACCAAGGCATGTTCAGTTGTAATTACTGCTTTGTGTCTTTTTTTTTTCCTCCCCCCCCCCTTTTTTTTTTTTAAGAAAGCAAAAAGATCATTCAGCACCAGTGTGGGTCGTGGGTGAACGGCACTGCTCTCTGCCAGTTTGGGGACGCCCTGTGCTGATGCAGTTGGGGGAAAATCTGTGTGTGAGCCAGCTTGTGCCACAAAGATAGCTTTCTTAGGGAGATGATGTTTGGTGTAGTTGGGTGTAGATCCGTGAGGGATATCGGGCTTTTACACCTCATTTGGTCAGAGAGAGACGGTGAGAAATTCTAGCTCGGCGGGGAATCCGTTTCCCCATTCATGCTGTATTCCTCTGCCTCCCTAAGAAGGGTTAGCTCACCACTCTGGAATAAGTTGGAGATCCCTATGCTATTCTATTAAGCTGTTAAAATTTGAAAAACAAACCCAACAAAAAAAAAACAAAACCAAAAACTTTGCCTAGCATTGGGATAAAAATTTCTCCTACAAATTTACACCCTGCAGTTCCATTCTTCTGAATTACACACAAAAAACCTGCAAGATACAGTTTTTGTTCTGCTTAAACTTTGATGGCAAAGCGAAGAAGTACTGAACATTAAAGTGATATTTTCCTTTAATAAAAAGCATAATCTTCCAGTAGCATGATTTTCTGGAAAATTATTTTGATGGATGAATCACTTGGCCCATCAAATTCTGCTAGGTCCAGAATGACAGTGTAATTCTGGATGGTATTTACTGTACAGAGCTCTCATTTGTTCCCCGTGAATGGGCTTTTTCAGAATCCATGCTTTGCTCACTGCATATGTATACAAAACTACATTTTAGGAAAAATCCTTCAAGGTAGCTGCCAAGAAGGAAAGGACTTAGGCTGAACCACCCGGGAGAGTCAGCCCCGAAAATACTACGAAAGTGCCTCGCTGTTTATGCATGCCTGAAGAAACGTTCGCCCGAGGCATCGCTGATGGGGGATGCTGCGGAGGCTGCTCGCGTTGCAGAGCCCCCGCGGTGCTCTGCTGCGGCTGCCTGCAGCGCTGGGGGAGGCTGGGGGTCCCCCAGCCCCACACCCTCACCCTGCCCCTCCGGCCGAGCCCTTTGCACCATCACGGTCCCCCAGCGCCAAGACGTGGGGGTCCTTTTTTCTTTTTTTTTTTTTTTTTTTTTTTACAGTTCAGTTTTCCGAATCTGCTCAGCATTTTGCCATTTTTCCCCCCAAGTAGGAAAAAGTATTTGTTTTAAGTTGCAGTTCCTTCACCCAATAATTTACAAAGCAGGAAAAAAGGAAACCGAAGCGTCCTTCCCTTCGTGCTTACCTGTCCACAATTCTAAAGAAAAACAGAATCCAGAACAGAAATTTTTTGATCATTATGAAGAGATCTGAAATCGTGACACGGTCAAAACATTTCCGCGATTTTGTGCTGGTGCGAGGGGCTGCCCATGGCCCTGCCGTCGGCCAGGCCCCGTCCAGGCGTGCTGAGCCCCAGCAGCCCCCAGCCACTCTCAGGCACGTCTCCAGTTTCCCATCAGTAGAGTGGCAGCGAGAACAGAAGCCTTTTGTGAAGTTGCATTAACATTTTTCAAGCTCTTTGAAGTTGAAAAGCACTACAAATAACATGTATATTATCAAGTTTTGGGAGAAAGCATTCATTGGTGCTCAGATCTGAGTATGAGCTGAGGAACTCTGCCTGTCTCTCATCATGAGAGACAACTGCAAGTCTTCAAGTTGTCACTGAACCACTGTGAAATGCTAAATGGTTTTGAAATCTTATTTTTGGGTACAGAGCTGACATTCTTAATTTGCATTTTCATTGTTCAGGAAAACAGAGGCTAGTTTCTAGGGAGATCCTTTACACGTGACAACAACCGAAAAGAAAGTAGTTGGTGTGACCCCTGGGGTGGCTGACCCCAGGCTGGGACACCCAAACACACGCAACGCAGACTAATCTAAGCAAAGCAGCTGGCGGGCACAAAGGCATTCCCAGCTCAGCCATCATCATCAAAATGGCCTCACCTTGGACATGCAGTGGGTTGCGATAAGCGAGGTTTGGGGACGTGGGTCTAAGTTCATCATCCCATGCGGACCGGTGGCACGTCCTGTGGCCCTGGGAAGCCCCTTGCCCACACCTTTTCTGAAGCACCATCCCTCTCGTGCAATGCTTCTTCTGTGACAAAGTAATTTCTAGGTGGCTTCTCATCCTGATGGGCCAACTTGTTGCCCAGCCAAGGAGCTGCTTACTCCCCTTCATGGCAGTCATGAGCATTGATGGTTGGACTAGATGATCTTAGAGGTCTTTTCCAACCTTAATGATTCTACGATTCTGTAAGAACATACGTATTTCAGATAAACAGACCCTGGAAGGTCTCACCCATCCCATGCACGCTCCCGCTTGCGTCAGGGCTGAACCACTTTGTCCAAGCTACAGTGAGGGCAATGGAAAGATTCCCAGTGAGCGCTGGGGTTTGGCCTGGATCCAGAGGTTTTACAGCCTCTCTGTGCTCACTTTACTCACAGGGCAGAGAAAACACGCAGCTCACAGCAGCGAGACCCTACACCCACAGACAGCAACTCAGACAGCTGAGCTAGATGCCTCCTAAAGCTCTTAAACTCGCCGAGCTTTATTGTCTGTCTGCTGCAAGTTCAGGCTTTTTCGTAATTCACTACTTCGTATGGTCCCTGCAAGACTGAGAAGCATGTGGATGACTTCATTTTCTTTTTCCAGACATTAAGAAATGCTGAGGAGGAACCCGTCCATTAAATTGGTCATTGGTATTCACAGTGGGGAAGGCACTGCTCTTATAGCAGGTTTGTTCTGCCATATCCAAATCCCTCTGCCAGGGAGCCAATAATGTGTTTTGAGAGAGTTAATAAAAGTAATTCAAAAAGGCCTTCATAAAGGAAAAAGAAGAATATAATGCTGGGGAGGGAGCTGTAACCAGTCTGAGTTTTCATTCTCTCAGCTGAGCAAATAGCAGGGAACGGCCACCAAAACTTCAGGAACATAACATGAAAACGTGAAAGAAACGTCCTTGCTGGCAGGGCGTCATCAGGGCAAAACGGGGATGGGAACCCAGCTGCTCCACAAGCCACAGGAACACACATGGGTTTGGGAGACGGCCTAAGAATCAAGTGGGAAACACGTACCAGGGAGAGGAAGAGGCAAATTAATTCACAGAACAAGTAACTACCACCAGCCACCATGAAATCCCCAACGTTGGTCCTGCCACCACCAGCCCCACGGACACCTTTGGTCACGGGTCCCCTGGGCACACGCCATTTGCCACTCCGTAAACCATCACTGCCCGCCCCCTCCTCGGGGCAACCGCACCGAGGTGCCCCGGGGCATCGCACGTGACTCGGTATCGTGAGATTTCGGTTGCTAAAGTCTGCCCACCACGCTGCAAAGGCCGAGTGTTAAATCAGAGTCAGTGCAACACAAGACGTGAAGTTTTTTTGTTTATGTAAGAGTAAGATTTGCTGTTAGGCACCAGGTGCGGAGAGAATCTGCTTCCCTTATTTTTAAATGCTGTGTTGTGTGAATTTAATGTGCAGAAAAGGTGCCAGACTAACAACCCTGAAGAACAAAACTGCCTGTTTAGCAAGCAGCTAGCTGAGCCCTCAGAACAGCATTTATCTGCAGAGAGGGACCGCAGCAGTAACAGCCCGGCCCCAGCCGGGCGGGGGGAGAGGAGCTCGCCCAGAGCTCGCAGGGCAGCCAGGCTTATAGCACGCAAGGGAGCACAGACGGGTGCTTGCAGTGAGGGTTTCATTCAGAAATCTTGGTGCAAAACCCTACTTTTCCCTTAGTCCGTGCCTGAAAAGTGCCAGCATATGCACGATGCTCGGGTGTTTGACCAGCCTGACGTGTAGTTTATAAAGGCACAGGTATGCTTGCTTACTTCTTTTTTTCCCCTGATCCCTTTCCACTCTGTCACTTCCTTGTGGCCATCACCTCTTTTTTCTCCTTACTTTGACAGTTGTGGAAATTATTTCCAGAAGGTCTGAAAGATCAGAGAATTTTTGCCCCCGCTGCAATGAGATCCACGGCCCCGCTGCAGAGGGCACTTTCTCTCCTGGGCTTGACAGCTCTTGAGGAACGTACCCAATTCCAGAGGTCACCAACGTCACGCGACGGCTGTTTGCAGTGCCACATCCTGCCGGCCCCAGGGAGGGCCCTGGAGATAACACCGAGCCCCTGGGCTCGATCCAGTGCGCTCCAGTCGGACATTGCATGCCAGGAACCTGACCGATGTGCAGAAACTGTTTATCGCATAAACCGCATTTTAAACTTCCCTTAAAATAAGCTGCTGCTTTCCATGGTGGGACAGTGCCCCTTTAAATGTTACGTTATTTTTATAACTTAAATACTGGAGTATTAGGCTGCTCGGTACCACAGATTACACCCATAGCAACCATAGGATCTGTTTTAAAGGCATCTACTCAAATTATTTCCCCTTTCCATTATCACCAAGGGGCAAGAAAAGAGCGTTACGTCTTAGTTTTGACTGAAGTAGAGGATGAGATTGTTCTTGCTTTGTCATATTTGATTGACGTTCTGGCTCCAGTGAAGCTACTGAACATAAATTCAAGCCATACAGACATCACATATGCACACTCTGCAGCTAGACACACAGCGAGCCGCTCTTTGCTTTCTACAAAGAAATGCAGAGAAGGGAGTAAACTCTGATTTCTGGCCTACTCTCCTTTTAATAAAACCAGCAGCACGGGCCTGTTTTGGCAGGGCTGCACCCCAGGGCTCTGGTTCAGTTTTGTGCCCGCCACCACCGGTCTCGCCGAGAGCACCGCGAAGGCTTTACAGCAGGAGGGAGCAAGTCTTACGGAAAATGGACTGACATCTTCTAACTCGTCTTGGATAATTCAGATCACAGAGCATTTTGTGTAGTTTATCGGAAGCATTGATTAATCCTAAATGAGGTAAAAACTTTTCAACATTTCTCAACTAAAGGTGCCAAAACCCCCACACCGAACTGATGTTTCCACCACATTTGCTGCAAATCCTTTTACTTTACTTGAATGAAAGAAAAGAACTTAGAATGATTCAATCCTTGTTCCCTGACGCAACCAACAAAAAGATACTGGCGCAAGTATTGCTATACCAACAAATAGCCCATATTTCATGTCAAGGAATATGATGTGCAAATTTTTTTATAGGCACCATAGATCATCACCATCCATCTTGACGAGTTAATTGTCTGCAATTTTTCTAGGAAAACTAGAAACTTAAAAACTAACAAAACACATTAAATGAGTTGAACGATGAGACAGGCAGAGCATGAGCATCATGGGCTTATTGCTCTGGAAACGTGCGGATTCTGATATGCTTGAGTTCACTCTAAAAAGAAAATTTAGAGTGGTCAAACACCCTGCTCTCAGTGCTACTTATAGCAGAGATATTATATACATAGCAAAAGAATTGCTTATACGGCATGATCTCTGCAAAAAAACCAGCTGAACTTGACAAAGCTGGGAACAAAACATTAATTAATCAAAGTAGGGAACAGTATGCACAGGGTTTGTAAAGTCAATGGAAGCACTCACATATTGCTAAGGGTCAGTAGTGCCATAGCCCATACAATTAAGTAAAACAGTACAAACTAAACTAGATTACAACTTTCAGGAGGGATGCAGGAGCTTTGGTTCTAACTAGCCAGCTTTTATGCATAACAGCTATTTATTAGTTGTATTGTGGAAACACTTAAGGCTGCCATTTGAATAGCAGCTGAGCATTGTAAAGGGTGAAGATTTATGCTAGACAGGACGGGGAGGGGCATTGTCCCTATGAGATGCTCTTGGTTACGAGGAGCTTGACACCACTGACAGACCCGAGAACGCATCCCCAGCTGGATCCACTGCACTTAAGCGTCCTACAGAGAGGGAGACCGGCACACGACAGAAGAGCCCGGCAGCCAGAGAACTAACGAAGCAAGGCAGGGACGTACCACGAAAGCTCTGCCCGAGACCTTGGCAGCGGCAGAGCTCCTTTCAGAAACAGGTTGATTTCCAGCAGGCAGGAAAGGCAGGAGCAAACCAGGCAAGCTGTGGACAAGCACAGTCATATCGCACACCCCAACAGAGCGTACCCAGGACACCAAAGGAAAGTACTATACCGTCAAAAGATGTAAACGTTATTTCACAATCCACCTCCAAGTTACTTCTGTGCTCATGGAAGCGAGCAGCATCTCCTCTGGTTTCTTTTTCCGACTTAGTAAAGACAAGTTTAAAGCTTGCAGTTTCGTAAGAATTCAGTCTTCAAATATACACAGGGAAACCTACCAGCTGCATTCAGTAAGTAGCTTTTTAAAGGGTAGAAGCTCTATTTGAAATGAAAAAAAAGTTTAATTTTTTAGAGTTCAAATAAGTTTTTAAAAATCTTTCTCTCAATTCTTTTATTAGTTCTTAACACCACAGTGACAACCTCCCATGAGACATCCAGATTTTTCTCATGAAAAACTGGAATTAAAGAGAATAAAACCAGAACTTATTCTTGATATTAAATACAAGCTTTAAAATTTAGATGGGGATGACCTCGTCATTTAGATTTTCCACAGACAACAATGGGGGTTTATTCCTGGACAAGGAGCGTGGGATTTGGCACTGATTGTACTTTTAAGTGTGACATTTTAGCTATAAAAAAGTCAAGGAGCCAAACACTCAGTTGGTGTATATGCCCAAGCCTCCATTCATTTCCTCAGAGTTGAGACAATTTACACAAACCAAAAATCTAAACTAATCGTTTTGAATTTTCACTGTAATCATAACAGCTCCATATTTACAGTGCAGCCTGAGCCAGTGCCCACTGGAGTCATCTGTAAGGCTTAATTTGATTTTAATAAGAGTTCGATTAAAGCCCTAGAAGAGTTTACAATACAGTTTTGGGGTTTTTTAAACAGCTATGACTTCAATAAACATTGGATAATTTGCTCTAAAAACAAAAGATCCCACTCAGGGCTATATACATGACATATAATGGCTAGACAAGACATTTCAAAATAAATAATCTTTTTGAAAAAAATTAACTCTAAGAAATGCAACTGATTCATGCTAAACATTTCCAAAGCTGATAGTCAGAAGATCTCTACTATACCATCCTCAAACCCCTGGGTGAGAGCACTTTTGAAAATTTAGAACCAAAACCAGCAGGGATTTTCATAAAGTTACAGAATTGAAATTGTAAGTCAGAGAGAAAATGCTCCTCTATGCATAGTACTTTCAGTGTAGATAAAATGCCAGTGTAAAACAGAATAAAATGTGGTGAGATGCGACCATCTCCCCCTTAACTAATTGACAGATAGCAGTAAATTAACAAGTGATGTTTATTAGTTTAATATTCAAATATGGTGAACAGAATCAAAAGACTGCTCCATATAAATGAGTGATTTTGAAACCCCTGAAATTACAATGCCGACTCGGCGAAGTGAAGTGCATTTGAACCCTACCTCTCCTCTGTCATAGTCTTGCACATCTCATCAAGAACTCTTCACAGACTATAACGTTCAGGCACACAGATTTTTCTTCTCTCAGAGCAGTGCCAGGTGCTCCGTTGAGGAGAACTGGCACAGCTCCACTGAAATAAAAAAGACTGAGGCTAACTTACACTGAGCACACGCCCGGCCCTTGCAAACAAATTTCCCATGGACCTATTTCTGCAGCTGTCAGCTCGGCAAAAACCCATTTAACAGTAGTTTTGCTTGATTCAAGGTTGCAGAATTTGGCCTCTACTCATTTTTGGGTCCTCTTGATTTGATGCCATATGCTGAAGTGCTAAGCATAACTTGGCAGGGGCTTTCCCCTCTCCCAGCATCTTTTGTTTGGTATAGACATTAGGAAATAAATTAACGAGTTATGCGTGCTTTTCTTTACAGCAAAAAGAAGGAAAAAGTTTTTCAGATTAAGTTTCTGAATCACGAACCAGCAAAGATTTGGAATCAAAAATTTATATGCAAACCTCTGCGGTGTACTGAGTTTAATATCAACCCCATTACATAAAGACCTTTGCCTTAAAACATGAAGTCAAATGCAAAAAAACCTGATTGTAGCCAGAGCAAAAATCTGATTGAATACAGCAGCAGCCACTGCTCATTAGTAAGTTGTCCCATGGACAGCTGTAAAAATCTGAAATCACCCCCACACAGCTCTAAAATTTTAATTCTTGTATCTAATAAGTGGAGGAATACTGCAAATACACCCAGCTCAGTCCCTGCAACATATTTCCCAGATTTAAAGTTATTTCTTCAAGTGTAAAAGGAGGGACTGCTTCTCTGGGGAAACTATACAAACACCCCTCTCTATCTCCCCAGCCGCAAAAGTATGAACAGTGTGCAAGACCGGAAATCTTTATGGACAAAGTTTATCTTCTGAGTTTTCTTTCACGCTTGTTTCTTTAATTTGTAAATATCCCATAATTTTTTTTTTTTTCAGTTTGTATTCCTAAAGGGCCAGGTTTGTGGAGAACTTAGCAGAACTCATACAGATAAGTAACCTGGTAACCATTCTTATCCCCAAAAGATTTAGATTAATTTGGATACAGCTTTGACAAACATTAAATCTCTTCTTTAATGATGTTCCTCAAACAAAACAGTTAGCAAAATATCTGAATTTCCTTGTATAATGTCACATTTTAATGTAAACATCAAATAATGTACCAAAAGTTTTACCGGAAAAAAAAAAAATTAAAGCGGCACAATTCTTTATACCACTGGAGAAGGGGGGAGGAAAAAGCCAGATTACAAACATTTACACATGCATAGTGGAAAAAAAATTAAACAAACAAACAAAAAAGTATTTTACTAAATTCACGCATTTTTTTTAAAATAGTTATTAAATCTACTAAGCACCAACATACCTAAAAATTTATTTTCAGCTTCATGATTCATTTAAAAAACCTATCAAATTAACTTTTCAAACAAGCTTATATTACTAGCTTGTCCAAAAATAAAATGTAGAGTTTTTTTGTTTTTTGTTGTTTTTTGTTTTTTTGTGGGTTTTTTAATTGTTTATTTTAAAGTATACCAATACTTTTTATCTGAATGTTTCCAAACAATGGCATAGGTGTCTGCAAAGAATGCCTTTACTTTACCCTACAGTGGATGGAAAATACAATACCACATCATACAGAATCTAAAACTATAAAAGTCTGAGAATGCAGCATCCCTTCACAAAAAAGCTGATAAAACTGAAAGTATTTAGAAGATGCTGCACCTTTATTTAAAAAAAAAAAATTAAATGAATTTAAGCAGAAATAACATACATTTTTACATTAACTGGCCATTTCTGGTACAGAAACCCAGCATAGTATGCTAATGTTATTGAATAAATGTAAATGCTACTTACAATCTTCTTAAATACAATTTAGACAAACTTTTTTTTTACTTTTTTCTTTTTTCTTTTTTTTTTTTTCCTTTTTTTAAAGTTGTACAGGTAACCTCTCAGCTGCTAGTTTAATGCAACCTATCATTAACATTACACAAATTAAAAAATAACATGTGTGTGTTTTCCTACAGAAAAGCTTCCAAAAAACCGACCCACATCAAAAAATGCAAAATAATGGAATATAATAAAAAATTAGTTGCAAGTCTAGCAGCAAAGCAATTAAGTGAGGATATATTTACTAATATAAACAAAGGGAATATTTGCAACTACAGGTGAAGCCCCAACTATCTTAGATCTACTGACACAAATAAAAATTAAATTCTCTCTAAAAAAAATAATCTGATTATTTAAAATAGGAGTAAAAGCCATTGCTACCTGATGAACTACCTAGGCTAAGTTCCTGAAACAAAGACAAAGGGTCGCTATTCTTTTTTGTCTGCTCAGGAGGAGGTTTGGGCTTTGGCGGAGCCCGCAGAGCACTTGCGTAGGACATGACAGGCTTGCTCCCACCAGCGTTCTGCTGGCTGTTGCTGTTCGACTCGACGATCTGCTTGTTGGGCATGAGAGGTGGGAACTGGCCAAGATGTTGTAGCACGCTGTAGTTGAAGGAATTGGATAGCTGTATGTTTTCGGCCTTCAGGTGTTCCTCTGGGGGCTTGACCGTCTTCGGTGGAGCTGTGAAAGGAGTAACCAGAGTTTGTTTAAGTGAACAGCTCTGACTTAGGAAATCTATCTGTAGTAACCCCAAAGCAAGTACTGAGGGGTACCGAAACTACCTCTTCTGGTAACCTTCACCACCATCACCACCACCAATTTTCTATGTTTAGTCACACTTGGTTCTAGGAAATTGCATAATTAAGTTATCTAGCTTCATTTCCAACTATTGGATCTTGTGTTACCCTTGTCAGCAATGCCGAGAAGACTGATGTTATTAAAAATATTCTCCATGTGCATGCACCTATGGAGTTCTTAACACTGAACCTGCAATTCTGCACAGGTGGATTTAGCAGATGCACTGAAGCTGCTGCTTCAGAATGGGATATACTCTAATTTAAATACTTTATCCACTGAGACAGCACAAAGACTATTTCATTCTTCTTGCTTTATAGCTTAATAGGCTAAAATTAAAATTTACAGCACCATATATAATTCATTCTCAAACAGCAATTCAGAGTCCTGAATGCCAACCAACTAATTATTGATATTTTAGTCTGAATGCATTCCTGCTAATTAATATGTTCTTGCTCCAGATTTAACAACTCCTGTAACTATCAGAAAAAATGGTGCTTTAAACCATAGGTATAAAACTGCTTTCAAGTGAATTTCCTGAATCCTAATGAGGTATCTTACTTTTGTCTGGAGAATTCTGCTGTCTTACATAGCTAGAGGAACTCTACGCTGAAATGCAGGTATACGTTCTATCTAAAATAGCCTAGGAGTTGGGCAACAGATATATTCCATAATTATTTCAATCTCTAAATGTAGATGTTATTTTTAAAGTGCACATACAAAAATGTACCATCAAATGAGTACAAAAGTAGAAAAACATAAGTATATAGTAAGTTTCTCACTGCAAGGGTCACACACAAGCTTTTGTTTTTCATAAAGTACTCAAAAAAACCCAAAAACCAACCCATCAACCCCAAACCAAAAAAAAAAACCCCAACCCAACCCATAGAAGAATGAATATGGAAAGCACATAAGCAAAACAGTTTTGCTAGGGTTGCTACGATTCCAAAAAAAACCCCAGAACACAAGCAAAAAAACCTCCCAAAAATAACCATAGCACTCAAGAGAAGGCAAGTAATGACAAGCACGGCCAGAGGTGAAAGCTGTGTGTGGTACAGGTATCTAACTGAAGAAAAAATATGGAATAAACATATTGAATAAGAACTCAAATCATTTTCTTTCTATCAACAGAAAAAGCAATGCAAATCATGCTCTCAAATTGCAATTTTGGAAAATGCCTGAATATAACAACACTGAGCAATTCACAGCAGCTCTCCTTGCACTCCATAAATCCACACTGATATAACCGAATACTTGTGCCGCAGCCATTCCTGATGTACAGGAAATAGAAGCCCTTGAACGGTCTGGGGTCATGACTGCTCACTCTCAGGCAACAAACACAGGCACAGGACTAGTTCATAGCATCTCATTCTCATGGATTTTTATTTCATGGATAAAAATCAATAGTAACCAGAAACACTGATGTTATTGGTCATTAACCCTTAGCACTATAAAACACATTTGGGCTTTAAAAATGATCATCATAGCCAGTGAGCTGTAAATGCAGAAAAGCACAGCAGCCATAAAAATGGAGATTTGTTTGCATGAACTATTAGATACAGGGTGATGTTGCACATATATTTATTTACAAAACAGAAACCATGCTTAACTACAATAAAAATATTTTCGTAGCAGATACAGATAGATACTAGTCAAAACTTGCCCCTTTCGCTTAGGATTTATTAGCAAATGTATAGATATGGTACTTTTTACATACGCATACTTCCTCTGAGGATTTTACTCACAAACATGTTCTCAATCTTTACATTAAAGCAAGGAAATGTGGAATCAGCCTATCCCAGCATAATCTTGCTAGGGTTCCTCAGCTCCTATTAGAAAACCACAGAGTCTAGAGAGCAACTTCAGAGATGGATGCCACTCCTGATGACACATAATATCATGCTTCCAGCTCCTTGGTTTTCAGTAAAAATATAAACAGATTGAAGGAGGTGCCTTGAGCTTGAAGCTTTGAACTTAGCACAAGAGACAGTGCTATAAATATGTTTTTGTAAAATAACATTTTCACACTTTGGAAATGAAAATGCACATTAGGAACTTAACTCTTGAGCACTGTCGCTGATATAAAGAGCTTTTTTTCATTCAGTCTACACTGCATGTTTCTACTTCACAATTACTACACTATGAAATTACAAGATGCTTTAGGTTTATAAAATTTGACCTAAAGCAATTAGGTCTTTTAAGGGCAATAGAACCAGCTTATAAATATTTTTTCACATTATTAAGTGTTTTTAATTTTCACACTGGAAGATTGTTCATATTTTTATGAACTTTTCTTTAATTATCATTGGAAATCCTTAAAGTAAAATCATGGAGAAGAAACTGTACTATCCTGGTAATTTTTTTTTTTTCCCACAAACATTAAAAATATGGAGAACAGAAGAACAGTTACGCTGCTCCAACCCTCTACTTGCAGCTTTTTTTAATCACTGAAAAGTTAATTTAGTTTCTCTCTGCTAAATCAATCAGCACTGCTCCTACCACCAGGGAAGCCAGGTTCCAGTGCGATTCTTCCATGGTGAGAGTTTAAACTTCATCATTATTTTGATGAAGTACCAGAATTTACTAGGAAATACACTGAGATTACTAATTCAGTTTATGTTGTTTCTCCCCCAGACTGTAACATCAACAAGAAATGTCATTGATTCTGGAAACAAATAACCTATCTTGCAAATAAATCCCACCAGTTACCTTAGGTCCTTTTAGCAAAAACTCAGCTGCACTTGAAACCACTGTAAGAGACTACGTGGGTTTACTAGAACTTTTGTGAGCAGACTAAGGAGCAGTATTGCTTTTTGTAGATGAAGAATACTCAACAGTAGTATTCTTAAGACATCGGCAACGTACCAGGATGTTAACAAGGCAGCAAATGAAAATAGGATTACTCTAAGCAAACCTTTAACTACTAAAACAATGAATACTTTTAAAAAAATCTTTGTGGAAATTAGTTTCGGGATTTGAAGAGATGGCAGAAAGCATTTTGTGAAAAGAAAAAAATAACGCCAACCCTTTCATTTAGACTTGCTCACTCCAGCCTGAATAGTCTACTTAATGGAGCAGAGAGAGAAGCAGAGAAGCAAAGATCAAGTCTGTACCTACCTAACAACTCCCGGGGTGGAACTGCTCTGTTGGCTCCATTGCATGGAATGTTTGGGTATGGGGCAGATGAGGAGGAGTTTACCCACAACTCAGGTGATGAATAGTTGAAAGATGATGGGTTACTGTGGTCCTGAAGCTCTTTACACTGACCAAGACTGTCTTGAGGAGTGCTTAATTCTTCAGAACAAGCCTGGACTGAACTAGAGGAAATTCTTCTTTGGTACAACGGCCTGCCTGGTCCTCTTGGTTCATACTGCAAACAAAAAAACAAAACAAAAAAAGGCCTTTTGCTCCTTTTATTTAACTGCATGCACCAAATACCATTTTCCCATCCAATTTTTTTCCCTGCAATGCCTTACCAGAAAAAAAAAAAAAAAATCTAATACATTTCACATTATATTTTGTATCTAGCAGTCACTAATAACGTATTTTAATCACACAAAACAGACAAAGATTTTTAAATGAAGTGCAAAGAGCATCAACTGAGATTCCTTAATTCTTATCAACCTTTACATCTTACACTCCTACGTGGGAGATGTATCACAAAGTGAGGAGGAAGCTACCCAGCATTTACAAAGGAGGCAAAGGAAGCACAGAAAGATACAAGAGCAAAAGAAAATGTTCAATTACAATGTAGAGAGGAAAAAAATGGCTTTTAGTTTCCAAGGGACAAATGAGTGACTTGTATACCAGGGTTTGGGGAAGCATGACACATTTGTATACTGGATTTTGTGTATGTACACACAAAACAAATGCTCTGGAGAAGTGTGCGCCCTCCGGAGAAATAATGCAGAGAATTTCATCTGAAACTACAGAAATTACTTGCTTCCATAAACCCTGTAGATCATATAGATGAAAATGGCAGGAGCTCCATTAATAAACCTGGTGGCTTCAAGAGTTCAGTTTTAAGGACCCTCTAAACTTTCTCAAGATTCAAAGCAAGCCTGTTGTATTACAGTTTGTTTTAAAAAAATAAACACAGTATTTGCTTCCTTCTGCACTGTACTGACTAACAAGAGCACAAATAACAGAAGTCATGGAAGTAAATCTATACTTGGTAAAGGCAAAAAGTAAACATCCTAATGAAATGTCATAAAAAGTTAGCTAAATAAACATCAAATAACTTGCTCGCAATGCCCCAATATTGTTATTCTATCATCCACAAAAAACAGACAGGGAGAGAAAGAGTGCATGAAAAAAACCTGTAATATCTCATTATAGCTGCCACACTATTATGATCTATCAAGGGAACAGCACTTAAAGATATCCTGTCACTCTCTTGAGGATATTCTTTAACAACAAAAAAACCCCAAAATTCAGACGTTACTGCCTGAATCACACCCAAAAGTATACTTTTTATTGAGTTTAATGGGCAATTTTGGTAAGCAATCAGGAAGTTATCAAAGTTCTGGACGCTTGCAAGTACAGGACCAGAAAGAATAACTTAAGTATTCCCTTTGATATGCAGTTCAAATCTGGTTTGACCAACCTTAGGCAAAAGCTTTCAAGTATCAAGTCAATGAACAGTTTTATAGATAGTGATTGAGAAAACAGTTTAGTAAAGATACCAAAAGTCATGACATCTCCCCTGACACCTGCCTTACATGAGGGATCTCTGTTAAAAATACACCTAAAACTGCATTTTGATTTCGTTATATATTCAGTCCTACCTACCAGCTGAACTAGCAGTCCTGGAAACGTTACATGCAAGTCTCTGTCTTCTAACACTTTTACTGCATTTGGCATTTCTGTCACATATTTTGAAAGGAAGAAGAAATAAGAACTAAAACGAATTTGCACTAATTACATAAAGGCTCACTCTATTTGTCTTCAGATAGCAGGAGCTGTCACAAACTCTGTAGGAATATTTATTAGTTTATTACTGCTGAAAAGCCATTGTTCCTATGTCCCGCTGTACTGACGATATTAACTGTTGTCACAAAGTATTAGATTTTATACAAGGTGGTATGGCTTAATGGACCGAGACATAGAATTTTTAAATGTCTATAAAACCAAACCTTACTACAGCTCTAGCTGGGCCTGAGGACTCCATTAACCTCTCTGGATCTGTGTAAGACAGGAATTTGTAAAATGCACTGGAATTCAATTTCAGTTATTTTGCTCAGGCATATAAACTAAGTATTTTCTATTTTCAGAAGTCGAAAGACAATTAAATATGTATTATGTGGGATCGTGATGAGCAGGGATACCCCCACAGCTTCTGTAAAAACCTTGACAGAAATCCATCACAGAACAAGCCACTTAACTTTATGTATAAATATCGGATTACATGCAGTCAGTGCAAGATTATCTGAGAATATTAATTCTGACATTCCTGGAATACAACCTGGCTCCAGCATACTCCATGTCTACATATCATACACTCCTTAGCACTCTAGATTCCAACAGGGATTAAAAACTCCTGTTCAAAATGTGACCTGTCCTAGTTGTATGTGCTTGGATAGTCTGCATCTCATAACACACCCCCTTAGAGTCCAGAACAAAAAAAGATCGAGAGGGATAGAGCCAGCTCTGCTGTGGCAGGGTTTCTGCTGGACCCAGATTCATGCAGCACAGCTGGATATCTCTGCACTGATTTCCAACACTCTGAGCCCCAAAAAGACACAAGATAGCTTTACACAGAATTAGCTCAGGCCAGGTGGGATTTATTAAATCAGGTTTTGTACCACACTAAAACAACTGCACTGCTCTGGTCTCAAGTTCGTATGAAAAGTAACTCAACCTGACTTTCCAGAGAGTCATTTCATGAGTTTGCACCTGGGGTGTGGTTAATTTGCACTCCAGGCAAATGACATACAGATAACAGAGCAATGATTGCAAGAAAACTCTGAGTAACATTCAAAAAGCCCAGACCTCCTGCTTAGTAGAGAAAATGTTATACCTGCACTGATGAGAACCACAGATATGCACAGGGTGAAAAGAGAAGCAGAAATTCCCAGTGTGAGCTTTTAATACATGAGATATTTTGCATTCATGACCACTTCAGAATATAATTTGATATTAAAATGACATGACAATTGCATACGCAGACAAAAATGCCTACCTCTTCTAAGCTGTGGAGCGAAGAAGCAGATACTGCTCGAGATGTGAGTGGATGAAATGGCTCCTGACCAACTGCATGCTGATGATTCTGTATTTGTATAAAAGGGTTTTGTTGCGACCTATGGGGCAATGGAGGTATACCATAATGAAAGCCCTGCCCCATAAGGTGATTCTGCTGTAGGTTAGCGTAAGTCCACGATCCATCAGGTTGCAGGTATTTCAAGGGAGATGGGGTTATATGTTCAGATGGCATTGAGAAAGGGGGATTGTATATTTGGGGTAAATGCTGCTGAAATGCTGGGTTACTGGGTATTTCAATGTCTCTGTTGTTTTCAGTGAAGTTAGGAAAGTGACCACTGTGGTTAGAGTTGCAGGAAGGAGAAGGGAGTGCTGGTGGGCTTCTGGGCTGAACTTGTCTGTATTGCAACAGTCTTGACTGAGGGGGTGGCATTTCAGCTAAGTCCCGACTTTCACTTTGATCACGGTGTGACAGTTCTCTGAGCAAATCCTGGAATCTGTATTGACAGAATAAATGTATCAAGAAAAAGAAAAAAAATGTTTTGCTGAAATCCCACTCTTTTTGAGGTTGAGAAAACTCAAAGCACAAACCACTGAATTTAAATATACTCATCTTTGCGCTTATTGACCCTAACTTCAAAGGATATGACTGTGAGCAATCAGAAATTAGGCACAAGAGGATTACTGGGATGAAATACCTACCTGAATCATCTCAAAGTTTTAATAACTCTTGAGATTTCCTTTTCAGTCAGAAGAATCAATTTTTTGTTATCTCTTAAGAGACAACGAAGGTAAGGATTTCCTGCTTTATTATACAAGGTAAAAAACTTCACATAGTTAAAGAAAATTTTAACCCCTTAAAAGGCAAAGACCAGAATAATTGGGGATTCCCCTCACTTGCACAATATACTTCCAAACTTCTTCAAAAGGTCAAGAATATTCAATTCAGCACTTCACAGAGTCAGATAAGAGAGCATTTAGAGGCTTTACCATGGCTATAACAAACCAGATGGAAAATAAAGCACAGTGGGAGATGACAGTAAGCAGAGGCAATTTAAAAACCCAGCCTTTACAATATACATGATTAAAGCTGATGACCACTGGAACCGTTTTTTCTGTTTATGTTCAACAGCTTCCCTTCTTGCCCCCTAATGTTCTATCTCAAATATAAGCATTTTTTTTAATTTAATCTGCCTTTAAAAGCAAAGGCTTTTTGAAAAGGAAGAAAAGTTTAGGTTTTGTTGGGGAGCAGTGTTTGGGGAGGGGTTGGTTTGTTTCTTTTCAAGCACATAAATCTGAGACTCCTAATTCAATGTGAAGAATTTACAACTTAAATAGGCCTTAACTACACTCAGACACCTCTTTTATAAACACAAGGTTGTTACTCTCTATCCGTTCCTTATTCCATAAATACAGCACTGAAAAGCTCCATAAAAGTATTTTTTCCACTACAGCTTTACTGCCCAATATACTAACAGAATAAAGCATAACACATAATAAAAGCATAGTTGTAAGCAGCCTGCCAACTATTTTAACCTTCATAATACCAGCAGCAAAAAGCAATACCTTTAAGTGCCTTGCACTTGATCACAGTGTTACAGATAGGTGCCCACTGCTCAATTTCATACAAGCTCTGATGACTCAGTAAACAAATACCTTGAATATGTTGCCTCTGTTTCATCTTCTGTATTACTGGCAAGTTTCCAGTTTGCCCTAACTTGCTGCTGTTGATGCAATCCAATTGGTTGCTGAGGAAGATGTGGTAGATGAGGATGGTGATGGTGTTGATATGGAATAGTGCCTTGACTGAGATAGGCATTATGTTCATTCCATTGCTGTAACCTGGCTTGTTGTTGCTGCCTTATTGTTTCCAAAGCTACATTTCCATGCATACGATCTATAAAAATAGTTTTAAAAAAAAAATTTATCTAATGCCCCTTTTTAAAGATCTTTATGTCAGAAAAAAAAGAATACTTTTTATACAGTATATTCCAGGGCTTATTATATACTAACTGCATTGCAGTGTATAACCTGGTTATTTAAATCACATGGAAAATCATATAAACATGAATCTTCTAATAAAGTGCTGAATATTCAAACATGCCTCAAGCAGCAAATTATGCTCAATGACATTACTTATGGAAACTAACCCAACAACGATCCAATTCAAGGCAATATGCCTGAAAAGGTAAATACCTCCTTCATTTTCACTTCAATGTAGTTATAAATGCACACTCCAAATTTAAATAAAGGAAAGTCACCTACCTAAAGTGTCCCCTAAGGGCATTCCTGATGGATTCTCTTCAATGAAGTTGTTCAAGTGGGTTGGCAGAACAGGGTTGTGCTGTGTAATGGGCCTCAAAGGATTATTGACTTCTTGTAACATAGGTGGGGGGTGTTGTTCTGAAATCACAGCATCTACAGCAGGAGAATGTGGTCGGTGGGGAATTGGATTATTAAAAAAAGATTGGCTGGGGCCTGCCTGGTAAGCAGGGGAAAGCTGCGAAGGTTGTGGAGGCTGCTGATTCAAATGATTATGCTGCTGAACTACCTGGCTTTGCTGGGGTGGCATTTGGTTTTGTTGTTCAGGCAAATGATTTTGTTGTTGACTTAAAAGGTTTTGCTGCTGTTGCAGAGGATATGGCTGCCTTGGTATCTGTGACACGTGCTGGAAGTGGCGGTTGGGAACTGCATACTGTGAGTGGGGTGGGGTGAGATGTAGATTCAGCTGCCTGGGGTTAAGATTATCTTTGCGATGAAATTTAGCATTAGGATAACCAACACTGGAACGTGACTCTGGGCTTCTATTCTGAGAATTTGCTTCTAAGTCAACCTACAAAAAGAGAATGAAAAAAACTTTGAAAATTTACATTAAAAAACCCAAACAAAAACCATGTCAGTAATAAATGAAGTCATTAAAAGAGGGAATATTAAAAAAAACAACCAAACAAACAAAAAAATCCCCCACACAACAAAACCAAACCACAACAAAACCAAACCCAAACAAGACAAACCCACCTGCTTGGATTCCACAGGTTTCTTCTCAGGTGTTCGAATTTTACTGATTTCAGGTCCAGCAGTGTTTTCACTTTTACCTAAAAATATTTAAGAAATTAATTAATTAGTTTCAATGAAAAAATTATTATTTTGAGAGGTTTTTTCCAGACACAGGAAAATTTAGACTTAATAGTATAGCATTTACAGCATCATAGACATTTAATATAATTTACCCAAATAACACTTTTCCTTTAATCTCTGCGCTTTGTTCATTAATCATCACTAAGTAGTTCTTCCAACTTAATTGCAAATAACATCAGCAGTAGTTACCACTGGACTGCAGAACAGAGACAGATCAATTATGCCCTCAACAAACACACACCCCAACTTTGATTACTTCCTCCTCTGAATCTCACAATGTCTTAGTTATTCTATTTGTAATGGCAAATCACAGGTTATTTCCCCAACTCTGTAGATCCCTCGATTTCACTTACAAGAAAGAAAGAAAAAAATCCTTTTCACAATACCCTATTTAAAGTACATACTCCCTCATAACAAAACTAATTTGCAATGCAATTTCAACAACTAACCATTTCGACTTTGTTCATGTTGCTCCTTGTCTTGGTGCTGAAGCTGCTGCTGTTGTCCTATACTAACTGGCGAATGATGTCCCAGGCCATAAGGTATAGGAGACCCACGCCCATGTGCCTGTAACAGGTTCATATTATATGCCATAGCTGCTTGATGAGTAATGATTCGAGGGTCAACTGCAAACCTACCCTGATACCCCGTCCATGGTACCTACAAAATTTAAAAAAAAAAAAAAAAAAAAAAAAAAAAGATGCAATCTGTTAAGGTACGTTAAAGGAAGTAACATAACAAGCACACTGATATTACATCAGTAAGAACCAGTTTTCCATGCATCAGATGACCTGGCACACTACCACACAACTACAGGTGGTGCTGGAAAGGGAGAGCAACAAGGGCAGGTCTAGCAGCAAGGGGCAAAGAGCAAAGATTTTGGAGGACTACCCTGGGCAAAAAATTTTGTATCAAAACCCATTCTTGTTTCAGTGGTTTCAAAATTCAGAGAGAAAAGACTGATGAACAAATTGTATTTTAATAAACTTTACATTAATCTCTTCTCTAAATAAACAGAAGTGGGTGAAGTTCAAGAAAATAGAAAGCCCTTTCTCCTGGTAGTTAAAAGAGACATTAGGCTGTGTCTCTGGGGAGAAACAGAGAGAGAAGCCTCTAACCTGAGGAATTCTTTATGGTCCTTGTACCACCCAGCGTTGTAATCTTGTAACGCAGACTGAGTGGCCATAGCATACCTCTGCACCCACAAGACACTTAGTGAAGTTACCAGGACCATTGGTAGAATCAAGAGACTATCCACACGTTAAGAATGACAGGGCCACTCCAAAGTGTCTATGCTACATGACACATGTATTGCAGATCATCTTCCTAAATATTTGAAGTAAAATCCACCTCCTGAAAGCATGTAAAAAAGTCAGGAATTTTTACAACATTTTAAATTTTATTCCTAAAAGGAATGCAAAGGAAGACAGCTCTGGATCAAATTAGTTCAATCTTGCCCTGTAGGGAATTTATTAAAAGGAGGAAAATGTATGAATAAGAGGAGAGTGCAGGGAAAGTAATCATCAACACTCAGGCTGACAAAGCATCCTTTACTGATGACAGCAGACAACCTCCTCATGTTTTTACCTTGGATATGGAAACTGCCTTAAACAAAGCAAAGAGATTATTTTATCTTCCATGAACATAAACACATTTTACTTCAGTCCCTACTTGTTTTAAGTGTAACAACTTTAATGCAATTCTTTTTTTAAATTAGTATTTGCCCTTGAAATGTGAACTTTGAACTTTAGCTTTAGGCTACTATTGCCTGTACAATCTCCAACAAGCTTCTTTTCAAAAGCAGCTGTCTCGTTAGTACCTCAGTCTTCCCACTTAATTATTTTTAAAAATCCATCCTCAGGGAAGGTGAGCTCAAAATACTTAGTTTTAATATACTTCTTTTGATTGGAAATACATAAAAATATGTTAACCTTGGAACAATAAGACAGAACTTTTTAAATTATCTTGGTTTGATATTAATATAATGTGAGCGAGCATGACAAACAGCTGCTGGCCTTCTCATTGCATTTAAACTTATCCATCAAATGCAGATTTCTAGTAAGCTAGGAAAAAGGAAAATTCCTTGACCTAGCACAGAAAACCAATCTGTAGCTTCCAGCTGATCTAACACATACAACTGAAACTAGAGTTTCTACAGCAAGTGCCCTATGGAGCATCCATAACCTCAACTGTAAGAGAGGACTTATATTATTAAAAAACAAATGAACTGTGTGCCAATGTTTAGCATTACAAATGGAGTTAAACACATCTGCATGTGTGGGTTCCACGTCCTTCATGTCTTCAGGAGTTGTGTACACATATACATGTTACTCCACAACATCGCTTGTGCAGCCTTTGTTCTTTCCTCCCCATTCTCTTCCTGGAATATGTGACTGCAAAGGTTAAAAATAAAGCAGAGACTGCTTCTTTAATTTGTGTACGTTTTGGTGAGACAGTTTTATTTGTAATGCAAAATTCCATACATAAATGTTGCCTAAAAGACCTGATTAGGGATCTTCATTGTGTTCTCAAATGTCATTAAGGAAAAGGATTGGAGAGGAAACTGGTTTGCTATGAGGTTCTGGAAGGCGAAAACATCCCATTATGCTTATTTTTCTTATCACTTCACTTCAGACACCTTGCACTACAGACATCCAAAGCTGATAATTTAAAATGTATGAAGCCAATAAAGAGAAACAAGCTCTGAATCACCTATGTCTCTCCAATGATTAAGAACTGGACTAGGCAATTAATTCAGATGCAGGTATCTCAAGTCAGATGAGACAGATCCCACTGGTGTGCCTAAACCTAGAGCTGAGAAAATACACCAAATTACATGAACATGAAATTGCTTTTTAGGCTGCCTGGAGTTATTTGTGGGAGCAATGTTTTTAAGTCCTCATTTTCTGGTGGTCCTCTGCACAGCCACTCCTAGAGCCAGCTAAGCCCACGTATTTGAAGTAAAGTGCTGAAAAAGCTTGCAAAATATTCACTAACTGATTTTGCCATCCATTTTTGTACATACAATAGGGGGGGGGGGGAACAACAGGAAAATTAATTCTTACAGGCAAAGGCACAGACATGACCATATTTCCTCCATAGACAGCAGGTACATATAGAATACTTGTCCCAGTGTGTGGATCTATCCTTTGAACAGGACTTGGAGATTTCCCCAGATTGGGGTGAGGTCCCAGAGGAGGAGGGGGAGGAGTATATGCTCGGATAGGATTTCCGATTAGAACAGAAGGATTGGGCTGAACTAGAAAGAAAAAAATATATATATATATTACACACACACATACAAAAAAAGAAGATATATACACAAAAAGAATATGAAGACTATCTATTTCTTTCTTCATCTTAATAGCATCTATCTTTATAAAGCATGTGTGCAACTCTCTAATAGCATAGGTCTGATACACCGAGAGAAAGCATTAATCAAATCCTGTATCCCATTTCAAAAATTTGAAGAGGCAGAAAATACAAATTGAGATATAGAGAAACAGGTAGCTAGTAACTGCATTAACGAAAGAATGTCCCAAACCAATTAAATATGCTGACAGTCAGAGTACCTGTTAAACACTGCATCAAAAACTAGAATCATGCTCCTTTCTTTAGCAGGGAAGACAAGCTTTAAATTAATGCTTTTCCAAATTAATAACAAAATTATTAAGCTGTTGCATGCTACCTTGCAAAAGTATCACTGGTAATATCTGGATATATGACAGCACAATGTAAGTTCAAAGCACATCATAAACCAGTGCATGCAATATAACGTCCTAACTCTTATAGTGCGAATTCACTGGTACAGTATTTTACATTATGAATTTCAAACACAGCCATTTTTAAGAGGCCAACGACAAGGCTGTGTTAAGGCTCTAAAGTCAGTGTCCACAACACCTATAAAGGGATAGCCTCAGAAATACCTAATGTCCACTTAACGGTCTATAATCTATTTCCCAAATGCACACAAGAAGTAAATGGCTTTCGAATAGAGAATGGACTAGATACTCAATTTCAAAGTCAAATTACTATCATCAAATTACTATCAATTTTCAAAGTCAAATTACTATCAACTTCACTGAAGCCAAATCAGCATAAGCTCAGAGGAATTCCTTCAGTAACAGCACAGATACTTACCAATTCCATCAGGTGGAAAATGGTCATTCTGGTTATGATGATGGACCTTGCCCTTTAAAGGGAAAAACAGTAACAGTAATGCCTTGCATTCTTACGTAAACCAAAGCTTTCTATTTCAAGTGAACTTTATAATTAAATACAAAATAGAGTTTGAACGAAGTTAGCCCAACATTTTATTTTTACACATTCAACTGTCCAGTTCCATCATGTGACTATGAATTCACGAAGTTGGACATTAAATACCACTAATTAAATTAACCAGTGGGTCATTACCAGTCCCTCGGGGATATTCTCTCCCAAGGCCTGTTTTCAGATGCAAGGAGAGTTACAGCAAACTACTTTGAGTTTCTTTTCTCACCATTTTATTTCCCGCTGTCTCACTTCTTTTAGGAGCAGCACCCAGTACTAACGTAACCCTCAGTACTCCTCTTCCATGGCAGCTCTTACGGGAAGCATGATCCATTTTCTTCTCCAGGTTTCAACACAACTTGGAGACAAAGTAGCTGCCACCATTTTTACTCAATTGCTCACCCAGCCTCGTCAAGACACTGCCTCCCTACCACATCTCACATATCTGCTTCTGGACTTTGGCCCCTTAGTGACTGCTCCCCCAAAAGTACAATGTAGTAGAGTCAAGAACCAGAGCACTCTGGGGAAACTGTTTTTCCTTGTTGAACTGTACATTAGTAAAGGAGGGTAACAGAACCGAGTTATCCCTCCTACATGCTCATGAGTTTACAGCATCAACTAACTAGTTAATATTCATAAACTGTGAGCACATATTCAAATGCCAGTATGCTCGTAAGTCTTTTGCAGGATAGGAATACTTTACTTAATCTGGACCCAAGTACCTTCACAAATTTAAAATAAATCTAAAAACCCTTTGATGCTGAAAAACTTTTCTTGCCCAGGAGATAAGTCTAGGCAGTTTTCCAGCACTCTGAGCAAATTAGTCAGGGTACAAAAACAGGTTGTTTGACAATGTTGACTCATGCATAAACCAGATTAAAGAACTGGCCTCTGAATTTTTGTCTCGCTTTAAAAATGAATTATTGAAAAATAAAATAATAATTGCTTTTCATTGCAGCACTTAAACAAAAGAAACCTGTTTATTCACTAAAGAGAGCAAGATTCAATCTAAAAATGTAGAGGAGCTACATGCCTTAATCAGTCATGATTAGTAGAAGGCATTTCTGTATCTGTAATGCTGTCAGTTAGCATCAAGCTGTATGTGCACAAGTCCAACAAATCTCTGTTCTACCTACCATACTTGTATTTTATAGGTGCCATATTTTAAAAACTGAAATAGCAAATAATTACATAAATTCCTAAGAATAGCTGTCTTGTTGAACAGGAGCTTCAGCATGTAATGGTATCAGACTGGTAAATATAAGTCAACAGGGGCCATTTGTAAGTTGGGGAAGGGAGGTGTTGGCTTTCTTTTGTCTTTTTCTTTTAATAGTTTTGATGGGTTAATGACTTTATAATAGTCTATTAAGGACTCAACTGTTTTAATTTCTCAAAGATTTCCAGATCAAGGTTCATTTCCCTACCCATCTACAGAACACCTAAATCTACACTTCAACTGACGGCGATTGAGAGCACTGGAGCACGGACACACTCAGTTTCCTCTAAAAACTTGCTCCACCTTCAGAGTATAAAAATCCACATTACATAAAGGCACTTAGAGGAAACTCAGACCAATATTTCACACAGTTAACAGCCTCGTCACTCTTAGGATCCCCCTCTAGTCAACAGACAGGAGAAGAGAGTATTCTCCAGAGACTTCATCAGACCTGTGGTCCTCACTGACTGTATAAAATACCTAGGATGACGATGCATCCCAATTTAAGTGCCTGAATCCAGGCCGAAAAGCTGGAGCACAGGCAGTGAGCGGGAGGTAGGCAGAGTTGTAAAATTCAGAGCCTAATTTACTGTGCGCTAACTACCCTGTGGGAAGCTCCCAGTTCTGAAAACTTTGTTTCCTCATCATCACCTTTAATAAAGGCTGTGCCTATCCAACTCTGCGGCTCCTTCCGCACTTCCACCATCCCCAGCCAAGCCACACAAACGCAGGTGAAGGCAGATGCCCTCACAGACAGGGCTGCCATGAACCACAGCAGCCCACAGCCAGCCAGTTCCACATTAGCTGTTTGCTTCTCAGAGAGCCAGGACTGAAACTTTTTTTCTTCTTTAAAAAATAAACAGCAAAGTGTTTTTTCATGTCCTTACATAAATCCAAGAGCAGTTCTGTTGAATAAGAAGGTGCCGTTTTTACAAAATCACTTTTCAGCACATGTGAAAAACAAGCCCTGAGCTGCACGGATGTCCGTAAACTCACCACAAAACACTGTATCGGAGGCTGTTCTCATTTTTTCACTACAAAATACACCAGCACTAGGTTTTTAATCTTTCATCTTTTAATGTTAAATATTGTACTTAGGAGGTCTAAAATAAGCAAAGCTAACCATATGCTTTTAAAACTTGAGCAAAGGGAAATGTATCACTTATCACAGCCATTTTCTGTGTGTGTTTGAGAATTACCTGCTCGCTTTACTTCTGTTACTGCACATGCTAGCTGTCAATTGTATTCAGAGGGAAGAGATTTTATTATAATTATGATATAGGTGGTAAAACACTTCAGATCTTAAGCTGAAAATACAGTGCTGGCAGTTTGAAAGTGTCTCTTCTGATTTCTACAGCACAAGTGCTTAGTTTACTAACAAACTGGAAGAAAAATAAACAGAACAGTCTATTCACAAGACTCTCACTTCCCCAAACCCTGCCTTTTTTTTTTTTTTTTTTTTTTTTTTTTAATGTACTATACCTGCATTTTCAAATACTCTTCTTTCATTTTAGGCAACAAAAAATATCAATAGTGATGTTCTATTATTAAAGAAAATGCATTCAAGGCTGAAGCACTCATGAAAAATGAGAGTGCAGCAATGACTTTTTAAAGACAATTTTTTAATTTACATTTTTCTGCAAGCCTAGTGTTTTGACACATGACTAGATGCTTTAGAAATCTGGTGTTTGTTTCAGAAAGTAATGCATTTTGATGAAGAAACCAAATGTTCTCACTTACAAACTCTCTTTTGGGAAGGACTGCCAAAGGGAAGACTTTCCTTTTTGCACTGTTAAAGTTAAAAAACCTGTCGTAAAAATTTCGTTTAAATGATACAGCCTGCAACAAAAATGCAAAGCTATGGGAAATACATACGTTTGTTCCTTCTTGTACAACAGAATTCATCACAAAGCTGACAACCTGCATTTTAGTTGCATCTCTAAACACAATTTAATGGAATTATAACTCACATGATTTTGAAATAAACTACAAAGAACTATCAAAACAGAATTAATTACTAATATATCATTCCCCAAAAAAGCTCCAAAATTTAGTGTTATTCTTTACCATCCTAAGGAAGCTATGTATTTTCATCACTTTACCTGCTTTTACAAAAACAGCTGATAAAATTACTGCTGAGTGGTAATTTCATCTCTCTGCCCTCTTGATCCTAATGAAATCTGGTCTTCTGAAGGACATTATCAGTGAGCTAATCTAGGTGATATACTGTTTTACAACATACTTTTAATTAAATCAATTATCTTACATAACATAACTCCCTGAATTTTAAATGTGATTTTCAGATCAAACCAAACCACTTTTGGCTATTATTTTGTTGTTTCCTTATACTCCTTGCCACTGTCTATATCAACCTGTTGTTTCTCGGGGGACAGTCAGAGCACAAGCTGCTTGGGATAGGGATTGCCTCTTGTTCAGAGGGTTTAATTTGGCTTATCTAAATACTGAGGCCAAGATCCATGGGTGAAGTTCGTCAGGGTCATTGCAACACAGTCAATGAACATGCCAGAGTGACCCAAGGTAAACATTTTAGTAAGGAAACAAGGCTTGGACAACCCCAAGCTATATTGCTAAATACTGTATTATAATACAAGTCTAGAGCTTTCACTTGAAAACGCTGAGGATCCCTCTGGAATTTGCATTCATATCTGATTGCATTGATGCCATTTTAAAACAAACAGCTTGTTCCATAAACCTCTGATATAATTTCTCAAAAGGCATTTCTACATTCACTTTCCCTTTCTGCCAAAATTCATCATCAGTGAAACTTTACCTTTGGTGGTGACTGCTGTTGTTTGGTGGTATTCGCTGAATGTTGATGCCGAAGAGCTCGGGGGATAAACTCAGGAGCCAGTGGGTTCAACACATAAGTTTTCTTTAACTCCAAAGCTTCCAACTGAGCTTTGATCTGTTCAAATGTGATACCGTGGAGGCTTTCATTCTCATGACATAGGGCAATAAACCTTTCCCAAAATTTCCTATGGAAACAATTTTTAGAAACAATAAAAAGGAGTAAGACTTGATGGATGTTGTTAAAATTAAAACAGATTTAACATAACTGTGTGGTATTTTTATTTTTCCTGTCTGCTCATTTTACAGACCAAGCCATCCATCCTGCAAGCTCATACATGCATCTGAACCCCACAGCATAATGCAAAGCTCCCCGATCATTTACAATGGACATACGGCTCTGTCCATGCATATCAGATCACAGCACTGGCTGTATATTACCTTTATTATTAATGTAATGGACAGGTCTAACTTGGAATTTTTTTCCTAGAAAGCCAAACACAGCGAACACAACGCTTAAAATTCTGGAAAGCATGTGATTTATGGAATTTATTAAATCTCAAAGAGTCACGGGGATTATATAGATTCTCAGTCCCAGAAGATGCCAAAAAGATTCTATGAATTTAAGCAGATCGTTCAATTCCAGTGTCACAAATACCAAAGTTAAGATATACCCTCAAAACTACTCTTGTGAAACACTTCAGAGTTGCGTGAAGATTAACATGTCAGGAGTATCTAGAGGGCCTTTGAGATCCTCTGGTGGAAAACAAATAAAACCATAAATTTTATTGCGTGTCACATATTTCTATAACATACAGAAGAAATGTCAAGCATCCATCAGATGACACATGACTTTCTCTATGAAAATTCTGTATCCAACTTTTTGGAGGGTGGAGGGGTTATTTAAACCATGTAATAAAAGAACATTCCTACCTGTCTTCTGCTTTCTTATAACATGTCTTTTTATTGCTTATAAAAAAGTCTTTACATTTTTAAGGTCCACAGCAGGATCTATACAAAAATTTTACACTTATAATGATGATTTTTTTTTTTTTAACCTCAAAGGAACTTTTTTGGTGAAGTTACTTAAGCTTAAAAGATATTTAAATAAGGTCTGAAGATGTCACTTTAAAAAAACCAAACTCATTGAGCTGTTCTCTCTCAAAAAATCGAGAGTAATGAAAGTTATTGAAAAAGAGTATTAAAAAGACAATGATCTTAAAGGCATGCTTGACTGTAACTCATTCTAGTTCACCCTTCAGTAATAAGGTCTGGCCTATATGCAAACACTGTTATTTCCCAAAACCTGTAAAATGAGAGATTATGGCGCACTGATTTTAACAGCAGTGTCACATTTTGCAAGCATAAATGTCTTTCTTGCAAGAATAGTGTAATGTTACTGATGTATTTAAGAATTCAAAATAGTTTTCCCTAAAAGCCCATCTTCTGTTGGTGATTTTATAGAGGCAAGAAATGCTCTTTTAAAATTCAGGGTGCAAGCCCTTTTTCTGCATTTCGCTGTAAGACAAATTGTCTTGCCAGGTTTTAAGTGAGGATTAAAAACCAAAATGAAATACTTGACTGGGATGCTTTAATGATGGAACTCCCTCTGATTAATCAATTCAGTCACCAAACCCAGTGCCAAGTACCACAAATCCAGAGACCCATCCACTTTTGCTTAAAATGCCCAGCGCAGTCTCTCTACACATGGAACACTTGTACTGGGGTGTAAGAACAGAGAATAAAATACTGCTGTCTCTGTCTTACAGTGTGCTCTGGAGTTTAAAGGGAGTGTCTGCCAAAACAGCCCTGTCTAGTCCGATCGTAACACACAGAAATGTAATGATTACCCTGGGCATACTTCACAAAGCTCTCCACAACTATCATTACAGAGTCTTGACTCATTTTGACAGGTATTAGAATATTCATAAAATTCAAGTACTCTCTAAACTTTTTTGAGGTCTGTTTTTCCTAACGAAATGTCACTTCCCTCAGACTTCTATACTCCTGTTGTACTAAAAAAGAACCATCTTTCTAGCAGCATGCCTGAGCCCCTCCAGCACTATTTTCAAAGAGTGAATGTTCAATTATTCAGTGAAACAAGACAATGGTGTATTAAAGGGAAAGCTTGAGATACATCTCAATAAAGCTCCAGTGCTCCTTGTTTCTTAATTATCTTTTTCTTTTATAATTTTGAACAGCTATACATATATAAACAGCTGCTGGTCTTCAAAAGGCAAACTCGATTCCTAACTGCCAAGCCTGTAACTTATGTACCATGCTGATAGCCTATACTTTTATTTTAGTAAGTTTTTGCATGCCCTATTTCAGATATTTTGAAGGAGCCATGCTTGGAGAAACTGCTGAGCCCCCACATTTGAAAACTGGGTCCCCTTTGGGTATCTAATTTAAAACCTCAACACTCAGGCTTACGTGAAAATTCAAGATATTATCTTCCTCACTGAGAGTTAGAGAGAATAAGACACGTGGTCATTCTCCAACAAAAGTTGTATTTAGACAGATGGTTAGAAAACCAATAATGGTCCTAGGTGCCAGCTAGACTAACTAGGGATTAACTAACTCTCTGACTTAAGTAACACTGCACATCCTGAACCCCAATGTAGGGAAGAGAAGCAAAATTTATCAACTAAGAGTAATTTCTGACCAAGCCAGAAGAGAAATCTCAGCACAGTCATGGCAACCTCTACAGCTAAGTCATGTATTTCTGCAGCATAAGTTGATGAACTAGAGACTGCACTAGCAGACTGTAATAGACACTCGTCATTTGTAGATCAAGTGCTTGGGAGGCATAGAGCTCTCTCTCATCAGTTAGTTACATAAACCAGATCACGTCTGAAAAAAACAAGCAGGTAATGGGAAAAGTGAAATACAACCACAACCATTATTTCTCTTTTAATAAGATGTGATTAGCAGTTTAGAGTAGATCACGTATTAATGTATGGATACTCTTGATGTGTCCTCAGCAGGTAAGTGGTTAAATTCAGGTTATATTTCATAAATGCAGTAAACAAAGGTTTGGTTTCCATTTGGGTTTTTCAATTCTAATCTTTGAAAACCACATCCATTTTCAATACAGTATAAGAATACTGCTCAGGAAAGTAGAATACAACATAGATATAACAACTAATACATATTTTTAGCTTTATTTTAATAATGTAGTCAGTGCAGTGTTTCCTCTCTTCGAGAAGTAAGCCTCAGGGTATATCTCTGATCATCTCAACATTTCAGCTCTTCCATTGAAAAAGAAACCTTTGAAGAACGAGAACTTGGTATCCTTAATGTCACTGTTTACATCTCTTAGCATTTTTCACATTTCTTCACATTTAGGTCTATGAAAAGTAAAATTCACTCAAATCTTAATGAATTTTTTCCTAGTGTCATGAAGACATAAAAACATAAATAATGGTTTTCAAGTCTTCTACCTTCATACGACTGTAATAATATTCAACTTTAAAATACTACATTACATCACAATTTTTAACTCCAAATTATATATTACTTTTATTTAGATATAAAATTGTAACAGGTATACCAAAAAAACCCACCAGAAAATAAAATGAAGCATCTTCAATTGTTACTCTCAAGTAAAAATTAGAGCAACTATAAATACATTAAAAGACAGTTTATCAATGACCAGGTGGTAGATATCTCACACTTTTTCTCTGTAGGCTGTTATACATGGTGACACAGTGACTCTGGATAAGAAGGTAAAACCAGAACAAAAGAAAAACAAAAAACCAACAAAAAAGCCAGACTTGTCCACCCGTACAGGATATTAAAATGCTCTGCCTCTCACCTGTAGTGGTTTTCTTCACCATGATTAAAAAAAAAAAAAGTCCCCTCTCTTCCCTGTCAGCAAGACTTGCTAATCAGGGGACAGAGCGGCCCTGGCACTACTGCATGCTTCCAGCTCCAGAGCAGACTTGGTAGATGGCATCGCAGGAATTACTGCAGCAGAGACCGACACTTCACTCTACGCAGGGCTACAACTGCCTGCTCTGCCTGAGGGGTGAGCTTCAGCAGCACATTTGGACAAGCTGAAATCATGCCTGCAGATTCAAGCCTCTGCAAGAGTTGGGAACACAACTAATGCTTTACCAGCTTTATGGTATTACTATGAATATAAATGTGAAGAATTTCAACTTCATTACACAGTTATTTTAAGGGTTTAAATATATTGTGTCTTATTTGGCACCTGAAAGAATATCCATCATTTTACTAAGTCCATCAGTCATAGATAAACACATTTTCTAGTATCCTCAGCCCTGACAAACTAAGGAATATATATAAAGTACCTGCATCTTCCAATGGAACATAAAGCAATAGGATCTCCCACCACAGCTACCAAGGATTGTGCTCTTGTAATGGCAGTGTTGAGAAGTTTGTAATTAGACAGAAAACCATAATCCAAGTCTTCTGTTGAATCCTCCAGTAACTGCTCTTTCCTTTTAATTGGTGTTTGCTTATGTTTGCATGTATGCCGTGTTCGTACTGTGCTGAGAAACAAAACTCTAAACTGTTTTCCTAAAATGAAACAAAAAACAAATGGCTGAGATAATTGTAGCTATTTCTGCTAGTAACACAATCAGACCACTGCACTTGCCAGCCAGATTTCACACCTAGATATTCTGAAGAACTGATAGCTACCCTTCACATGAAGAGCTTTATGCAAGAATAATAAGATTTAAAAATTTTAAAAGATGTACTATAAATAGCATATTCTATTACAAGAATATTTCCTCTTTAAAAAACTTATTTTTCATCTTGATATTAACCACTCCAGAACTTTCTGGAATGCTAATTATCTTTACAACATTGCCAATCAGCCAATAACAAAACTTGGATTTATTTGTTCTACCTTAAAAAAAAAGTTCTGGACATTCTTGTTTCATATTTAAAAATTTCTCAAATATACGAATATCTACCATGAAAAAACAGAACTCACTACTCACTGTCACTCAGATATTTTATTATCTTCCTTTGTTTATTACTGAATAAAAGTGCAACCTAGCAACAGGCTATGCCTACACAAAATTCTTGTTATCAATGTGATTCCAGGAACAAATACCTAAATTTGTGAACCCCTTTTTACAGTCTATTCCCCAAATGTAAAAATCAGTAAAATATTTTGAGGCTAAAGCCTTGTTACTTTTTATTTGGAACTCTGTTTTTCCCCCTTACGAAAAAATCCATTGGTTTTCACATTTTTCACTCAATCAATTTATTTTTTAAGTAAGCTTGAACTTAATTTTGAAAAAAGATAAATCTCACATCCATGAGTTTATTGCTTTGGTATTCAATGTTGGAACAACATCTAATCAGCATACTTGCCAGTTTCATTTTGATACATCGGTTTTTATGGGCTATATCACAGCTCTCCTTTTGTTCTGATCATTTTAAGATTATTTTAGTAAGTCTTACTTAACTTCACCAGTCACATTTTTCACTTCCTTAGCATATCTTTGAGACATATAACTATTACTTACCCTGAACATTTAGCACTCTCTCTACACTGACGTCAGACAGTCTTTTTTTCCGAAGTTCAGCCCGAATTCTGAACACTTGATCAGCGTAAGGTGTTACGACACCTATACTGCCATCATCCAATTTGCCCCAGGCAACAGGCCATTTTCTTCTTAATTCTTCAACACGCTCTACTACTTCAAACACCTTAAAAGAAAGTCAGAATTCTTAAAAGTATGCTCCACTGAAAATCATTCTTTATATGGAAAGAGAATTTGCATTTTAAAGCTCTAAAACATTTACATGAAACAGTATTACGTAGCCTTACTGAACAAGCAATAATACTATTGCATTCTATAGTGATACTCTAAAATATCATCTATTAAAACAATGTATTTACTATACAGTACCTTTTTTTAATCTTGAAATAAAAGTTTGCCCACAAAAAGTCACCTTTAAAGTACAAGCTGGGAAATTATATTGGTAACCTTAATTTCCACGCTTATGTTCTTACAAAAATGTCAAGTGCAGTAGGACCTTTCTTATCATACTTTCTTTAATTTCCATAAGTAAATATACTGCCTAAATAGGGATTATTTTATTTTTATTCTGGATTTTATATATGTCACATTACAGTTGGATGACTAGAAAGAGAGTATGCATACAAGAGCACAATCGCTTCCCATTCCAAAGGATACCATCAGGAGTTTCCGATTATTCATCAACTGCTAGTTCATCTTTATGAAATACTATTAAAGCGTGCTACCTGAAAAGACTAATGAGTAATAAAACTGAAAACCTCCTCCTGTGATGAGACAGGCTTAAAGTAACCTCCTGCCGAAAAGCGCCAGGCATCGTAGCTTCTGTTTCAACACACTGGACAGAGATACTGCACTACAGAAGGTATTACTGAATAACTTTATGGAAGGTTTGTGGGTTTGTTTGGGTTTTTTAACATTTACATTCAATATGTCATTTAATAAATGTCAATATGTCATTCAATAAATATTTATCCAGCTATTTAAAGCATGATGATTGATGAATGCAGTTTTCCTATAGCATTGCAAACACAACCACAGCCTCTTAATGGAAGCTAGGCAGATAGTCTTTCCTACAAGAACCTCAGAAGTAATCTTAACTTTTTTCTCTTCCCTATTCATCCAGCTATCTTTGGCTGTGGGAAGGGGGTGTTAAAAATAAATTTAATTCTCCTAGCTTTGATATTATCTCTTCTTCAAATTGGTGAGTGGGAATTCTAGGGACTTTTATGGACATTTCAGGAACATGAAAAGTGATATAAATCACGATGGGTATGTACAACAGTATAAAGCATAGTAGTTCCTAACTGCTAAAAATCTGTTGTTCCATGCTGACTTCTTAGCATCTAAGATCTGATTATATGACACACATTCTCATTTAAGTATATATTTTTTAAAAATTAATCTAAACTGGCACAGTTTATTGAAAAACTCAGGAATTTTAAAAAATCAGGAGTAAACTAATAAAGAAAAAAAAACCTGTTAATCCTTAAAAAGCCACAAGTAGTTTAGTTTTGATAATTTCAGATTTTCAGAGGGCAGTGAAAATATGTGGCTTTTTTTGAGCAAGTCCTGAATATAGCTTTTTGAAACATAAATTCTTGGATTTAAAAGCTAGTTCTACTGACAAAGGATATTAGAATAAACTTTGCTATCTATAAAAACTGTAGCACAAATATAATGATCTTTTGCAGGTATTTTGGCAAGCTTTTCTGGAAGCATATAGCTTCTGGATATGTAGTTAGAATTAACACCATATAGGGAAATTTTAGAATTAAGACCAAAAAGGGAAAGTGTATTTTCCCTGATTAATACCTAATATAGGCACCAATGAACCATAAGATGCCCCAATGCAAACGTCCATTAAGGGTCAAACAGAAAAAATCTCCCTCATGATCCAAATTTCAGTTTTTCATGTTGGTGTTTAAGCAGCTGTTGTCCTTCATTTCTGCCTGTAGCTATTAATGACTCACAATTTTCAGACAGTTACTTGGCCACTGAAGATATTTTTAGGTTTTTTTACAACTTTTTTTAAATGGCAAAGCAATCCAAGTAGATTAATGAAAGTAGTCAGGTGCCTTCAGTTTTTTTCAGTGATGTGTCCAGAAGTCATTGTAGCTTCTTATTTAAGTAGATATTTTAATACATCAAAGAATGCATAACAAGTGCAGCATAACAACAACAAAAAAGGTTGAAAATTGTGCATCAGATTAAATGTACCATGATCAACACGGGGAAACACAGACAGCTCTGCAGTGCTTCATAACAAACACTGCTGCTAAATGGCAACCTAACTTCGGTTAAAATTCCTCATAAGTTTAAGAAAATGAGTGATATTTCTTTGTTTTTCTTTAAATGTCAAGGACATTTCTTAAGACATCTTTTTGGTGGGAAAAAAAGGAGCTGGGTCAACCCCTCCCTGACTTGAGGTGACTGGAAAAAGGCATCTTCCACTACGAAAAGTATTACTAAGTCGGGGGGGGGGGGGGGGGGGGGGGTGGGTGTTTGTTTTCTGATTGGTTTTGTGGGTTTTGGGTTTTTTTAACTCACAGGAAGGAATGAGAATGAAAGTAATTTTTGAAGACTACAAATAAATCTATGTGAAACAAACGTATTGAGAATAAGCTCTCACCGAAAAAAAACCTCATCTGCACGTGATCAGTTAGATACTGATCCTAAACATATTAAAGCAAACACGAAATGTTACTCCAGAGGACTCTTATCTGAGTGGGAACATTTCTACAGCAGTCAAAGAGATCTAAGTTTTACTTCAAATTGCAGTTGCTCTCAGTTGCTAAGATACAACCATCAGAATGTCACAAAAATTATCAGGGAAGACATCCTGAAGAATGAGCCCGAGAGAACTATACGCAGCTTGCAATTTGCAAAGAAAAAAAGAAGATAAATTAGTGGAAATGTTTACTACAATTGCAATGTTCACTATTTCATGTTTAGCAAACTCCATGTTCCCCTCTCCTAGTAGAGGACAATTTATGTCTTCCACCTCCACTGAGCATAAACCAATAAATTTGGGGGGAGGGGAGCTTTAAGAAAACAATCAAGAATAAAGCCAAAGACAAGTTACCTCTGCATTATTGTAAAAAGCTGTACTATTTTTTTCTTGCACATCTTCTCCACGTGCTGTGAAGAAAGTCAAAGGGTAGAAATCTTTGTGTGCTGGCTGCTTTCCACTTGCCATCAATTTGCCTTCATAGAAAAGTTCAGATGTGTAACTGTAACAAGGCAAAACAGAATAAAATGTGGAGTCTACATATGAGCTCACTGATAAAATATGCAAATCTCACTGATAAAATATGCAATCACAAAATACTTCATCAGGAAAACAGAACCACTGATTACTATTCGGCATCTTCAAGTAATTTCTCTGAACTGGTATTTCCATACTACAGACAGAGCAGAAGGCACTAAAAATATGCTTTTCCAACACTTTTTCTACAAAGGCAATATTTTCTTCTAATCTAAAGCTTGACAGAGTTACTAACAGTCTCACTCATGTTTCACTCAGATGTTCTGGCGGCTTGGAACTGGGCAAAAGGAACACTTGCTGTCTGGGACTGGTTATTCCCCAGGCTTGCTGGACAACGAGCCTGCTTACATCAGTTAAGAGTTGTTGAATGTGGAAGACATATTTACTAAAGATTTCACATGGACTACTAAAGATTTCACAGGACAACTGAGCACAATGCAGGCCAAGTGTTCAGCTTCCAAGCAAGCTTTTCTTCTGTGACTTCTACTCCAGACCAATCTATGTTGCTAGTCATCAGAAACACAACCAGAACATACTTCCTCTGCTGGCAGCAGGCATTACAGAAGCTGGCTGACTGAAAAAGAAATGAGGCAAGAACTACTTTCATGGTGGAAAGCAGGAGGGAAGAAGGCAAACTGAATGGAACAAGACAAAAAGCCAGCAAGAAGAGACTGCAGATTACTATCAATAGTACTGTATACTATTGCACGCACAGTAGAGCTAAACTAATGTACTGGCTTTCATTAATTAGTGAATTCTGGTATAATCTAACTGTTGAATGCTCAGCCTCCAACCTTAATGTTCTTCGGATATAGCTCTGTGAATGCAGCAACATGAATGCAGCCTGACATGAAGACAAAAGCAGAAGACTGTGCAGTCAGTGGGCCCACTGAGTTCTTCCAGGCTTCCAGCTATTGTAGCTTAAGATGTAAATAACTGGTCATGGAAAAGCTAAAGAAACTAGTCTGCTACTGAACCATCATCAAACAACTGCAGCCCACTACTGACCAGAACTGGCTTACACTGGACAATCCTGAAGAATATGCAACTCTTCTGTGGATTGAGTTGCAGCAGTCCACTGCTGCCAATGAGCAAAACTAACAATTTCTTCTGCAAATTAATTCTTAGTAATGAGTTCTCATTAAACAATGAAACACCCTTTCTACAAGGACTGTTTTGTCCAATTACAGCTCCAAAGTCAGGCTGAACTAACAGCTTGTTCTTTCCTTAATTTCTTTTGGTCTCTTTAGTTCAGTTAGGTAGGTATGATTAATGAGCCCACCACGAACCATCTTCCTACACTTACTTCTGTCTTAAGTGCCATGGTCCCATTTGTCAGGGGAAATTCCACATTATAAAAAAAAAAGTAGACTTGAGACAATCTCCTAAATGGACCACCATCAGAGAATTTAGCAGGTTTCACTTCACACAGTAATACTTTCTAGTGGAATTAGGCACACTGGACTTTCACTAGACAGCCGACTAGCCCCAGTGGTACTTCTGCAACCCTTACCTCAGTGTTCACCACAGTGGATCTTTCTAGGAATTCACTGCTGAAGTGAATTTTCATAATCTGAGGCAAATTTCATGGAAGCGATCTCTAACCAAGAGCTGAAACGATCCCTTCCTTTTCACATTCCCTCTCATTTTGAACTTACAATTTCAAGAAATGTATAAGAAATTTAGCATCACTCAGTCTATAATTACAAAGTCCATAAAATGAAGACAGATCAAGCTGTGTAACAAAATATGTTACACTCTCACTTTTGATTCCCCAGAGCACTTAAATACTTCTGCTTTTGCTTTGAACACAGTGATAACCTAATTAGTATGACTAGATACCAACATAATATTGCTCAGTACATATTTGAGCCAGGATTTAAACTTTAGCATTTTTCCCCATGATTGCACTTATTCTTTCTAGCACAGCTCATGGATGAGCTCATTAGTCTAGCAGCCGTTAGTTTATCATAGCATAAAAATGCAAACCCAGTGATTAATGTCTTGAAAGAAGTAATAAAAAAAGACAACAGGGAAGAAACATGCCCAAAATTTGACCTATTTTTTTCTGTACGTAGTTGTATATCCATACGTTCCTTCCATTGCACATAACTTACTGTTCCAAGATAATCCACCACAGTAATTCTAAAATTCCGAAACAGTTCAAAGAAACACAGACCCTATATAATATACTGCATAACAGTTAAAAAGGGGAAGTTAGCTCTTCTTTCGCTTAGTGTGCAAGTCTTGCAGCCAAAGCATCCCCACCTGAACGAGGGGTCTGTAATACAACTAACTGAACCCCTGGCATCTTCTAGGAGACCAAATTTCAACCTAGTAACAAATTACTCTACTAATTAACTTTGAAACAACTAAGATTTCATTACAGAAACATGTAATGCTTCTCTCTTCATTCAGTTGAGCTTGGCTCAGAGTTGTTTTGTTCACTCACAACAGTCAAAGAAAAGCATGATACAGTGAAAAAGTTCACACCTACTTGATGATAGCTTCATGGGAGCGATAGTTCTCACACAGCAAGATCCTGCATGGAAATTCTGCAGGGTAGTGCTCATAGAGCCGATCAAGCAATGAAACATGAAGGTTTCTTTCCCTGGCAAATTCACTGTAGACAAAAGGACTGAGCTGTAATAGACACACACATACAAAGAAAATGTAACTAAATATGTGGACTTGAAACTTCATGCTCCCAACATATGTATTTTGCATCAAAACAAAAATGAAACCTTATTTTTACTGTACATTCATAGTTGGAAGGCATATACCATGGCTATGCCATAGAAATGCCCATTCCTACTGTAAAAGTGACAAAAGACCAGTATGCTCTTAAAGGAACAATAAAACATTCAGTAACTATGTAAAGAGGAGAGAAGTATCCTTGTATCTAAATTTTTTCTTTGTGGCTTGCACGGATGAATAACTCAAAGCAGAGAGCTGTTTGACACCCCCCCCCCCCCCCCAAAAAAAACCAAAACACCAACAACCACAAACACCCACACCAAAACTGTGTTTTGAGTGACATTACACAATTACTCTGACAAGCACTTTACAGCTAAGTTAATACCACAAATAGTACAGATCAGAAAATACAGAAATTTGTAACACAATTTTTAAAACTTAAATAGAAAGTCATTGGAAAAACTAAAACCCAAGTGGCCTAGTTACTATTACACTAAACTACTACTGGGCTTGTTTAACAATAAAAACATCATCTAGTACAGCAGGAAAAATAGAACCAAAGACAATGAAAAAAGATTTTTAAAATAAAATTTTAAGATGTAGGAATTAAGCCAATCCATTTTGTCATTCTGAATACATATGATTCAGATTCTGAGTTTGAGTTTCACTTCAGATAAGTGTTAGTTTTAGAAATTTAAACACTGGATACATCATAGGGTAGCTTCTGAGAGAACCTGAGCTATAGAACAATTCTTTTCACATGTAGCCTGAGACACACAGGCCAAGTCAAGACTAGCCATCCAACCAGGCAGATGCGATCTAGCCTGAAGTGGTAAGAATTCTGATCTCTTAAATACAGATCTCAAAAGTGCTTTTTAAAAAGCACTATCCCAGTCCTTGGGATTACTATGATCATGACTTGAAATCACGTAGTAGTAGTAAATCACAGGTCTCAACACTACTATAAGTTTATTACCATAACAAAGCAAACATTCACTCTATTGCTATTGTGAAACGACAAGAGAATTAAAGGCAAATCTATAAAAACAAATAAATCTGGCCTAAATCAACAAAGCAAGTACGGTTGACTTTTCCAAGCATGCTTTCTCATGCCTACAGACTGCAAAATGACATGCACAATCAGCATTTTAAACTCTTCTAAACTCTTTAAACCAAGCAATTCCTAGGCACATCGCAGTAACATCAAGGCACTGGTTAACTTCCATTTCCTATTTCTTACCTGTTCAAATCCTTACCAGATTATGATGCTTCTAATAGAAAAAAGTTGTCTAAATCATAATACACATTCTCCATATTCTTCAATTCTTTCAGAAATCAATAGGGACTATCAGTCATAAAAAGTAGGAGAAACTCCTACCCTGACTGTAATCATAACTATCCCCATATCTTATGCAAATAATATCCCTTGAACTTTCCTTGGCTTCTGCATCTATTATATGACTGTTAAAATTTATGCATCTCCCTCTTTAAAATGAAATTTTACTTGCATATAGTTCACTGGTTGAGCGGCCCCAAGTCTGTTCTATCGCAGATTTCCTATGTAACCTTGGACAACTCACACGCTTTGTGCCTCAATTCCCTTACCGTAAAATGGAGACAACAGCATATTCTCACTTAGCAGAAATATTGTGAGGCTACATTAGAGATTATGAGGTATTCACATACCACAGAAATTTGGAGTAGATAAATACCTTAAATATATAAACACAAATTATTATATATATGCACTTTAAATTGAAAAATTCTATAGCTCTTACCTGCATATGGTCTCCAGCCAAGACAATTCTTGTGTTTTTATTAGCTAATGCTAGAGGCATAATAGTTTCGCACTCCATCGCCTGCGCAGCTTCATCTAACAGAATGTGTGTAAAAAAACCTGTAAAACAGAGATATCAGCAAATAAATGAAACTTGAAATATGATAAAATAAACAGTGATAACAATACAAGAAATTGTACTAGAAGTTCTGTATTCTGAGAGTAAGCAAAACTAGAAAAAATTCAGTATGGCTTATACAAATTAATTTCTAGCAACTACTAGAAACCACACAAACAATTTTCAAACCCATCAAATGACCAACAGTGGTCAACTGATTGCCAGTGACATTAGCAGTAGCCCACAGATCTGCCTCTCTCTTCTGATATACATGAAGTTAAATAAGCGTTTTATCTGAGCTCTCCTTATGTCAAGAGGAAAGGTCTCTTGGCAGACCTCCGTCAGTAGGCTTCTCAAATCTGAAAGTCTTTTCATCACCATGAGGCTTGAAGAGCTTTGGACAATGACAATGAAAAGGACTTCCTCATGTACCTGAGTCCTATTAATTATTTTATATCCTAAATTTCCCATTAAAATTGCACACATACCTGAGCACTTTGCTGGTTATGGGCTTTAAGGAATGGGGGGGGGGAAACAGAATTTGAAATTCAATCTTATGATACTACCGGACCAAAAGGTTTCTTGGGGGTAGGGGGTGGTGGTGTTGGAAGCTATGCACTGGATAACACATACTTGAAAAAAACTGGGCCATGGTAGACTTTTATTTTATGAAATGTAAATTCAGGATATCTATACAAGAGAAGTGTTTTTATACACTGATATATATTAAGGTTTAAAACAAAGTATTAGAGGACTTGGTGTAACACTCAATTAAGATTCTATACATAAAAATGTAGCAATTTTCTTTGGAAAATATTAATTTCATACAGCTGCACACACATTACTATAGCATGACTGTACACAGCTCACTGCCAAACAAAGCCGTTACTTCCATCTAAAGACCTGAAAATGTTTACCATAAATTACATGTCAGTTTTCTCTATTGCAACAAATGCCTAAACGTAGCCATAAAAAATTACCATAAAGAAATTCCACATTCTCCAAAAAGCAGATGGATTTCATTTGGAGATCAAGAAAACAATAAACCCTAAGCAGCCTCTGCCCCCAAAAATCAGTCTAATATATTTCAGTTTAGAAAACAACCCTAGAAGTATCACGTTAACATAGCATGGGTTTGTATGTGTGGGAGTTGTTTGCAAAGCTAAACAATTCACAAAACAAGAAAAAAGCTTTCTGTGTGTATTTATGCTTACATGCTCCACTGAGTAATGACCTTAATGAGCATAATATTCAAAGTCAGAATCTCAAACAGAATTTTCCCTCTTGGATCTCAGAAACACCACATCATAGAGAGTAATGCTTCTTTTTTTTTTTTTTTTTTTTAATAAGGAAAAAACAGAATAAGCAAAAGGTTAATTTGAATGCCAGCAGTTTATAGCTTTGTAATAAACATTTATTCATAAAAAAAAAGAGAAGACCATTTTAAGATTATCATTGTTTACTTTATATTTTAACAGTTCAAAGAACTGGGTAAGGAACTGACACTGGTAAGAGGAAGATAATTCTCAAAGCATGGACACTTGTTATTTAGAAATTTTCTTACCTGGTTCAAGATCCAGTTGACATAGATACTGTGATGTATTTAAAGTAACAACCACTACTCGTTGCTTAAGAATGTCTTCTTTCTGTGGCATCTGAAAGGTGGAATGTGTGCTTGAAATCAAACAGTACTGATGCACAACTGGGTGGACAGTCTTTACCCAGCGATTTCTGAAATATACCCTAGAAAAGAAACAGCGGGCTTATTTTCTGTACAGTTTGAACACAGTGACAGCCTAATATTTCAAATGCTAATATTCTGGTTTCTGATAAATAAAAGTAATCTTCAGGAAGCAAAATATCACAACTGTGCAGAATTACATGCTAAAATGTCTTGAATTTACCTTCCATTATTTGCTGCAGTGCAATACTACATACATGAACGGTTATCAAGGATTAATTCACATATGCAAATCTGTAAATTCTTCATACGTTTAAGTTCTGTGACCATCACATCAATGTATTTCATTTTAAACTATCAGTAAACTCATTTTAAAGAAATATTTCCTCAGCTGAAATATAAATATAGGCCATAGTCTTGGAACTGACAGAGCTGCAGCGGTCTGCACATTTCATTAACTGCAGCCATAGGATCTTTAAAAAACTTTTCACAAGACATTAATAAAATCCTGTACATCCTTTTACACATACCATATGTCTTCTGAGTTCTCAGAACCAAACAGGAAGTATATTCATCTTTTTATCATGCAGGGCCATAATTATGATATAGTGTAGAAAAGAATGGGAAAATAGTGCCAAGAAGGATGGCTAGAGTCTAAAGTATCGGGACACTATCAGCAAAGCGCTGGACTTCAAATATCTTTCCATGACACATAAGATAATTTTAATCACCATATCATGAGATCAATGATGAGTTTTTCTTAAAAAGTGATGACATGTTACGGCCACCCTAGCTAAATGGAAGAGGAACAGGGAAGAGACAAAGAGTATGCCCCAGAAAACAGAGTACATATAACTCCACAGAGATATATAGAAATATACCAAACCACACCAGCTGAGCATCTGGATAAAGATGTCAAAGGGCTTCTCTATGGAGTGTTCCTCAGAAATATAATCTGTATCAAGTAAGAACTGTGAATCTAAAGTGGAACCTTAAAACTACAGGAAACTGTTCTACAGATACTAATCTTTAGAACTGAAGTTATTTTCTTTCCAAAGCAAGTTAAGATGAAATGATTTAAACTAATTTCAGTTCTAAATATAGGATTTAATGCTGTTTGGTTTATCTATTCATTATTTATTTTCTTCTTATTAATTTCTCTTGCGCCCATCTTACAAATCCCAAATCATTAATAAAATAGTTGGAAAAGTGTAATCATGCACCTAAGTGCAAAACGTGATTGCACTGGCTGGACTTTGGATATCACATATCCACCCACGTTTGAAAATTACAGCTCAGTTCCATATAACGTGAGAGAAACAATTATTAGGATTGTAATAAATTTGGTTTGTGAAACTACAATGTCCATTTTGGACAATAAGCACAAAATGAAATGCAAAGAGGTGCAAACACACTGCAGTATTCTGAATGGCTTTTCAATTTGACAAGACAACCAACCCAAACTGACACTTCACGTCCAAAGGTAACTCCAGTTAAGACTGCGTTCAGGGCAGGAGCAAACAATACACTCCTGAGTCATTCTTGGAACAAGAACCTTCTAATGTCACCCCAATATATTTATTTCTTATCAGCCATCAAACTGATAAGCTTTATTTGATAAACTGTTATTACATCAATGTAACAACACAAAGTCATGGCCTAATAGCTAGAACAAGGTAGTAGGAGCAAGATAACCAACCACTGCTCTATTTATCCCAGCCATTCAGTCAGCTTTTATATGATTCAGTTTCTCAATCTTGACTGAGGGTAATACTTACCTACCATCTCACAGGAGTACTGTGAGGATTAATGAGTTTATTGTGAGTTTATGTTTGTAAAGCACTTTGAGATTCTTCGATGAAAGGTGTTATTGAAATGCAAAACATTATGGTTATTAGACATTCTTATACCATGCACTGTCTTTTATTACAAAAATTCAACTATGTGTGACTCACAGATTGGCTGACAGCATTTCAAACTGGATTGCTGCTTACCCATTAATTTCTTCTATTTTGATGTGAGATCAAAAAGGTATCCCAGAGCTATTATTCACCTCTGGCATAAAAACACCTGACAGATGTAACTACTTCAAAAATATCATTATATAAGTAAGCCACACCGAACAAGGGATTTCTTTCTCAGGTGCAGTTTGGGCTAATAAAATCTCCTGTAATTTCATTATTAGGGGTTTTTTTTCTTAAAGGTAGAGGAACCCATTACAAAAATGGGTTTTACCAGCTTAACACAAATCATAACGTTGCACCCTGCAACATACCCTTAACTTCAAACAAGCGACTAACCTTCTAATCTTAATACCTGCACAAGCAAAGTACCTGAATGCCAGCAGAGTCGGGCAGTTACTAATCAAAACGTTCATTAGTACCTGCAACACATTCTATTAGTGTGCCACTATGGGTACGAAGATGAGCAAAACCTGCAGCTACAAAACCAAAACCCAGCCATAGCTCACGTGAGAGGATATTTTCTCACATCATGTGCCTCACATCAAGACTTTAATTCTGGAGAAATTAAAACCTTGAACGCTAAGGTTTACCCAAATCACAGGCAGTGAAATTACTAGCAAATACATAGAGAACCACATTGAAATGGAAATCCTGGAAGATTATAGATTAGGGTCTCAATCTTCTGCAAACAAAAGCACTGAATATATCCACTGTACTTACTAACACTGGGTTAACATGCACAGAAGCTGCATTTTGCATGGAAATTCATACCACCTTTATTTCTAAATGTGGCATCTGGATATCTAGAACAAAAGCCTTAATTTTAACTGTCAGCTAACCTATCTATGTTTCCATCAGCTTTCCAGCTATTACATCAAAAAAGAAATTTGCTCAAGTATTTCTATTAAATGTTAGTCAAATTGAGTATTTCCTAATCTTTCGTGTTCTGCTTCCATTGATAAATTTCCATCAAGGTATCAATTCGTACAATAGACTATTTGCAAAAGTAGTGAATTTATATCAGTAATTAAGATTCACAATCATTTCCTTGTTCATGTTTCAGGCTGGGATTGCTCCTAAATCACTTAAAATACACTTCTAAAAGTTAATAAATGGGGAGCCTAGCATCAGAACCTCTGAGGGAGGCTAAACAGAGTTTCATTTGCACTCCTGTCCTACAAAAGCAACTTCTACTTCTCATGACTCCTTACAACAAAGTGAATGGGGGCTAAATTTAAGTTCTTCAAAACTTCTTTTCCCTGTTCTGCACTGGAAAACACTAACTCCTCCCAGTTCTTGATAAAAAGGCCAGGATTATCCCTTCAGGCTGTGCTCCCAAGAACTCTTCTTGGATAAACTCCAATCCCAGCTCCTCAGATTTTGTGCAGTTATTTCTCACCTGAAATCCCTCAAGCAAAAAGAACACAGAAGTGTAGAGGAAAAAGAATCTAGCAGTCTCATTTCACGCCTCTGTTAAAAGACCATTAAAAAAAAAAAAAAAAAAAAATCTAAGTGGTCCCAAGAACCCTAAAGAAAACCTTAAAAGCACCTGATTTCCTGCTTCCATTTCTTTTGATCCACCTCCAAAGAGAGGCTCATTCTCACGAACAAGTATGTTCCTTGGGATGCAGAAAACACGTGAAGAACCTGTCTTACAACCTGAAACTTAACTTTTTAATCAATCGTCCTTTGAGGATGGCATAAGATAGAAGCTAGAGTTTCAAGATAAAAAGTAATTGGCTAAAGAGGCATTTATTTTACAAACTAACATTTGATAAGATAAATTAATACCGTTTTCAGTAAGAGAACTTTACTCCAGGCAATTTGGAAAAAAGGGCAATGGTCCTTTAAAAAGTGTTGGGGTTTTGTTTGGGGTTTTGGTTTTTTGGGGTTTTTTGTTTTGGGGGTTTTTTGGTGGTGGTGGTGGTTTTTGTTTGGTTGGTTTTTTTAAATTCAAACTCTGGTTTGCTCTGATTGATTAATTTTTATAGTCTGGGTATCTCCTGAAGCTAGTAGCCACATACTAAAGCTACCTGGTTTCAGGCTACATGCAGTACTTACATATGTATGTTATGAACAAAGTATTTAAAAAATGAACCAGAGAGGTTTCAGCTGAGATAGTCAGCAATAACATGTTTAGGAATAAATAAAAATAAAAAATATTAAAAATACAGATAAAAGCAGTATCAACCTCTTTCCTTTTCCCCTAGTATTACATACAAAACCAGCGTATGGATACAACTAAATCTGAAATATGCAAGTAAAATAATAGTAATAAACAGCAGATACCTCAGTCACTGTATGCCCAGAAACACACACAGAAACTGCTGCTATCTGCTTCCTAGGTCTTGACTGGAGTTTTTAGGAGATGGTGATAATCTGAAGTATCTAGCTACAGTGCCTACCTCAGCAGCCTACCTCCTGAAGACTCTAGCAGTTGATGGAGAGAGACAAGCACATCCACAGAGTAAAAGGGTATACAAATTAGGAGCCAATTACTACCTCTTATGGCTCTGACTCACTGTCTAAAGGTGTCTGCTTCTCCCACTTAAAATCAAGTGTCTTCGCACCTAACAGAAGCATTTAGTCAAAGGCTCTCTCCTCCTAACTGTAGGTTAGGGTTGGGGTTTTTTTTTCTTTCAGAAACACTTCTGCATTAATTTACATAAGTATAACAAAATTGTTTCACTGTCAAGTTTCTTCAGTAAAGAGTCAGGTTTTGGAGTGTGCCCCTAATACAGTTGAATCATCTAATCAAACCCAGGGGGCCTTTTTTTTTTCTGGATATGAATTTGTTTATGGGCGTCAGGACTATGAGAATTTGGCCTTCAGGCTTCATTGGTATTTTATTTCGGTGCAGAACTTAGACTCAACATAAATTCTCAGTGTTCATTCTGACTTTGCATTTTCCAAAGGGCACAGAAAGTTATTTTGTTAGGAAAAAATATGAATTTATAACATGATATTTAAACAAAAAACCCCAAACTCTAGGCCTCAAACTTTTATGTCGCATCATTGACAGGATAATTTATTTAGTGTACATCTTACCCACAGAAATTTACAGAAATATTTACACAGTTCTCAGTACTCAGTCAATGTTAAATAATTAAGCTTTCCTTCTTTATAAACAACATAAATATTATGGTGTTCCCCACTAAGCTATGGAAATATTTTTAGCAAGGATACTATTCAGCCAACTCATCACTTGTAAATAAGGAAAGAATCTAAAGCAAACTGTTCAGCCATTTAGAAACACATCAAACTCTGCAAGTAGCACATCCAGCTTTGATAATTAACTGCTTCTACTCCATTTGATGTTTCCTTTAAAATATTGCAAGAGGCTCAGCGCACCCTGTTTAAACTAACAGGAATGATTTTAATGTGAAAATATATCTTCACAACAGTCAGTAAGAAAGGTAACAGATCCATAATTAATTTTATGGTAGGAGTCTCACATAGCTCTAGCTTTCAATTCAGATAAACTGACCCTTCACGGCCTGCCAGATCAGGTCGACATGCAGTTAGCTTTCAGACAACATATGCTTCTCAATTACACGTAGTATTTTTTATTTGAAAACATACATACTCGTGGATCCATAAATATATATATACAATTCCAGAGGTGCCTCCATTTTCTAAAACTCTTAACTTTTCATAGAGGTATCATGACTATTTGAACAATATCATACAATCTACAGCGGCACTTTTGGAAGGATTCATAACAAATACTATGACAATTATACTTAAATTCAAACATTCAGTGACTTTTAAATTATGTGCTGTAATTTTCTTGGCAAATATGTATATATATTTTAACCATAAGAAAAATACCACTTTTGTTTATGTATGTTTTTCAAAAGTATTTCTGAGACTGGACTATACAGTTGGATACAGCACATAAAAGAAGGTAGCAAAAGCCTGGTAGCCACAATAAAACTGTATTTAACTTTAACTCCTCGCTCTGTTAAATCACACTTCAATATTCCTGAAAGTGTCAATTAGACACATTTTCTCCCACCGCAAAATTAAGACACCGTAATGCTTTTCATCACAAAGTGCTTTACAAATCACCTTAAGACAATCTGTGTTAAAATACAACCAGATCAAAGGTAACTTTTCAAAAATTAGCTGCCTTCTTTTCCTTGGCCAGATCCTCAGTGTCTGTAAAATGTCACATGGCAACTAAAGCCAGCAAACCTAAAAGAATTTACACCTGTTGTAAATCTAGCCCTTTCACATAACTTCATTGGCTTTACTGACATTGCATAAAATGTAAGTCCAGGATGGCTTTTAATAGCTAGCAAGTAAACATACAGAATAATTTTCTTAGTAATACAATAAACTCACACATTGGCATTCAGAAAATGATGCCCATAATTTAAAAAAATATATACCAAGCTAGCAGTATACATGATATATCACGATTAGTGCACAAAATATTCCCAGAAGCGGGTTTCTGCCCATAAATAAATCCTCCTTAACTATTTGTATGCAAGTTTACCCTCCTTTTTCTTGAAGTTTCCACCTCTGCTTCATTTTTTTCCTTAACTAATTTCCACAAAACACCCATGGTAAGTACATTTAACCACATATACAATGACTTCAAACTGACTTATCAGAAGAGGCCAAACTACTTTCACATGATTCTCTAAATATGTAGCTCCTATGACATCAAAATTTTTCTTCAAAAAGCCAGGTGAGTAGCCCCAGTTTCCAAATTATCACTGTAAACGTGAGTCAAAATTTTCTGGAACTAAAATACAATTAAAGTTCATTTTATTTTATCATAGTAGCTTTTAGAGGAGCATATCAAAAGTTTGCTCATTAGGAAAGACACATTTATCAATAGAATAATAAAAGCTTAAAAAAGGATGTCTTTATCTTTATTTAACAAATGACCCAAAATTATGTTGACAATGTTTCACGTTCCTTTTAGTCTATGTTTTTAAAAGCACTGCTGGTAATGCCAATATGCTTTTATGTTTCAAAAGTTCTTTAACCTTTTTTATAGACACCTTTTCTTAAGAATAGTATTTTACAGATACATAATAAGCCTTAAAAAAATACCTGAGAGGTCTTGCCTGGGGATTGCCTGCTTCTACATATGGATGTAAATAATCCTTTATGTAGAGATCAGCAGCACTATTAGAATGGGTGCAAATGAGAATCCTGCTGGAATAAATGGTGCAAATAAAAAAGCAATGAAGAAACAGAAAACAATTCAAAGCAGTAGAATACAAAAAAAAGGAAACAGTGGCCATCTTCCTGCACATTTGTCTTAATGAACTAGTCACTAACCTACCATAGTTTGCATGATTCAGCCCTTTAACTCAAACCCTTCAGTTATGAAAAGATTTAAAGTTCAAACAGTTTTTCAATAATTATTTTGTGATTATTAATCTAGACTTGATTTTAAGTAAGGAACAGCTTTTATTATCTAGCATACTGCAAAACTTTCCATGTCGAGCAAATCACAGTCATTCTACATATTGCCAATTTTAATTAGTTTTGTTCTAAATGGAAAATACAGGCTAAGACTATAAAATTACATTATCATTCAAAACAATGACGGATGGCTTGGGTTTTGTTTGTTTTTAAGCTGGATGGAAATTCTGTATTTCTACCTTTCACTTAAATTTAGGTAAAAAATTACATCTTCTCTGCTAATCAAGTATCACTCTTATTTAGTGCCCCATCTCACCTAGTATCCTGTTGTTGGAGTATGTGCTTGACTGCCTGAGCCAGAGTGAACGTTTTTCCTGTCCCATAGGGACCGATGATAAGAACAGGAGGCAGTTGTATTGAAAGTGGAGTAGTGATAGCCAGAACAGCCTCTTTCTGCTTAGCATTTAGTCGAGGGTCCAACTGCTCATCCCATTGTCTGTACAAAAGGAGGCAACAGAGTTTAAAAACAGAAGCTATGACAATCTGCTGTCAGTCAGAAATGAAATGAAGTAAGATTTCAAAAGCTTTAAAGAAATTAAAGACCCTATATACTACTATATTGACTGTGTCATTCTGAGGCACACTGAAACAAATCAACAAATCTAGCCAAACAATCACATGCTTTAATCACAAAACTTTGATAATATTTGCAATAAATCAGTTGGGGCTTTTTTCAAAAGGAATCTAACTAGTTCTCAATTTACATTATCTCACCTAACTATAATTAACCTGCATAGTACACATTTTAGAAAAAGTATACGCTGCACCATCACCTGATAACAAAAGCAAGTAGACATACAATGATTTTCTACTGTTACTATGCAAAACGTAACATTAGTTATGTTTCTTCCCTGCAGTATTTACATTGTCAGCTTTAAAAGTCAACAGTTATACAACCCCAGGGCTTGGTAAAAATATCTACGATGAAATTCAAAAGCAATTTAAAAACTAATGGCTACCAATTAACTACAAACTTCTCTTTTTTTTTTTTTTTGAGATTATTAAAGCACATACCTCTAATGGGAAAGCAGGCTAAAAAAAGGATTTTTGCTGTAACCGGCTAGTGATACCAGCATTAAGAGGAAGATGCTTTCAGAAAATTCCAATGAGCATAAGAGGTTAAAGATTTGTAGACACAGTTTTTAATATTCCCACTGACAGATTTAAAAGTAGACATGCATAGTAAAAAACACCTGTCATTGCTGCACATATGGCCATACTTTAGTAATGTGATCTGCTTTGGTACAAGCACTATGCTTCTTACAGACTGGGAAAGTTTCTATTCAGTAGTAGTTAGCAACAGGGAGTAAAATCAAGAGGGAATTGACTGAATTCCTAACTTTTAAGACACATATGAACAACAAGCTGGCAGGAGACTCTAGGAAATACTGGAAATTAATAGAATAAAACAAAAATAGAAGAAAAACAGAGGGACCGACAGTTCTGAGTGAGTCAGAAGTACTGAATCTCAAGGTAGGGCAAACGAAGCCACCAGATGGAAGAAAACATGCTCATTACACTGACTTAAACTGAACTACAACCATTACATATATCCTTTATGTATATAAAAAATATAAAACAATTATACAAATAAATTGTATCAACTACAACTAATATGTAAATTTCTGTAAATATAAATTTCCTGACATAAAACAGAGAAAACAAAGTTCTAGCTTACTTGACTTACCTTCTTTTTATTGAAATCACTGCTTACTTCCAAACTATTCCTAAACACTATTTCCTTGTAAGATTCACTCAAAACTTAACTAAGTCAGTGAAAAGATTGTCACTGACCTCCAGTAGCTTTGTACTATAACTCTACGCAAAACCCATTCCCTTCTTTCTGCCTTTACTGTCAAAGCTTTGATGAATGCAGCATCATCACCCAGAACACTGCTCCCACCCTTTTATCGTTTCTGTTCTTCCTACACTTCCAAAGACAAACCAAATTTTTTCCAGTAATTTTTTGTCTTACATTATCTCACTGTCTCAGGTTTCTGGCCAGATCACTTTCCTTTTAATCCTTGAGCTATCTTCTGATTTGTACTGCATCACAATCACGCTCTTAATTCTCACCTTCAAGACACCACCCGACTCCACGCATGCTGTACAGGCTATCAGTTCCACATACCTCTCATTTCCCTGGTTTCTAAGTACAGAAACCTCATGCCTCTTTTATCCTTCCCTGTGCAGCAAGAATACTGACCATATTCCCTGAGCATTTCTCTTCCCTAAGTTTCCTCTTCGAGACAAACTATTTTCACTGCATCAGCCTTAAGTTTCCTTAAAAGTATTTATATAACATAGGGATTATAATTTCATAAAGGAAACTGTAAGACACGTATACAAAGAATCTCAGGGCTGCTTTCAAGTGCAATGCTGATCCTTCCAAGACTCATTCCCACACCTTTCCTAGTCATCCCCCTCAGTGACATGTCCAAATTTGGACTCATTGCATCAAACTCAAAAAGTGCTAATGGATTGTTCCTTGCAAATGGGAGTCTGCAAACTTGAGATCCTGCACAGCAAACTCCTTGTAACTGGCATTTACATTCCTATAAAGCATCATGCATATTTGCAGTGAAGAACAGCAGAACAGTAAATAACAATAGCAGATTTCTTTTCTACAACTACAAGTGCAACGCCTACAGAAACACAGCTCAACCGCAGGGAAAACCAATCAACAGATTCTAGTCCTCAGAGGATCACTTTTCTTCGTTTATTTAGAACAGTTTCACTCCCTCCTCTGAACCATCCTCATCATTAATGAAGAGCAAGGCATGTTTCTTGTTCTAGGGCAGATTTCAGCCATCTGTTATGAGAAATTCAGTGCTGCATTACCATAAAATCTTTGATATTAAAGCGTTTGTATTCTTGTACCTGTTGGGACTCCAGGGTATGGTGGGAGTCATGCTGACATCTGGAAACAAAATACTGTTGTCCTTAATCCTGTCCAAGGCGTAATGCATTTCACAGAGGGGTAAGCGATTTAACTGAAACTGAAGTTCAACCTGCAGTACAAAATGAATGAATAAATGAATAGGTGAACCAAAAATGATTAATTTAGAAAACACTCATTAGACTTTACTGCATATGATACATTATTATCTTCCTGCAAACTACTGACTCTCAGAAGAAAACAGCAAACATCATTCAATGAAAAGATCTGCAATAAAATTAACTTGCTCCTTTTTTTTTTTGAAGCAAAGATAAATACAGTATTTTCTTTATTGTAATTATGTTGTTTGACTTTTAAGGTTAGATTCCACTGTACTTTCAGAAAAAAATTAAAGGGAAAACATTCTTGGAATTATTTTTGGTATACAAAAAGTACTCCTGGAAAATATTACTGTCCTAAAACACTTGTTTTTAAAAATATAAGCTTCCATCCCTTATTGTAAGAACAACCTTGAAACAGTGACAGGCGAGAAATTTTTACAGATCAACAGATGATATAAATCAGATGTGTGACCAGCAGAGATAAACCCCAAACATTATTTATTTCTAGTCAAACATTCTGGAATAATATAAATTCTCATTTATGTTCAATTATTAGAATTCTCCAAAAGTTAATTTCTAACAATTAGTTGCTTATCAATACATTCATTTCCTTGTTCTCTCAACTACTTATGTTTTAATACTAGTAAATAAAAGATAATGCCAGCAAAATTCTGGTACAAAGCCAGAAACAACATGCAGAGCACGTTAACATCCCTGATTAAATTCAGAACTGAACAATGGATAGTGAAATTAGTTTATACATACATATACTAAAAGAGCAAAGAGAAAAATACATTCTAAATTTGAACACTGGATAACAGCAGCTCCTGGGGAAACAATTCATAAAAACAGTTCATGCAGATTATCATTTACACGTATTGAAATTTGCAATTATTAATCTCTCCAGAAACAAATGAATCTGATCAGAGCATTGCGCCAAAGAACTAAATGTTAACAACTAACACAGAAGCCATGATACAAAATTTGACACAGATTTGCACTCATACAAAACAGCATAAAAACATCCAAAGCTGCTGAAGAACTTCAAGAGACTGACATACATTTTTAGGGTTTTTTCAAAGCATTGCTATCTATTGCTAAATATTTATGTAATTACTGTGCTACAACTCTAAGGAGCATTTTTTGATTAAATAAGAGTAAATAAGTACCTTTCTCAGATTTACAATGAACTGTGAGCATGCTGAATAACACCCAGCCAAATTACTGCAACCTGTCTGGAAAAGCACCCCTCATTTACCTGGAAAGCATACCAATAATATTTCAAATTTCTATGGTCATCTTTACTGATAGCTTTCACAACCACTTTACAGAAGCTGGTTTGCTATTACCAATTAACAGATGAGAAAAATAGGAACGGAGTAAAGACGTGCTGAAGCTGATACATCAGCACGATCACACCGCTGAAGAGACGGGACAAAGCTGCGGTCGAGCGCCCCATGTCATCCCCGAGAAACGCCACGGAGGCGACACAGTCATTCTAAACGTACCCCCATGCCCAAAGCAAAAATCGGGTCTCAGATCTATTAATTTTCTCCTCGAGCACTCTCACTGATTCTCTATTAGTCAGTCCATTATTACTTAACCACACTTTAATCTCATGATAATTATTGCTACCAACCAGAAAGTTCAAGAAACACAAAGCAATACTAAAATATATTTTTCTAATTATCTTTTCTGACAACTTATATAAAGACTTTAAAAAGTCCTTGTCAGCTAAAATAAGTTTTCCTTATATACTAGAAACAAAAACCAATTTGTTGTATTAAAGATCCCTGTGGTTATCAAAATAAGACAGCAAACTTGGGGAAAAAAAAAGAAAAAAAAGGAAGTTAGAAAAGTAGAAAATCACTTCTCTAAACACAACAGGCCTCATTCAAAGCCATATAAACTTCTCCCATGAACCTTCTCCTATGGAGGAGAATTCCTCCTATGGACGAATAATTTAGCCTTCTAGATTTAACTGCTTGTTGGACCTGACATTCCTTTATTTGCCCACAAAGTCACTTCCTACCATAGGGATCACACCTGTAAAAACCCTCTTGTACACCAGTAATGTTTACTACTTGAAGATTATCTCCTTCAAAAGGATTTGCAAAACACAGCTCTTAGCATTTTCTTTTTTCTACTATATTTAAATATTACACTGTTCATATTGTTATGTAGCATGTAAAATCAACACTAGCTTTGCTGTAAATAAACGATGTTTGCTTGTATCGGTGCAGAATGTAGCCATTAACTTTCAGTCTCTGGCAGATATGAAGACATTAAATATTCATCTTGACTATCACATTTTACAGCAAGATGTATAACCATAACTCTGAAGAAAAGGGCAGTAACAAATCTGTACAACATCAAGCATGGAGTTCACCAAAGTGATTGTAACTGCTAGGAAAACTTTTTTTAAATAGGACACATAAACGTTTAAAAAATCTTTTTCCCCACTGTTCCACCATGTAGTTTATGCCTATCCACTACCTTAGTAAATACCCTGGTTTTCAAAAGCAGCATGGTTTAGCACTTGTCAAGAATGACAGCGCCAGCTCACCCTGCCTGAGGGGGACCTCGAGCTGCCTTCCAAAGCTCTGTCCTACCCATCTCTACCCAGCGCCCATTTGTCTGCCCAACAACATCCCGCAGATGTTTGGAAAAGACTTCCATGCAAATGGCAACGGTCCCAACCTCACAGTTGAATATATACAGGAAAAATATCTTTCCTCAGACAGATCCAAGGCTAACAAAAGACCACCCAATATAACAATGATAATTTAAATGCAGAAAAACTGTGATGCTCATCTGAGCGATGCTTTAATAGCCCCTTCTGGGAGTCCAAGCAAGGTGCCTAGCATTAAATACCTCTTATTATCTACCTGCATTCACCACTTTCTTTAACAGCTTGTGATTTGTTTTGTTTTTCATCCAGTTTGGATTGAATCAAACAGTTTTATTTGCTGTTGCAGAGTACTGAATGAGACCATCTGTGAAGGAGAGGTATGTAACCTGCTTTAATATATATTCCACAATAAGAAAACAGTAGGAAAGGAAGTTAATCCATTGCCAGTTTCACAGAAGAGGACACAGAACAGAGTAACCACTCCAAAAATAAAACAGTGGCATGTTAGTTTGGTCACCAAAAAGAGCAGCAGCCAAGGGGGTTTAAAGCTCCGGTTCAGTCCATCCCACCTCCATGAATGCTGCACTTGATAAAAGCAGAATTGTGTGTTTATTATAGTTAAGCCAGGACAACAGGCGAACAAGTGATCAGGAAGCTTCCAAGATGAATTATTAGAAGAGGAAAGGAAGCAAACTACCTAACATATCCAAAACCTACAGAAATAAAAGCAATTTTGTCAATGTTTAAGAATCACATAGGGAATATGAACTCCACTGAAAACAACAGCAAAATTTCCAGCATCTTTAATAAAAACACTATACATCCAAATTATAATACCCTCCGTTCTAACCTGAGGATCCCTTTCCAAATTTGCAGTCAATACTTAACCAGAAAAAATTTCCTCACAATTAGAATTCATTAAAATATAGGTAACACTTTAAAGATTTGACCACCAATTCACTGATATGTGTATGAAGTACTAAATGATTTTACAAATAACTTCAGGACCCAATTTTTAATGCAGAATAGATTTGCTGCCTCCGGCGAAGTTTTATAAGACACCCAAAGAAAAATAAGCCAGTTACTGAAGCCCCAGCTCATTTTGCATTCCAGTGGAGTTTCTGATAGAATCAATTAGTAAGTTTAATTATTGTTTTAAGAAAACAAACACAAAGCTAAGAGCCCAGAACAACGTAAGTCTTCCCAGGCCAATTATCCATGTTAAATTAAGACATTAGGATTCTTGCATATGTTTCCCCAAACAAAATGCATGGGAGGACATAATCGTTTGGTGAAAATGCATTCATTCCAAGCAATTCCAGTGACCTTAATTTGAGGTTATTTCTGTTTGGTAACAAGATCAATCACAAGGTCTACAGCAGACGCACACTGGGGATGGGTGAGGAGTTTAAGTATTTAACTTAACTAGAGCTTTGTCTTCCCTTACATGCATTTACATCTAATGCACTATCTTGATTGCAAACTACACAATATTTAAAAAAAAAAAAAAATTATCCACGCCCATTTCATGTTAACTGCAAAGTAAACAAAAGCCTGATCTTACTGCCAACACAATTTTCTCTAGCAAAAGTGTTATAACTCCTCATTTTGTGATTGAATGCCTCCAAGACAGATATTTATCTGTCTTGGATATAAGTGTCAGCAGAGTGAGAGCCATGGAGGCAAGTATCATCATTCTGAAACACAGGAGATATATAATAAAAGTATCTATTCACCTGCCTCATGCCTCCATCTACCAACCCTCATCATCATCATCAGGGAAATACTGGAAGTTGAAGACTTTTCCACTGAAGGACAATGTTCCTTTTGTTCTGATATGGGCGCAGAAAGCAGCACAAGGCCCCTTCATAACCTCAACAAACCTTATTAAAAATTAATCTCACCTCAGGCCTAGGAACAAATAGCGGAATCCACAATGACATAAACAAAAAGAACAAGAAGATACAAAAAGAATAAGAGGATACAAAATAAAAAGTCCAAGATGCAAGTTATCAAAGACTGAGTTCTAGCTGGCTAGGCTATGTCAAGAGGAGCAGAGAGGGGTTTTTTTGTTTTGTTTTGGTTTTGGTTTTTTGAGAAAAAACACAGAAATAGAAAACTCCCTCCTTTGACTTCATTAAGAAAAGGTTCCTGAGGTCTCTGGTGAGAATAGCTATGATGGACAGAACGATAGAAGCCACATCAGAGAGACTAAGCTGGAGAAAAGTCCAGGCAGCAAGAGTAAGCAATATATTCAGTGGTTTTAGAATGAGAGGGGGTGGTTTTAGACTGAGAGGGGAGAGGGTGGGTAGGTCTGGTGGAAAGCCCATGAACTACCCACAAACACCTACCTGCAGGAAAAGAAAAGTAAGACAAAGCTTTCCTTTACAAGTCCATAGAGAGAGGGCTTTGTATTTGAACCAGAGATGTAAAAACAATGTCCAAGACGGCTTACAAATCACAATCTCAAAACTATGAGATATACAAGCAAAAATATGCAAACGATGCCTAATTGTCTCAGAAGAATTTTGCCAGAAATGAAATTCATTAAAATGTATTTTTACTCTGTGACAGTTCTAAAATATTAATTTCTTTTCCAAATAATAAGACTTATATATACATACAACACACACACACATATGTATATGTGTATATTTATGTATAAAAAGATTTCACCTATCTGAAATACTCATCTGTGCTCTGCTTTCTGTGTATGGCAATGAATAACAAAATTCCTTTTCATATCTTCAAGCAATTATTTTGGGTGGAGCCAAAATAGACACAATGCAAACAGTTCCCATACCAAAACCACTTCCACTCGGACTTACCTGCATTTCACAATCTGCCCGAAGATTAAGTTCTTCGCAGCATTCCCTGGATACCCTCAAGAAGATATAATCCTTTGTTTTCTCCTCAATAGCTGCTTCATAAACCTTCTCTTTGGTTCCTTGGGTCTGTGCTGACTTCTCTTTAGTGACAGGCAATAAATAAACAGCATTGACTTTGGTCATCACCAGCCGTCCAGCCAAAGTGTCTTCCGAAAGTGTTTCAGTGAGCTTAAAGCGTCCAAAAAGTTGTCCATTTTGGGCATACTTTGCACCTCCAGAAACACCAGTGAGCATGAAGCTTGCTACAATCTGCAATTGCACTTTTATGTTGAACCTAAGTAAGAAAGCATCAAGTCAGTGCAGAAAAATGCTCTCGGATGCAGAGATTTCATGCGTTCAGACTGAAGATGAACTGCCTTATACATTCAGAACTTTTAAGCATCAACAAGTATAGCCAAACTGACCCTTCATAAGTACGTAGCTGTCAAATGTTTACACATTTTCCTTTTGATTATAGCCTGTAAAACATATATTCAAAAGAATCAACATCTATGAAGCTTAAAAAAAGAACCCGCACAAGAATCAAATACTAGACTTTCTGAGACCAAAATAAGTTTAGGGTGAATTAGAGTTGCTAATGTCCCAAAATCATGTCCCAAAGAAGTAAAAATTTCTATTTAAATAGTTTGTAAGCTTATGTTAGGTATTCAAGGAGAGACGTGCGTGCAGGCAAAGAACAGAGTAAGATTACTATTTATTTCATGTATCTCTTCCTGCTGCACACCCAAGATGGTAATCCACATCTTAAAAGGTAAATGGTATTATACCTATAATTCAGAGGGATTGATTAAAATGCCTCCAAAAAATCAGAATGTAGGCATTAAAATGAGATCATTTTATTTGAAATGAGAGAATGGCCTCACAGGCTCAGCCATATAAACCATCTATCCACAGAATTCCTATTAGCAGCAGGTTCCTCCTGTAATCAGACACGTAACAAATTCATTCTTTGTAGTTACCATTTTCTAGAAGTCACATGCATAACACATTAAAGTGACTTATTAGCAGACTTTATTGACCTCTCACCAATACATACTAATCGCCTCCTAGAGCGTTTGGGTTTTTTTAAACAGATTGCTTCAACCTGGTTTTAAAAAGAACAAAAGGGGAAAAAGGTCCGTCACACTAACAATATTCAGTTCTCTTCTCATCAGCAACTTTCTCCTCAATTTGCAACAAATTACAGAAAAAAAGTAAAACCCAAAGATTTTCACAAATGAAATAAAACCTCTTGGAAAAACCCCTCATTTTCTTATAATACTTTTCATACTCATACTGTTTTTATTTGACCTGTTCTTCTTGTAATTTCTATTTTAACCTCATAAACTGGTAATTCATTGTTTAAGCCCTGTAGTGTCAATAGTCATAAGCCCATAACAATAAAATCCAACATTTTAGCTCACTTGGTAATTAAACATCTACCAAACCAATCAAATACATTTTCTTCATATCTGGCAAAACATGAGTCTTGCACAAAAACTGCACGTTTGCCCCCTTGTGGTAATAGTTGCTTCTTTACATAATAGGGGCATTTAAGTCAGACTCAGATTTCACACACCTCCACTCTCAAAAAGCAAGAGATATCTTCTTACTGAACACAGATTTATTCCGTTTGTCAGTAACCACAAAGGTTACTGCACAAGCTACAGTTAAAGCAGTCACTCAAAAGCATGTACTTCAGGGAGCACACTAGAATTAAGCATAATCCTTCCAATTTCCACATGCACTAAAAAAACCCAAAACAACAAAACCCAAGCTTTCTTCTATACAAGTGCTGCACTATTCCAAAGCAGCTATCAGCAAGTTAGCAACACCTAGAACAGCCCATATCTCATTCAGATGATTGTTAAAATACTATATAAAACATTTAACACAGTAACCAAGAGCTCAGCATTATTACTAAGATGCAATCACATGCTATTGTGAATTTAATTTGTTAAAACTTTCCTAAAGTTGAATCCCTATGCTACTGAATGTGCATCAGCTCATTCTCAAATTCAGATTTATAAAACCATGCTGGAAGACAGTGTTACTGCCATTCTGAGACAAGGCACAAGTTGGTGTCTTTATAACTTACTAAACTGAATCTGCTGTGCTAAAGGGAACCTAAAGTTTAGAGTTTATCAAGCAATTTCTATTGAGTAAGCTGACACCTTCTGGCAAACTGTTAAAAGTACAAAATCCTCTAAGGATTAGATTTTAAAAAACCAAAAGTTGCTTCTTTCATCCATTCCTCACCCTTGCTTTGCAGGTTTAGACAAAAAAAAAAAAAAAAAAAAAAAAGGTTTTCAGTCAGGCTTATACAAACCAAACAAAAATTTATGTTTCCTCCTAAGCACTGTAAAATCCCAGCCTAATTGCAGTGTTAATGAAACTAGCTACAGAAAAGCCTGTTGCTCATATTTAAAATCACAGAAATTAAAGAAAGACTTCATAAATCATTAATTCATCCAGTACCAATGCAAGCAATAAATTCCTAAAAGGCAAACAAACCCATTCTGAACAAAGCCCCATATAACAGTTTCTTAAAAGTAAGTTCAGCACATTTCCTCTTGCATCTACACATGCAGAGTTCAGATAGGGTGTGCAGTGTGACACCTACCTATGCATTGATAAATGTGAGACATAGTAATGACAAAAGCAAATTTATTTTCCATCAAAGCCAGTATTTTAAGTTTTCACAGCCCTGAGGATAAATCTGCTCTGTGATTCTGGTAGCAGACAGCGTACTGAGTGGAAGGAGCTATGTGTCACCTCACACATTCTTTAACATTCGTACAAGAAAATACACACTAAGTTCTAGCCACTCTTAACAATTCTATGCTGTTTTTCTTTTGAATGTGCAAGCAAGAAAGGAAGAGTTTTAAAGCCATCAACAGACTGTATGTAGGGCAAAACTTTCCAAAACCAAACTAGTATCTAGATCAGATCATTGTTTTGCTTTTTCTTACAGAGTATGTTTGCATTCGGAACTTAGACAGCAGTGGCTCCTTTATTCTAACCTTTATTACTCTATTTTGTGATGTACTCATGTAGAGTAATTTTTACAAATGCCTCCTAAAATATTAGAATAAACATGATTTAAAAGTAAAGCTCCCTGAGACTATCCAGAATGAACTCTCCTGTAACTGAGTTCAAGACCTTTTAAAGCCACTGCAACCTTCACCCAATACTTTTCAGTAGTTCCACTCAGGTGATCCCACATAAAGTCTGAAACAGTGTTTTCCTAGAAAGTGGGAAATCATCAACATTCTTAAAAGCCAACAATTCACTCCAATCTGAACCACAGACACTCATGTTATTCCAGTCTTGTCATAAGAGACCATGTTGACAACCCTACTACTTTTATGATACACATACACAAACCTATTAGAGAGTAGCAGCTCATCAACATTTTCACTCATGGCACCACTTCAGAGGTATTACAACCCACTTGCATTTGTATTTCTGGGCCCACTTCTAGGCTTACAACCCTGTCACTTCGCTAGAGAATACCGAGTGTGTGATCTTAGCCACAGAGGATCAGGAAAGTGTGCTAGTTGGAGCCTTGTTGCAATAAAGTGGGTCAGCTACAAGATCAAAAGAATATTTCTGTCATCAACACTATCAAACCAGAAGATTTCAAGAACACTATTAAAACTTACTTTTATTAATCTACTAGGTAGAAAAAGAAGAGCAATAACTTATTGCTGTACCAAATTGTCCAAAGGGGAAGCATTACACACAGGACACACTTACTAATCTTTTATTTCTACAGGCATGCTGCTCTTTGGTTTCCTATGAGGCATGAGAGCGTAATTCTGAATGTGAAAATTCACTCAGTAAAAATATTGTTTAATTTTGTATCACATTTCATAATGTTTACTTTAAACCCACTTTTGTTTTAAAAAGCCTTAGAAAAGTCAACCTGATTATAAATATGTATAATGGAGAATATTTCTGTATGCTGAAAATAGCATTCAAGCATGATTCCTCTGTATGTTAGATTCCAGCTCAAGAGCAGAGCGCAGCAGCGATGAAAGATATGAGGGAAAATAGTTCACATATACTGCCCTTCATCTGAGATACAAAAAAGAAATGGAACCATTTTTCTGCTTTAAAAGCATGAGAAATACAACTACTCATAGTATTTTCTTCCTACATTCTAGAGGGGTGATTCAGCTGAACCTCTGCAGCTCCCGGAGTGGTCCGCCTTAAAAAGACATTTCTGATTTGGAACTTAATTGACAGAACTAAATTTGCTACTAAATGAGGTTAAAGGGAAGTTATACCATATTGACTTTCCATTCTGAGTAGTGCAACATTTTAAAACTCTTTTGTACCACATGAGTGCAGGCAAAATTTTTAACCACAAATATCCAGCTACAGAAAAAAAGGCTCCATGAGAGTCTATACATGGGAAGCTCACATCTTTTTCCTAGCTCTGTATTTGCTCATGAAGCTAATCCAGTTGGGTAATACGTACATAATACCTAAAGGTATTACAGAACAAAACAAACAAAAAATGTATACTATATGCCTTTTATTCACAAGCTCATTTTTCAGCCTATTTAGAGAATAAATATAATAAAGTCAGCTGCCACATCATTGTAAGATCAGAGTTTAATCCACCCACAATTCAACCTTTTTCTTAAAAAAAAAAAAAAAAATTTACACTCCCTCAAGGCCTTTTATACAAAGATTTCATATATTACTTTGCTATAACCTACTTTCACCAAGGAACAAAAATACAATTTTTCTTATTAATATCTTTTTGTATAGAGAGCCAAAACACTATAAACACAAATAATTATTATCCAGACACTAACAAAACATTGTACAATAGTTCTTTAGTGCCTCCAACGGTAAGCATAGACTGATAACATACAATTTCTTTTAAACGAGTTATCAGTAAATTACATTTGTTAAGTGCTAGTGACCTTTATCAAAGCTTACTATTTCCAGACTCATATTCAACTTCACTTCCAAGAAACAGGAAAACTTAGCATCTTAAACAATCATGTAGGTTTAATGAAAAAAGTTGTCATCCTCATTTTAACAGGACAGCAAGAAATATCTAAGAAGTATTTTTATAAAGGTATCACTTACTTGCTAACTTCCTTATACTGTGCTATTTCCTCTATATAAAGGAGGTCATGTAGCCGTGACTGATAGTTGGTCTTGGTCAATGATTTGTCCAGGACAGATTGTGTAAATAGCTGGTCAGCAGATAGAGGGATTTGGTATCTGGTAAGAAGGCTCTTCTCCAATTCAGTAGTTTCATTAGGCTCAAATTCTACAATAGTCTTAGAAGTAGAATCCCAACGCTTAGCTGTGGTTAGTAGCTGTTGCCGTGCATGCATCAGGTATTCAAGATCTGGGTGCAGATACATAATAAGGAAAGGAAAGAAGTTCAAACTCCGTATATGTTTGGTTTTTATTAAAACAAAACACTATTAAAAATAATCCCATTAGGGATAATGAACTAAATGTAGGTAAGAGTCCCCTCGGTCTACAACAGCTTTAGTAAGTTCACTGCTAGTAATTGCCATCCCTACTTTTCAAGTACACACAGAGAGCAAGCAGGCTCTCAAACAAGATCAGAAAATAAAATATTCTATAGACAGCAAATAGAATGAGTACAGACAAACAAGGAAAGCACTTTTATTTTAATAATTGCAAGCAACTTTGAAGGACTTGGCATCACAATATGCTTTCAAAGCCTAACTGCAACATCATCTCATTTCAGAAATATAAAGTAGTGAAGAACCTTACAATATATACTATAAAATTTAGAAGGCAATAAAAACAAATTTATAAACTAGCTAGTAAGGAATCATTAAATTTGCAACATTGTGAAAGCCTTTAAAAAAATTTCTACAGTACCATAATATGTGTATTCTGCAGACAGTTGCATTATATAGCTGAAGTTAGTTTGCTAGGCAAAACTTTGGAAATGTAACGTAACATGATATAAAGTTATAAAATTAAAAGGAAATTAATTTTTCAGTGTACCCTAATTTCAGGGACCACATAGCTTAAATGAAAAACCAAAGACCAAGAACTGTCTACAGCCACCCAAAATATATTCATTAACACCACAGAAAACACTATGACAACAGTGCACCAGTTAACAGAACTGCAGTTAAATTGCAGAGCTGAAAATATTTGGCATTTATAGTGAAGCTATGATATCTTAATGTATTATCTTGGCGTAAGATTTAAGATAGGTATCCAGGATATCACACCAACGCTGAAAAATGTGCAAAAAAGACATTTTCAAATTCAAATTAAATAGTTAACATCATCTTGACTGTCTTTATTCTAAATAGAAGGAAAACAGCTTTTTAGCAAAAGAAATCTCGGTTCAGCTTGACTATGACTACAGGAACATAGCTTATCTTACTCGCTAATCTCATAAGTATGTGTTCACTAAGAAGCCAAATTTAAATATCTACCTCCAGCCTGAACCATATTAGTAGCTACAGTTGTATGGCAAGAAAAAGTCCATGTTTGTGTGGTTTCTGTGTTTGAAATCACCTCACCATAAATGAAGCTTTCTCTGGTACTAACCATACCTGAGATCACAAAAGCTCCGTAATTGTGCTGGGATTGAGTCCTTCTTTCCTAGAAAGACAGCCATTTAATTCCCAGCACTAGAGAGGCTTACACTGGAAGCCTGACATAAACAGTTCCTGGCACAGACTGCGCATACGATGACCCTTTCTTAGAGAGCATTTTGTATATTCTCAGTGCACAGAAAACTTCTCTTAGTTCTCTTTTTCCATAGCAAATAAAGATTTCAAAATGCATAATGGAGGCTCCTCCATTAAAATATTTTAATGTTGACCTTTCTTTCCCACCTAGATATCTAGACAGGGCCCTGAATTACATGCAAATGTAGAGACCTCAGGCAGCTTTCTGTTTGAAAAGCAGTTCCATGAGATTCCAATTCATATATACCAAAAGTAAAAGAAACAATGGAATCAGACACACATCCAACATAGTTATCCCTTTTACTTGCCTGCTTACACACTTCTTAGATTACCTCAGCAAAAAGCCCAGGATTTTGTACTTACATTTATCTGTAGAGCACCTAGCACTCTTTTCATTTGAAACAAATACTAGTAACAACCTGCTTGAAGACTTCAGTATCGCTCTGCACACAGCCAAGCAACATGTGAAAAGGAAGTATCAGTACCTCATGCTAGAAAGTGCTATCTCCACTTCATCCATCACTTTCACGTGGACTTGAACTGGCTGTTCCTTGTATCGCTCTGGTTAGTAGTTAGTTTAAGCCAACAAGGACCAAGATCATAGACTGGTTTGACAGTAACGCTGACTTTGTAAATAAGTTTATGGCTTAGTTTTCTCCATCTTAAACAGGTTTACAATAAAAGGACACCTGTTCTCCACAAACTCAATGTCTTAGGAAGCCTGTCAGCTGTAATTACCCACATTGTTACATGGAGATCATATAATAGTTCCTGAAAAGACCACAGCCTTGCTTCTAAGCGTAGTTTCTCGTTCACAATGCAATATTCTCTGCTTCAAGAGACATTACAACCTGTACAGTCTTCCTGCTCTTGGCTACAAGTGCTTGGGTCGGCTGGAAAGATCAGTTCATGATCTTTGGTATTTGTTATTTACAGTTTCTTTTTGTTAATGTTGCAAATGTTAACCTGTTATATGAAAATAAAGGCCAAGAATAGGAAACTGCTGGTTTTAGTTTCATCTTCTTTCCTTCTTTTTCCTTTTTCTTCTTCTTTCTGCTCACATCCCAGTGCCACAATTCTGTTTCTTTAGTGTTTGCATCACTCAAATTTTCATAAAAAATTATCAAACTCTATCCCACCCCCTTGCTTGCTGCCAAGTGACATAGTGACCTATATTTAGGTCTCTTAATCTTTTACCATAAATCAAAGTGCTTCCTTCTTTTTTGCACCTCTTAGAACATCTTTCAATTTGTTGACATCTTTCTGATAATGGAGTTATTTCAGGTTTGAACTGAGAGGTACAGATCAATTTCATAAACAGAATACAACCCTTACAGTAACATGTAGTGGGGCTTTTTTTTTTACTGGAACACACACAAAAATATAGTTACACTTTCTTTACATTTTCAAAATTCATGTTAACAGCACTTCACTGAGTTACAAGCCTATACTTTGCCTCTTGCCTTTGACAACCCTAATCAGACATTGCACGGAAAAAAACCCCACAACTTCTCAGATAGTCTGCTTTAAGTAATGAATGAATTACCAGGTGTATTCTTATACAGAAGCACTTCATCTCTCTATCTGACCTTTTTCTATGTGTTTAACATTTTCATCAATACAAGAATGATTATAAAAATATAAACATACTTCAACTTCCAGTGCTGCTTTCAGACACATATCAAACCAGAAATTCCAAGCATTTTGACAAGATGTAGGAGTCATATCCCAACACAGAGTAATAGTCATACTCCAGTTATCTGCCTTATTTAGACCTTCTGAAGCTTTTGTCCACTATTTATATTCATATATATGATGAACATAACATACAGTAAAAGACATTCACCAGCTGCTAATACAGATGCTGTTCTGCCCAAAAATGTGAAAAGGAAAGAGATGGCATGAAAGATTTCCACTACTCCAAAAGAATTTTTTAATACATTACCTTCAGTTGAAGCAGCATCAATCATTACTCGTTGCATGAGGACTGGTTCTAATCCAAAATCAAACACAACAGTTTGGCGAAAAGTTCCAAAGATTTCTGTGTTAAAGGCTATACTGACTTTGTATATATAATGATCTATTCCGTTCTGGACCATCTTTCCTCCTATCCATTCCTGACAGTTTTCTGGAACTTCTTGTGATACCTGGGTAGTGCTGTCTCCAGCAGATATTGCAACGATACTAAAATGTGGACGATGGGCATCATAAAGCAATGCCACTCGATACAGCATTCTTGCAGGCTATAAAAAAAATGCAAAGGTTGAAATGACAGTATGTTGGAAAACTGAAATTATTTCAGGAATATCTTCATTTGCAATCAGATAATGAGAGCTTATAAGAACTCTCAGCTTCTCAGAGCAGGTACAAGTCCTGCCCGCTTTCCAGAAATCTGGCCAGTCGATACATAATCGCCAGAGCTGCTGGGAAAAGAGAGAGAGAAGGGATGGTGCTAGGAAGCTTCTCTATTTTAAGAAGAATTACGCAATTGAAATCTTAATCGCAAAAGGTTATGGGCTGCATTCTAGTTATTATTGACTCACTTTCAAAAGATAAGTAGTCCTACCTTACAAGTGAGAGCAAATGTCCATGTCTGATGAGACTTTTTGGTGGTGACAGTTACCGATAGCTCAGGATTATGTTCTACTCTCACTCCTTCTACACATTCACTAAGCTACATTAAAAGAAAAAGAAGATAACATTAAACATCTACAGACAGTATCAAAATAAAAACATTCAGGAAAAGGTAGTATTTTTTTAACAGAAAATGGAAAGAATGGTTTCCTAGGTTGTGCAGGATTGATGCAAGTCCTGCGTAGGAATTAATGAAAATATGTGCTAATTCAGAGAGACAAGCAAGCCAAATCTACTAGATCATACTATGTGAGCAAATAATATAACCATTTAAGGACAATTAACCACAGGATTTGATTTTCAAAAACCAACTTAATTGTACATGTTTAAAGTAGAACATTATTTCATTTGGAAAGAAGAATCTGATACAATTGAGGCCCAAAGACTGCATTTCCAGAAGACCCCAGATCTCACTGACGTCAATGAGACTACTAGAGACACCAGGAAACTAGAATCAGGCTTTCTACTCATTAATGCATTTTGCAGAAAGTCCACTCTTCCCAGATTTTAATCAACAATAGATGGACCGAAAACTCCTTAGGGTCAGTGGTAAGTAGAGCTGGTCGAATGCCGCAAAAACGTTCTTTGGAATTCCAAACAACTGCTAAGTTTGATCATGTCCATACCCCACACTCTTCAGTATTCAAACTTTTTTGAACATTTAGGGGATTGGCTGTTCTTCATACAAGTGCCTGCAGCTGCAGGCAAAGAAAAGGAGCCATGCACAAACAAGAGTATTCTCCACTAAGTCGTGAAAGCTTCGCCATTTATTGTTCTCAGTTTAAAAAGTTCTGCCATCTAGTCAAGGAACAGGAACAATACCATGAGACTTGGCTGACCCATCCTGCACTGGGAATAGTAAATATGCAAAATGAATAAGTTGTGATTAACCCATAAGCTGTAATTCACAAACTCTACTGAATTCTTGAAAATGAGTACATTTGCAGAAATCAGCCTAAGTCTCTGGTATCTTTGCAAGAAGACATAGGGCAGGATGGAAAGGGGAGCAAATTGGTTGGGCAATTTCTTGGTAAGGAGTAATTCAACCAGCTCTGATAGTAAGGGCCAAAAACAGGCTCATCTGTTAGTTTTAAATATGAGCACATAGGGAAGTAGTATATTTTCCTTACCACTTTCTCAGGAGATAACGAATTCATCCATTTCTCAATCAAGGTTTCCATATAACTGCCCGAACATTGTTTGTTTTCCTTCTGCTGTTTTAATCTGATCAAGCGGGAAGCATATCGTTTTTGCCATTCTGTTAGCTCTTCCTGGGAATGTGCTGAAGTACACTGTGCACCGTACCTGCAGATCCCTTGCTCTAAAAATCTACATAAAATAGGAAAAACGATTATGCCTTGAACTTTTCGGTCTCCAATTAAAAAAATAAATTTATCAAAATTTTACTTTTAAAGCCAGAAGGACATTCTTTAAGTCTCTCTCACAGAACTAAAGGCAGTTTAGTCCATGTGAACTAATTTGGAAATATATACATCTATGCAGCATTTCGTAAGAGAGGCAGCAGCCTCTCTTACTGCAAAGTCCAGAAAAGCATATCAAATTTCTTTGAAACATAGGGGGACACAAGTCTTCTTTAGAAATTTCTAGCTTCAAAGAAGAAAGAATCAAGTGTTTGTACAGCAATTAACACAATGAGATCGTGGACCATCCCTGAAATGACTAGGCGCTGTATTAATATGAATAAAACACTGTTAATCAGGGGCAAAGGGAAGATATAACAAGTTTCCTCCAATCATTACATTATTAGCTGATAAATACTTATTCAGCAGTTTTTCCTGGAGCAACAGTGACATCACATGGTCCTTTCTACCAAATACACCTGCACAGAAATCATCTCTCAGGGAAAAGGTTTAATCCTCTTCTTTGTACAGGGTGTATCAGTCTAAAAGGATCTATTTTTGTGGAGGTTAAGGATTTGTTAAAGAAGTAAATTTTTCATTTAATGGCATGTACTGATGCATCAAAATTAATGATATTCCAAACACCTTTATACAATTTAAGCATTCTAGTTCTCAGAATTATTTGTAAGTCTGGGCAAATGCCTGTATAACTTGAGAACTATTTTTATAATTAAACTTTATATTAAAATTATAAAACACAAGGCAATAGCTGTACCTTCATCATTCTTCAAAACTGAAGCACTTAAATAGATGACAAAATGAAGAATAAAATAGGAGGGGGGTAAATTCTGAAGGTACTAAGAAAGTGTTGGATATACAGAATAAACATCAGGCCAGGAGGCTGTTTTGTTTGTTGTTTTGCATAAGGAGACTATAAAGAGTTAATGTAAGCATCACATTTATTATAAACAAAGCCAGGCAGGCTGATCTCTGTCAGGATATTAAATTTATAGAAACTCTGTAAACATAACTATATTTGAATTTTATGTGGATATCTGTGTATATACTCATATTAAGAATCTCTTCCTACAGTGATGAGTTACTGTAAAAAAGAAAGGATGCACCAAGACTAAATTAATACAGCAAGTCAGGACCCCACATCATTGACGAAGACAGCAGAATGGGATCAGTGACTGAATAACCTTTCCATAGTAAATGTATTACGTAATGTAACATTGAATTAGAACGTGAACTTTGAGCTACGTGATAAAAACAAATAACACCTGACTATGACATGGAAACCTTGCAGCAAAAGTACCCGGATATCTAGGCCACACTTGCATTAGTGGTTATAATTTGATTTAGGATACACTTTTCCTTTAAGAAAAGTTTAAGTATTTAAAGGCTTGAGTGACCAAATTGTAAATAAAATAAGCATGATATGTATCACAATGTTACTAAAGGCATTCTCAAGAAATGTTCCTTAGTATATTTTAAATTAAAATATTTTTCTTAGCAGTCAATTTCAATATTTTTATTGTAAATTTTGCAATTCACCATTGCATTAGAATCCTAAAGTACAATTATGATTTTCATGGCCCAAAGTAAATGGAGTGCAAGCATAAAAAAATTGTTGACCTGTTCTTATCAGCTACATAGCAGATTTAAAATCAAGTGGCTTTCCTTTTCATTATTTAATAGGGAAGCATATTACTTTAAAATGTCATCATTATGCAATTTTTCCAAGTTCTCATTGTTCGTATTTTAATAGAAACATTTTTTCTCATTTTTAGTTTCTTATTTAATACCTCCTGCAATTCCATAGCTTCATTATCTAGAATAAATTTGCTGTACTCCTACTGCTTTATGGCACATGGGAAAAATAAATCACAGCTTCAAAAATTCGTATTCAGTACCTGTAACTGTCTCCTTACAGGGAACTAAAACCTTTAGTCCATGGTCAGAATGATATTGTTCCTATGGATTTGCTGAGTAAGGCACATCCTTCTCACTGTAAGGGTTAACAGTGTGCATAAAGCTAATTACAGCTTTAGTGGAAAAATGTTTCAGAGCAATGGTTGGAAACATGGTATAGATGTTACTCAACAGAAAATCATCATGAGCTAAAAACTGTAAATATCTGTTTTTAAAAATTGCTGAATATGCACCAGATATTATAAAAGTCAACAAGAGTTGCCAAGATTTAGCATCTCTAGAAAATCACGCCATAAGTAGCCCAAATTCAGTGATTCAGTCATGTAATTTAAAAAGCAGGTCAGATTCCTGCTCATTTTTTTAAATTATTTGCATCAGTTACATATATGGCAGAATCAAGTGCATAATGATGGTTCCTCCCCATATATATTAATACAGTTTTACATAAGTAATGGCAATTAACAACACAAACTAGAGGCGATATTGACTAGTAGACTGAAACAAACAAGGAGGAGAAACTCCAATACAAGCCATTGGATCTTTAGCAAGGCAATTCACCTCTGTGTATCTGAGCTTACGCAAAATGGAAATAATGAGAGCCGGAGGGAAATTCTACATTTTTTTTTTATCTGAAGACAAAGACCATCTATCAACAAAGCCCATTTATCTGAAGGCATGCACCCTATCTGCTGTGAAAGCATACTTCACTGTGCTTCAGGCTGCTAACACTGTTGTCTGTGGGAACTTTTCACATCTCTGAAATTATAAAAATTAGAAAAGGTAGGGGAAAAAAGACAGATGCTGACCCGTCACGAGAAAAATGGTCCTCCAACCACTCTCTTATGAAAATGGAGCTAGTGATTCCATTTTATAAAGCGAGGTGCTTCTGGATAAACTGACCCTTCCAAATATCTGTGAACAAATCAACTCCTGTTCTAACAGGTACCTTCATTTTCCTGACCTTTTAATCATTCTGTCAGCAGCTAAATAAAAGAGGAAACGTTATGATCCCTTGGAGAATGTTGATATAAAGCAATGATTTTACCTTTTACATAGCGTGTATTCTTCACTGCTTGTGACTCCCCTGGGTGGAGGGCGGAACTGCCAGCCATCCCGGGACCCTGCCAGAGTAGCCAAAACTTAGGTTACTTTTCTAATTGCCAAGTATTTCTAAGTCAAATAGTAACTGTCCAGGGAACCGTACCTCTAAACATCAACCCAAAGTGTATTTGTACAAAAGCAAAATTATCCACCAAAAATTAATTTTCAATCCCTTACAAATTCATTCAGAACAAAGGCCCAAAGGCCCAAAGGCTGTTGAGGCAAGTTTCAAACAATTTGCAGAACAGAGCAGGCTCTGATACAGCACTTCGATGGATAAACAGAAACTTCTGCCTCCAAATTCAGTCAATGATGAGATAATTCTACCTCAATCCCCAGGGCTAATCACAATAGTCAAGCCCCTTTCTTGCTTTTTGACTACTATGCAGTGCTGAGCATTCAGCAGAATCCAAGTCTTCTCACTACAAAATGAAGTAACTTTAGAACTGAGTTACATACCTTCTTCTAAATCTTCTACATGATATCCTGATGGTACTTTACCAGCTGCCTACAATTATATAAAAAAGCCACAGTTATAAAGGAAGCCAAAATAACTTCATCAACAAGAACTGCTTTGGCTTCTTTACTGTCAAAATGTGTTTTAGAACAACCGATACAAAAATATTAATCAGAAGTCTGAAATCACTTCCAGTCACAAACATGAATTTCATATTACCCTAACAACTGGACTGCAGCCAGTGATAAAAGGAATTCTGACAGGAACCCTGAGTCCACTCATTGTTAGAAGAAAATTTTAAGATATTTTTACAAGACCAAATTCCACTCTGTAATCGCTTTAATGTGGACAGCTGTGAAGTTTTTAAAAGGCCCAAAGTCTAAACTGTATTGAGATGTCTTTCAGCTTTGAATCTACATTAAAAATAAAGCCCAAATCAACAACAAAGCATAAGAGAAAAAAAAAAAAAAAAGGAAGTGGCAATTCAATCAACAGACATGACAGATTAACCTCTAATACAAAAAAAGGTGACTGAGAGGTAACAAATTCATATTTGTTAACCTATTTCTTAAGTCATGTTTATTACTTCAGAATCATTTCCACCAGAGAAAAATACAATAAATAAATAAATAATACAGATCTAAATGCTTTGAATTCTTTCTACTCACTACTTCAAGACAGCCAAAACCTATTAGCATCTTTCACTATTTTCCCATACGTCATGCAAGATTGAGAGGAAAGGTTCCTGAATAGGTAGGTGGTAAAGACCGACAGACCAGTGGAAACAATAACGTTTGAACCAGTACGTTCATAGTGAGCCTGGGTCTCCTGGGACAAATGAAAACAAGCCTTTCAGCTGTTTCAGGTACTGCTCATTATTTTCCCAATAATATGCTCATTATTACCTCTGTTTCAGCAAGAAGTGTTTTCAGTCGTGTCAGATCTTTAGTTACCATCCCGTTCTGGGGGGAGAAAGAATATTAATACATCAAACACATAAACCTTCACATGCATTAAACCACAGCAACAAAGTTCATCTCCCCCTGCACTACCACCAAGGAGAAGGGCAAGAAGGAAAAATGAGTTTGACTTACAATGAACAATCTTAAATGACATACTACATAACACTGAGCAAACATTACAGTGAAAAAAGGGAATTTTACACTGGCCAAAACCAGCACTAGACTTACAGCAAGTACCAATACAGGACAATGCAGGAGAGCAGCATATGTAGAACAACTTGGGGAAAAAAAAAATTTCTTATGAAGTTTAGCTGCCACTCAAGACAAATATTAATAGCTACAAAACTTATTGATTGCTGTCCTCCAGAACAGTACTCTACATGCACAGTGGCCCTGGAGGCAGTATAGCCCAACAGACAAGGACTCAGGAGATCTATGCTCTATTATCAGCTTGGCTACCGGCCTGCTGGGTGACCTTAGGCAAGTCACTTCAACTCTCCATGCCTCAGTTTCCCATCTGCAAAACAGGGACAGTGATACTGACTGTCTTCACAGGGCACTTGGTAAGCTGCTGATGAAAAGCACTATACATGAGCCATATGCTATGGTTACTGAACTGCTTTGGCTCTAAAGGAATTAATATAATAAACTTTCACTGCTGTTGCAGTGATGGACTCATTTCTTCTTAAGGATCTACTTCATAGATTACTAATTTCTACAGTTTCATAACTCTCTCTACTCTGATGTAGATAGACCATGTAATTTTTGGAGTTTTCACTAAAAAGCAAAGATTAGCCATGTAACTAAAAATAACTGCATATTCAAGTACATCTGAAGTAAAAATCTTTCAAAATTGAATTTATCTGAAATATATCGCTAAGTGTAACGATTTCACGCTCATGTAAGTGAAAACTTTTATTAAAGGAACCCAGACCTGTGGTTTTTATTTCAATAATCTCTTCAAAAATTTAATGAAGTGCTACTACATTAGTTAGACTTCTCCACATTTTGACTGTGCTACTGAGCAGCAGAAATTACTCTCTTTGTTGAAAACTTACACACTCAACACTTCTCACACTTAGGCTTTTTTCAAAATGATTTTTTACTTCTTCAGCAGAAAGGCTGCAAATTGAACCTGTTGAGCTTAAACGTATTAGAGCATAAAAAAGTTAGCAAAAATCATTCTCTTAAGCCACTGGGGAGGAAACTGGATGGATTCCAACCCTTCAATAAATTCATTCCAAAACTTTGTTTCATTTCTCCTCTCAGACAATGGCAGAAGTCAGTAAATCAGTTGCTGGTTTTAATATTCCTACTGAAAACAACTGTGTCTAACAACCTAAAGCTTGTAAAAACCTCTCAAATTCTGCTTTGGGACAACAGTCTGGAATTATATACGAAGCTACCTTTATTTGCACAACAATAGCTCAAAACAAGGGCACTGTACATTTCCTGCGATAAGGAGCTTTTGGCTATTTTACTAATTTTTTCTGAAGGCAAGTTTCCTTCGACCTCACCAGGAATTTTTCAATGAAACATTTTTGTCATTAGAAAACACCAGCTAAACAAAGAAAAAAACCTTTTATTTATGTAAAAATGGCCAATGGCAGGGGGAAGGGAATTAAGGATATATACTAGACAGACGAACAGAACTCCCTCTCAAAAACAACCTACTGATTAAGTTAAGCACCAAGATATAGGAGACATGATCCAATTTCAAGGTAATATGCCTTCCTACAACAGTTTCTGATGTCACTTACCCGTTCCTCATGGTCTGACCAGAGCTGCTCTTGTTTGTGCTATGACCATGTTTCTGGATTTAGCATCACCAGCAGTTCATGGTGACAAACTGCATGCTATTTAATCTAGATTACAGAAATAAAAAGGACACTATCCTTTGGAGACTTATATACGTTCCTAATTTTCCCCATATAAGTAGTCACATAAGAGTCAGAACAGTTACTTACATGTATGGGGTTAAAAGCATCTTTACAAGTTTTGGCAGTTCAAGGGTAAAACAGAAGGTTTGAACTCAAAAATTTATTTTCGTCTTGAAATGCAAAGCTTTTTCTTTTTCCTGAAAAGCTTTCCACAGTGTCTTACAACTTATCACGGGCCAGTTATTGAAAAGTCCTATCAATAATTTTTCTGCTTTAATGGCTAAACTTCGTGAAGTACACACAAAATGGTGTCAGGTGCAATTTTAAAAAAGTAAGCAAAAGTTTGAGATTTACATTATTCTAGTCAATCACACAAATATGCAAATTATTTTGCATTCCCTGAGGATTCAGAGCCAACAACAAAAAAAATTTTCAAAATCGTAACAACTCTGAAGCACTGGTAATGCAACAACCTAAATATCCCGATTATATATGTGTCCATATACTTATCTTTGTCTTTTTCATACAAATAATTTTTGTTGCAACCTGCCAGTCAAACATATGTTCAGAAGTTCATTATTAAACACATCTTAAAAAAAGGAAATACAAAACTGTTTTTTAAATTATGTAGATTGCAAACCCACTTACCAGTGATTCACCCATCAGTGATTTGGAAAGAACATTAGACACAATTTGCAGCTTCCCTTTAAGATGCATGCAGCAGAGCACTGCACGGAAAGATCCATCTCCCTTGGCCAGCCCCTCTCCCAGCACTGCAACACAAATCAGCAACTATTAGCTTCATGACAGTAAACATTTAAATAAACTATATACAGTTTTCCTTCACCTTTAACATGAAAATAAAGTCTGAAACTTGGGTTGAATCCATAGCTTCTTGGAAAGAAAAGTCTTGGATGTAAAGGAAGTATTACTTGCTCTTGTCTAGTATTAACTTGAAACTTGTCTCCCACCATCTAAGAAATGCTGTACATAAGCTCAAAAAAGGTTGCAATGTTTACATGCTAAAATAGACAAAAATTAAATATGGGAAGCGTAAATTCAAATATCTGACACAAAGGACCTCCTCTTCACAGAAAGGGGAAAAAAAAATAGCAACCAACAACCTCTCAGTAACACAAACATGCTCAGGAAGATCCATTCATGCTCACAAAAAGCATGCCCTGTCGTTTCCAAATATAGCTAACCTCCTCATGGTCAATTCCTGCTACTTTGAAAGGGCTTTTATTCACTTACACTGTAAAGGGCAGGATATAGGAACAATTGTTTGAGTCCAGAAATTTACAGGCTCCATGTAACAGAAAACTTTCCTAATGCTTTCTAGCACTGGATCAGATACCTAGCCAAACAGACACTTTCATTGACACTTCCAATAGTGAAAGGATTTATTTCACGATATAGACGTGCTTCAGGCAAGCAGGAGTAACACTTATTCATATATATTACCTGTCCAGAAAACGAAATGCCAGAGTGACTAAAAAGCTAGTAAGCTAAGCATGTGAGTTGAAAAGAAGGCTGGACAGTTGTGTAAGATTACAGAATTGTAATATGTATTACTGTTATTGCAGGCAACGTCGACATCTGTGTTTATGCTGCTACTCATGCAGATGCAAACAGCTCCTCTTAGTGCTAACAGGAATTTTACATTCATCACAACTTCAGGATTACATTTTAGAATAATAAATCAAAACTCCTCACTCAACTGACATTCACATCGTTAACAGAAATTGCGTGAAAGACTAAAGAAAAAATAGTCCCACAAAAAACATTCACATAAAACCAACTAGACATCTCTTCAGAATGAAATGGTAACTAAATCCGGTTCATGAAGTGCCTCAAAGATTAGTCTGAATTCACCACTCTGATGATACTGACCACATTTCCAAGAATAGAGCTTACTTCCCAAATCAGAAGAAGGAGCGCCAGAAATAGCTTTAACATGTCTGACAGTTTGCTATTTTAACCTCAAAGATTAGATGTCCAATTATGATATTTCGTATCATTAACTGCATAGTAGTACCAAGCTAAAATATACAGTTGCACATAAAAAGCTATAACACAGGAACCACTATCTTTTGTTAAAGATTTGTGGAATAATTTAACAGATTGTAAATTATCATCATTCCTTGTAACAGTGCAAGCAGCATACTATAAAGAACATATATTTTTCTAGCTATTCTAAAATATACTTATCATTGAGGTTAAAATAAAACACTGTCATACGTATGCAACATGTCAAGTCTTGTAAAAAGACAGAACAGCAGCTTGAATAGAACTCTATTAAAACAAATTGTGAGTATTAAGGAAGTGTGAGTATCACATAGTCCATACTAAGGTTGTCTCTTTCCAAGGGTATTTCAAACATAAAACTAAAACTAAGGCCCTTCAGGATCACAAATGCAGATACTCTAAACTGTCTGATGCTGGGCTACAATTGATAACAGCACATCATAGGGAACCACAACCAAATAGTTCATTCATGTATTCATAAAAATACGGGGGGTGGCGTGTGTGTATACAAATATATATATATATATATATATACACACACACACACACAACATTTTTTATACATATATAAATATAGCATTAATAAGTTGAAATATGTCCTCATATTCATATGTCCTTTCCAGTTTTAGATCTAGAAAAAATATTTGCAGAACATGCTGGCATGAACTAAGGAAATTAACATTAAAGTGGACGCTATTTCTTTGTTACGAATATACATTTGAAAGCTGTTTTCTCTACTTAATTAAAAAAAAAAAAAAAAAAAAGTAGAGATCAGTGCTCCTATTCCACCCACTCCTATGCCCGTCCAGTGACAGAAGAAAAATAGTTAACATGACAGTTCCTTTGAGATACTGGTATCTGACACATATGCCAAAAAAAGTTTTCACAGATGAATGTCACCCATCTACCCCTATGACAAACCCATCAGATCTCATCAATCAGAATACTACTCATTAAACAGCATTCTCTCTCCTACCTCCTTTAACCATCATTCATCTTTCCATATGTCTCTCTTTCACTTTTATTTGCCATCATGAAAGACCACTATGATGTTAGTCAGAATATTACACCCTTGGCATATATCAACAGCTAAAAGCAGCAGCTTTAAAAAAAAAATCCAGGCTATTTTAAGAATGGTACTGATTAAGCGATGTTCAGCCTTTTTCAATTTGTTAAACTTTAATTTACACCTACAGAAAGCAAGTTTACTTTTCTTAGTTATGTTTTGTGGGCCTCTGCAAGCAGGCTGCAGAGCCCCACAAATTCCCCACACTATGACTTGAGTATCAGTGAAGAAAAATGCATTTAAAACAAACAAACAAACCCCACACAAAACCAGAAAGGAACAATTTAAAGATCATCATTGCTAGCACAGGAATGTCAGAATAGTATATCACACAGTCTGTGTAACAAAACTGTGGTTTGAGGAAACTTCCTTTAAAATTCAAGAGTAGTTAAGGAACTAAAAACTGAAAGGTGGGATCTACCCACCTTTACTTTCCAAATCTAACTGATAAACTCTGATCCAATGCTTACCAAACTCAGCAAAGAGTTCTCAGTGAGTTTTGAATCCCTTGCATTATACATGAATAACAGAACATTAGCAAGGATGGTTAATTCCCTTAAAAACACCCCAACCGAACAAGGCAGTGAAACATGAAAGGCTCAACTTCAATCTGACATATGCACATCAGGAAGCTTTAACAAATAGGAATAAATGTAAGGACATCATCTTGATTTTCTCTGAATCAAGTCCCAAAACGCAAACCAAAATATCCACCATGTCCCTAGGAAGAAAGACGGAACAATCAGCTGTCTTCATCTTCACAAGATTCCTAACACTATCAATTCATCCTGCATTTGAATGCTGAAGTATCTATTAGCCAAATAGCACCGCTGTGCCAAAGACATGCATTTGAGGTCTGGTACTTGAACACGAGTTACAAAATAGTGAGATCTCTCTCTAAAAAAAAAAAAAATAAAAAAAAAAAAAAAGGAGGAAAAGTATTATAAAGCAGATACATAATTTTAACTAGGAAAAAAAAACATTCTTAGCAAACTAACAAATCTGGGCATCAGTTTTAAAAATTCAGACAACTGACTGCAATTTATAACACTATGTAATAAAAAAAGAAATAAGCATACCATGCCTACAGTCTTCATCTGCTTGCCCATACTTTTTCTGAAAGGTAAAACATGAAAAGTTTAAAAATAGCATTATTCCAGTTCGCATAAACAACTACATGCTTGAATTACAAGTTTCTTAAAACTTTTAAGAATCCATTATCTTGTTTTTTCCAGGGTGGAACATGTAAAGAACATCAGTCACATGTCAAATATAATATAATTAATTCTTAGAATGCTGACTTTTTCTCAAATTCTCAGCAAATGGACATTTTAAAAGAGGAACATGAATGGGCAAAGGTATATGTTTATGTATGCGTTTGTAGGTGGCTCACAACACCTAGGAAAAAATACAAAAACTTAACTTTCTTTTCTAGCCACTAAATTTTTTTTTAAACTTGCACTAATATGGTGCTGTTGAAATTTGTAAGGTATGTATTTTATTTTACTCTGTCTCACCACTGGTGATTTTAAAAATTACTTCGTTTAGTAAAACAAGAAGGAAAATTTGAATTTATTTTATTTTTTTTTACTTATAAGCCTTCAAGTATCTATATAATTCACGTCTTTAATAGGAAGGTTTTGATTACAAGTATTTTTCCAAAGCCCCTGAAGACTTACTGCAATAATTTTCACTATGATGAACATCCAGACAGGTGCCTCACAGGATTTTCAAAGGCATCCAGGTCAGAAACGTATTAAATACTGCTAAGCATCTATCTGCATATTGGCCTATGTAAATAATTTTGAGAAGTCAAGTCTGTAGTAACACAACTTCCATTAAAAAAAAAACCTTGGTTATTTCTGAATCTCTTCCCCTGAGGAGCCATAAGATAGGTCACATCTTAATTTAAGAAGTTTCCCAGTCCTTGTTTTGCATACTGAATAGTCCAATTCAGCTACCTATTTAAAGAATGCTTAAAAATGCTCCCTAATCAGATGGGCAAGATTTTTCTTAAAGCTGCCCAGCGAGGTCTTACAACTTGGCCAAACTTTTTCCACTTGGGATGAAACTGTTCATACCATGAATAATACATGAAGATTTGGGGTGGACAAGGCCCCTGTAAATCTGTAATAATATTTCCAAAACAGAAAGGTAAGGAAAAATGTAGGTTCATTAAGCAGGTTATAGGTTTATTCTTAAGCACTGTCATGTCCTTTCCTTTAAGAAAGCGTAGCACTCTGATGCTTTAAAGGAAGGACACAAATTTGGCGATGGGATCACCTATAATTCAGGGTTATGCCTCTTGTCTTGCATTTACAAACCTTTACAAAGAGCCCAGTTTTCACACTTCCATTAAATATCTGCCAGAGCCTAAAAGTTACATCTTTCACCAGACATGCTCTAGCCTAGCAATGGAAAACTAGTGTATGATCAAGTATTAAAAGACTAATGTTAGGCCTATGCCAATGGAGCTAAATTAGGTATGAACCAGCTATCTGAATTCTGGCATTCCTTAACTTTGTTTTTTGAGTGTTTAGATTTGCAACCTTAATTTCATGCTCTTTAAAGATAAGGTAATTTGGTACGTAATTCAGCATAACTGTACAAACATAATACCCTAAAACCAGGTATTTTGCCTTCCTGGAATATATTTAAAACTTTTTTTTTTTTAAGTATTTTTTCTTCATTCTTTTAGAGAACTGTGATTCAGACCCAAACTACTTAGAGGTCCCAATCCTGAAAAATAAACAGATCAGGGAAAACTACAAGACAGAAGCCTCATACATGCTTTAGCAAGTGGGATTCTGTGGCAAACCAACATGCCAATCACAGGAAAAACTCTGAATTTTATTTAAATCTTGACAGCACAAGATATTTGATCGCTCTTTCCAGTTCACTAGATACTATTAAAGAGTCACACTCACAAGTTGTAAAAAGGAAGCAATTCTATACAGAAGAGTCTCGATTTTGATGCGGTCGATTTCTGCCTGGCATGCCTCCGGGAGGTGAGCTGGGGGGTACTGGCTGAGGGAAAGGAGAGCCTCTGTGCAATGCTTCACTGCCACTTCATAATCCTGCTGCTTAAGAGATTCACATGCTTGTTCACATGACTTCTCTGGTCTTCTGTCTGCCATGACTCAGGGACAGAAATCCTAGAGTGGGGGCAGAGGGGATGATAAAATGTTGGTTAGCTGTATAATGGCAGTGACAACTTGCCAACCAACTTCCATTCCCATCTCAAGGTGTTGTATCACATCCCCTTCGTTTTATGCCATTCGCATTTCCTATCCCAGTCTTCCTCACTAACTAACGTCTTCCCAGTCTCTTCTCCATCGCTCCCAGCTCTCGGTTTTGATTCTAATTCAAGAAGTTATTAAGCCCGTGACTGATTTTAAGAATATAAGTAGTGGCTTCAAATTTTAAAGTCAGCATGGATTTAAGCACTTTGTAACATAGAGGCTTTTGGGCCTTCATTGGCAGCATGATCTTTGCTTTGGAAGTAATACAACTCATCCACCAACTGCTCTTTCTGCGAGCCTGCAGCCATGTCCTCCAAGACACCTTTCTCTCCAAAGCACTCCTCACCTACGCTCAGGGGAGGGAGCTGCTCTCTCCGGCTGGGTGAAGCACGATGGGGATGGACAAGGATGAATGAGAAAGAACAGGAGGTCAACAGGAAACCGCTTCTCTTCCTTCAGTTGGTTTATTTCCATTTACGCCTGAGAAAGCCTAGATAGCCCTGCCACACCAACACCTTTACGCAGAACTTCTTAGATAATTTTAAAGTAAATATTTTTAGGGGAAAAAAATTGAAACAGTTGTGATAAAAATCTGTATACAAGACAGACAGCATTATCTGCCAATAAACTGAGACAAATGGTTATCCACAATCTAAACCACCAGCAGAAAAGCAAAGCACTTCTACAATCCCTGTCTACATTCTCCCTTTGTTGACATAATATTTAAATACATGATACATATTCCTAGAGACACTGTACTTTAAAGCTGACTTCACAAAAATGTGTTCTGATAACCAAAAGAGGAAAAAATATGAGTTCTTATTTTCATTTTTAGCAAGCAGCAGACTACCAATATTTGTGATTATATATCAACTATCATGATTGTCTCAAATAACTATCTTCAGCCCACTTTAAAAATTCACTGCTAAAACCTTCCTTTATACTTGATAATTTTAGGGTTTTAACCAAACTAAGGTAAAGTAACTTCAAGAAGTTAATCTGAAGGTCAAATAAATGCATTTTCCTTATATGAAAAATAATTCACTATCCCACTTTTCTCATTACCACATGCCTAAGCCAATATACAGTAGAAATGTAAACAAGACTTTTCATATATTATATGACATAGTGTTCTATGTGTTCTCTTCCATTCTTAAAATTTGCTTTTCAGTATCAATATAGAAATGTAAAGCAATATTGTTTTTTCCAGACAATTTTGACTTAAACCACCTTCCCTTTTACAACATTTATATAAAAATTTCTTATGTACAACAATATATCTTCCCAAAAATGAAGGAATGCAAGCATGAATAAATTTGCAGTTATCCTGATACAAATCTGTGACATATGCCTGTCTCTTAATAATGACCTTGCAACATATTACCTCATTCATCCAGATATTTCTCTTTCTGCTAAAAATAAGTCCCCATTTTCAATCAGAATAGGAAGAGGCAAGTAGGTTTTGTATTTCCATACATAGGAGTCAATTCATTCATGGAGTTACTCCATTAACATTAAAAACACTTAAGCACATATTTTCAATTATATAAATGTTAGGTATTCTTAAGCTGTTTATGCAAGGATCCTTTCTAGATACAACTAAAAATTACACTGATTTCCATTTCACTAACATTTTAGGCCACAGTGAGTTTTACAAATCTAGGATTTGCTTCAATAGTAATACAACAGTTTATTGATGTTTTTCTCATGTACATTCTGTTTTCCTCCTAAGGGACTGAAAAGAGAGGATTTCATGAACTCTGCTGTACTTTTGATTTCTTCACTTCCTGGCTGACATATAACCAAAATTCCTTTGACCAAAACTCTCAGCAGAGCTTCTGTGTGTTTATTCCCGAAGAACTGTTTATACACAGATCCTATCCTAACTGACCTGGCCAGCATAACTGACAGGCATTTGAAAGCTGCGTTATCCAGCCCTTTGTCTCCAACATGGCACCATGTAAAAGAAAAACATTTTTATTTAACAGCTGTCTTATGCTTTACCAGCTGTCTTTTAATAACTATTGGAACTAGTCTGTTTGAGGAGAAGCCGGGTCTTACACACCCAGCAGTGGTCTACTGTCCTGCAAAGGCCACACAATTTCTTTGGGTCAACTTGGAGACTGAAGAGAGCACTTCAGAGGACGTAAGCAACTGACCCTAAGCAATAACCTGCGGATTAAGTTTAGTGGAGCTAAGAGAAGTCAGGACCAGGCTGTTTGGGTAACTGGGCTAAACTGAGTCACACTATCAGTATTTCAGAGTGTAATTAAAAAAACCTCTGAAGTCACAGTGCACGGGACACAGTGCTACATAAGGAGCTGCTGCAGTGTAATTTGTTTTTTTAAAAAAATCTAATCGTAACACCAGTATGTGGACAATATATGGAAAATGATCCATTCAGGCTCTCAGATTTCATTTCAGTTCCATTTATATGCATGCATGCAGACACAGACACACACACTTACTGGGTATTTGCACTATCTACTACTAGTTTGCACCAGACTCCAATCCAGGTGCTCCAACTGTTCCTTGGAGGCACTCAGCAATTCCTGCTGACTCTTTAAAAACCTGTGCTCCTAGTTTTGGTCCCCTGAGCTGTGCCTAAATTAGCAATTGAGGCTAGATTATGTGAATGGGAATTACAACCATGCTTTCTTAAAATCCAATCTATTGTCATACCTGACGTACTCATGTTTAAAATTATTTCAGAACAGTTCATATTTTAACAGCCAAGGAATGGAGACACTTGTCAAAGGAAATTTATTTTGAGTTCTAAAAATGTTTATTTTCAAAAATTTGAAAAGTAAAACTGGAATTTCTACATTCACGCCAAGAGCAGAAATTATTACAGATTAGAACTGAAAGCTAAAGTGTTACAAGGTCTGTGCTATATTCCCAACTCTCTTTGCAAAACTGAGCAAATTACTTATGCACTTCACTTTTTCTATCTGTAAAACTGAAATTAAAATACTAAGCATGTAACAGACAAATGTCAGGATTATTCATTTGCTCAAAATGTCCTGGAGAACCACATGCCAGTAGAGTTCTAAATTCAAATTTGAGTAACAATTTATTCTAATAGCAAAGTTTAATACATCTTCAAAATTTTGAAGAAACAGTAAACAGGCATATTCCCACTATCTAAAGTTACACATCTAAAATAGGTGGACCTTCCTTAGAAATACAGGCACAATGTCTTATCAGCAGAGCCTTTATTATCAGGGGTCAACTCAAAGCATTTCTTAGCTTTGAATCATCTCACAGCAGCACCACTGCCTACAGAAAGGCTCCCGATTTATACTCTCAAGTAAAATATTTAAACTCGGTGCCTGTGAATTCCACCTGATATGACAGTAAGCATCACGTTGACTAGAGCACAGACAGAAGTTTACACAACTCCTCCTCACAGGCTAATCCAGAAATCTAACCCTGGCATTATACTTCGTACCTCCAAAAACCTCCTGCCTTTAAGCAGAAAACTTACTGATCTTACATTTCTTTGAAGGCCACGTTGTGCTCAGCTTCGCTTCCACAAAGTATCATTTAAAAGATCTGGTTAGTTCCAACTAGTGTAACTTAAACCTTGGTGGTTTTTTTCAGTGAACTGTGAGGGTTGGGTTTTTTTCCCTACAACTAATGATTTCAGGTTCAATATTCCTAATGAGTATTTTGCCTTCTTTCCAAAGGTATTTTGTAAACAAACATGAAAAGAGTAACTAAAATCTAATCTCCAAATAAAACTGCACATTTCCCCTCCAGAACTGCAGAGGTGGCTGGGAAAGGCAGAAGGGACAGTTTGAGGAAGAAGAGTGATAAACAATGTGATCTACATGGTCATTTATTTTCAAGTAAACACTGTTCCTGCTTGGTGCACAGGAGACTTTTGAAGAATTACTCCACAGTCTGATGAGTCCAACTTCAAACTAAAAATCGGTGTAGGAGGAGAGAACATCGTGAACTAAAATTTTAGTGCTTCACAGCAGTTTAACTCATGACTGTGCACTTTCATGCTTCACAGCTTACCAATGTATTTTATGGAACCAAAGGGTCCATACATTAAGATAACAGTAAGTTAAGGCACATGACAGTTCCTAAAAAATTTCAGACAGATGCTTTTTCAATTCACTGTAAAGCATCTAGCCAGATAACTCTTGCTGTACTTCATAAACAAACAGATTAGAGGGCACAATGCTGTTCCTATTAATGTTATTGGCAAAATTCCCAATGTCTGCCAAGACAGAAGGATCAGATCCAAGGTCTCGCATGCCAAGCTGACAAACAGTAGACAAGTCAGTAAATATTTGCATATTTTAAGCAGACATTAACATCTCTTGTAAAGATTTATGCTAAAGCAATGTTGTTCAACTTGCAGTCCTACAGTGAGACTGGTAGGAATTTACTGTCAATTGAATATACTTCAAGAGCCACATCCTGGGATTCGCAAACTGAAGCAAATGAATGAGACCCATTGCCACGGGGAACATGCAGGGGGAAGAGCCTCTCCAGCTGCCTCCCATTACAATCCATAACCCTTCAAACAGTTCTGCTGTGAGAAATAAGCACCCAAATATTCCTTGCCAAACCTATTCAGCTGTGTCCTCCTGTTAAGAGCCCACTGTATTGCAGAAAAGGAGCGGAGAAGAAGGGTTTGCCATTCCATTGCCTATTGCGGTCAAGCTGGCACAGGCTCAGAGAAAGCAGGGCAGGAATTCAACTCATGCTGCCCCTCTCTAAGGTCTCACACATGCAGTGACCACGCTGTGTTTCCTAACCCTTTGTGATTTTTCAGCCCTTCTCGCAAACTGGAAAGACTGGCCACCAAACCGGACAGAAGTTTTAAACATGTAATAAATTAAGGTAATACCTCAAGAAGAGACAGTTGTTTTATCATGACTTCCCAGCAATTCCATTTAAGAGGCAAGAAGAGATCTCCTAGATTTATTTTTGAGAATGGTTGCTCTGTCCTTCTCCAGTAACTTTTGAACTTCAAGTCAATTTGAACTGAATTTCACAGAAGTCTAAAGGGTCCTGAAGATCCTGCAAGTTTTATGAAAAATGTGTAACGAGACAGATAACAGAGACCCAGCTTTTTAAGTCCACCCAGGGAAAGGAGAAGTTATAATTCAGCCTCTTATTGATACCAAGAGGTCAGTTACCCCATCAGTTACTGCTATATGCTGCCATTTACCCAGTGAGAGAGACAGCACTGTACCAAAATATCACTCTTCGGTAAAAGAAAAATCTTATTTATGTTTCTTGCCCATAATGATGAAAGCCATAAACTGCATTCATTAGCTTAACTGCTCAAGGATCCATCCAGTAGTTTCCAGGTTTCACTAAAGCAGAGTTTCCAAACTTTTTAGACTTACAGACACTAGCAATACACATCGCATAGCTTTTTGAAATTTGTTACTGGTAAAATTGAGATTGTAAGCAATTCACATATGAAGGCCTCAAAAATTTGTTGTTTCCATAATACAGAAAAGTAATATTTGGGAAGTCAGAAAGTTGGTATGGACACAATCCCTGTGACTGAAGAGTCTCCTAGTTCCCTCTCACTCAAAATTATCAGGAAAAGACTGACAAGATACTTTAATTTACACAGGTATGGGAAGATCTGGGTTTATTTAATAATCTGGATTAACTACAATACATTGAGGATACTACACCAGAAAAATGTTAGCTACTGTGAACATGCCAATATTACAGTTAAAAATGATGGGTCACTGAAATTCAACTATCAAGACTCTGCAAACAAACTGCATTGTCAGTCCACATACTAAAATAGGGAATAATACATCTATCTACCGTTAAATCATATTATATGGTTGCTCTGGCATCTCTAGCTATCCCATCTTAAGGCATGCTTGCACCTCTAGATAATGTTATATAATTGTTTTTGTAGTACTCCAAAACAGCACTCAAGTACCTTTAGATTAGTAAAATAAAATTAAATATCTATTTATTTTCCTTACCTATAGTGATAAAATAAACTTATCTTTGCCTTGAGACAATAAAGCATTTTATTCAAGCCTCCAGGAAGGAATAAAATACAGCTGCATAAAATACAGAAACCACTTACAGACACACACAGAAAAAATGCACTTTCCTAGTGTCATGACATACACATCATAAATAATCCCACACTCAGAAATCATTTAATAAAATGAGAGTAGATAATGATAGTGCACTATACCAATGTGAAAGACTTAACAGAGAGAGAAAAGGATGGTGCATCTTTCATGCACAGGGTGTAGAAAAGAATTATATGAAAGGTGCTTTTGCGGTTTTTTTTATTTTAAGAAAAATATAATAGCAGAGATCTTATGCACTCATTTATTGCAATTATGACTGAAGTCAGTAATATTAGATATACACAGTCCTCAGAAATGTACTGCACACCTTACAGAACAAATACAAAAGTCTCCACCCTTGAAAGAGGACAATCTAATCAGTTTTCTGAAATAACTGAGTTACTCTGGTTAATGTTGTACAACTCCAAGCAAAATGACCCTACTTTAAATTCCAAAAATGATGTTAAATCTGAAATGGAGCATACAGAATGAGAAAAGCTTATGTCAAGGTTTTACTATATAGCATAACAGCAGCAAGAACTTCTGCTACATGGCCTCTAAGGAACACGATATGCTTTATTTTGGGAAGGGGAAAAAAAGGGAATTAAGAGGTTCATGATGCCCCCTACCATTAAATACTTAGATTATCCTTCCACCTTGACAAACCAAGAGAGCACCATAAATTAGGAGGACAAGTGATCTCTGGCCACATAAATGGAGCCTTGAGTCTGATCCTGTAAACTTAATGTATAGAATAAACACATCCACATTTACTGAAAAAGGAACAAGTGCCTGTGGGTGGATTACCATTCACATAACAGTAGTAACAAAAATTATAGCAGCAATTGAGATTAAATATTTTTTTAAAAATATAGCAGCAATTGAGATTAAGAGCAAATGCCTTCTGCATCTGGATCCTCTGTGTTCTTTAAATCACTTTACATACATCACAGATAGTAACGAGTTAGATTTTATTGCATGCCACTTATGATTTCAGTACAGACACTTTATTAAGTGATTGTTAACAATTTATTACCTTTACCAATCTTTTTTATTTTCATTTTGGAAAATGCAGCAGAAAGGACAATCTATATAGCCATCAGCAGCAACATTTACATGTGGACAAACTGGCTATCTTTGGCTCAAAATCTGAAAGTAAATCATGGCCTCAGCACTTGTAACCACCCCATCCACCAGGTAAGCATCCCCAATACCTTCATCTCCTGCCTTTAAAACGATCCTTTTTCACACAGCTGTCTGAAAACATTATCTTGATGAAACTAAGCAAAATACATGGCAAGTCAAAGCACAACATCTACCTGGCATGTACACGCTTTGTCTGAAAGCCATCCATAACTGACAGACACAAGATTCCTAGTTACACAAAGCAAATATATATATACATATTGCATTCATTAAAATTACAGTACAAATACTAGATAGTAAAGTCCAATACTCAAAGGTTGTTTAATGACAAAAGTATCTGTACAAGCTTATGTTGGCCCTCCTGTGTGTCTGCATTATGATACAGCCTTTAACTGTATTAGTCATATACTACATTTTCCAAGGGCGACCTGGCTGAATGAGCAGGCAGACCAGAAGCTGCTTGCTTAATAGACACCTAGTTACATACTTCAGCATAGGGTCTAGGGCCTTATTTACTGCATGCAACTCAAATCTGGTTCTCAAGATGCATTTTAATGTTTTCAAGAACTTTGCAGTAATGGTCACAAATACTGTGACCAACCACTTCACAAGTATTAAGAAAATATCTTTATCCTTCTGACATTATTCCCATTTTACAAAGAATTAAGACATTAAAACACATCAAAGCCAAAAGTTTCTATAAACTTCTTATATTCAGATTAAGACAACTAAAAGTGATTTTTCCCCATTATGGTCTGCCCTGTACTATACAGCCCTTTATATGATCAAAGCAGAACACCCAGTATCTGCAGAGTGACTTAGGAATATTCAGCATTTCTCTACATCACAAGATGGAAGCGTTGATTAGAAATACAGAAAACGAAGTGTAGCAAAGATAGGGCTTAAGTATGATTTGCCTTTTTTTTTTTTTTTGCTATTCCCTACTCCATTTATTAAACACTTTCTAATTTATGCAAATAGTGAAACTGTATTCCAACAAACAACTGTATTAGCATTATAAAATTATATGTACCTACACAGTAGAGCTTTCCTTCTATTCCTTTCTTTCTAACACTAATATTTTTTCAATCTCAGTTTTCTTGTTCAGCCACCCCCATATCCACATTTATTCTACATACTCTGCAAAAATCTGCATTTTGCACCTTCTGTTTAAATCCAGTTGCTGCTTCCTCCGTGCTGCATGAAGGTAGAGCTGGTAGGAAAGAGGAACTGGCTATTGGCAGTACAGAAGGGGAATTCTCTGTGCTCTCATTTTTGTCCAAAATCACACCAGGGAGGAATGCAGAAGCCCTAGCCTTCAAACTGTATGGAACTCCTGTTTAGCTCAGGCTGAAGTATATTCACTTCAGGGATGATCTTTTAGATTTGTACTAAATGCTAATTTGACCAACGCTCAGCAGATTATTCACAGGCTTGATAACAAGTATATCCTTGGCAGAAACATCATACTATACCACATCTCAACTTTTTACAAAGCAGCGCTATAGGACATTAGATTTTTTTTTCCATTTTATTGTGAACTTAAGAATGTATTTTTTGCCCAATTTTTAGAAAAGACTGAACCGTGTTGGAAGACCCCTTCACTCCCTCCAGCACCCAAAAAGTCACCCTGGGATAGACACCTACCATGAGAAATTTCAACCCAAATAATTAAAATTTGGCAAGTAATAACCAACTGAAATGAGGAGTATGTCATAGTAAGGATCAGGTAACATAATAGTAGGTGGTGCTTCTGCCCCACCTAAAGTTCTTTTGGCTCCTTCATAGAAAATCTTCACGTAAACAATCTTTCATAATAACCAGTTAACAGCAGCAGTTTGTATTCCATATACCTATATGTTCTTACTGCTTTTTGAGAGTAGAGTTTCTCACACTTATCCAAGATGAGGACATTTTAATTGAAATATTGTCCCATGGTTACCATCTTATCCCCATAACAACATCACCAATTACTTACTTTAAAAAAATGCATTAGTAAAGTAATTTAATCTTTGCTTCTCTTAATGAAATTTGCCAGAGAAAAACAAAGGGAAAAATCAGCACTGCACAACCAGCCAGCTCTCCATGGAGCAGCACCAACCTACGAGTCTCAAACTCAAACACACTTTCCAGAAGAATACAGTATTCATATTCCAAAAGCTGTTTTAAACACCATAATTCACAACTTTTAAAACTATAAACTACTTGTGGTAGAACCTGTCTTTTAAACACTTGAATAACAGAACACGGCCTTGTTCCTGAGTGTCTCTGCACATTTCACATTACAATGTTCAGTAATAATTTTGACGAAAAAAGTGAACACCATTAATCTTAAGGACTTACACAGTCATGCAATTACCAATATTCTTCTCCGCTGAGTCATAAGATATTGCCAAAAGTCCTTTTTGAGAAATGTCTGCTGTATGATATATAGGTACATCTGTGTATATGTGACTAAACATCTGTCGCCTAATTTTCAAAATGCCAAGCAAGTACAAAATGAGTGTTCCCAAGGAATGCAAAGGGGAGTCAAAGAAGAATCCCAAGCATCATTTCAACACAAAACACATATCAGGATATTTACAAATGTGTTTCAGAAGTTTAAATGCAACACATGTCACGAAGTTTTCCATGACACTCATTGAATTTGCCACTCATACATACAACAGTCTTCAGAGGGCACTTGACCACAGTTCACTTGCCAAAGCTCACCAATTTAATCAGTCTCGGAGATGGAACCAAATTAGCAGTTCCTAATCTTCAGTCTTGTGTTTAATTTGTGGCTTCCTCTAATACAGCTGTATTTGGATTTCGGCAATAAAAGTATTTTTAAAATTAGGAAATTATTTCTCACAGAATATCCCCTTTTGGAAAACCCCGTGCAAACTCCAAAGCTCAGTGGTTTAATCCAAGTTTTCTCTTCTTAACAGGGATAATGTAGTGATGCGGAAACAGTCGTTCCTCAAATGCCAAACTTTCATTTTCATACAAGAACTTTCTCCACTCTTGACATGTCCCAGTATTGCAAAGCAGCACACCCCTATGACTAGGAGACCTATCTGAAGAACACAGCTTTGATCACCGGCGCAAATGCAGGTGCTATGGGTATATATATCACAGTTTTACAGTTGGATGAGAAAAAAAAGCCCTAAGTTAATTTTCTGTTTGAGATGCAAAACATGAATCACACTTTCAATCCATTCAAGAGGCAAAAGAATGTAAAAGTCTTCATGCTGAATATCAGTTATAGTGCACAGTTCACAAACTGAACACAGAAATAGGCCAGAAAGTTGTGACACAAAACCAGGAAAATTTTCTTTCAGTATACCTCAGTCTTCATTGCAGCATTATAATGAACTTAAATTTATTATAGTAGTGAATAATACTGTGACTGAGTTTTTTGTTACGCATTTATAGAGTGCTTAGTACAAAAGGGTCCTACCATAACAGATTTAATAACACAATCATGCCACCCACAGATACTCCAAACACATCTTTCCCAAAATCATACCTATTATGTAACTGTGTAGGATATTTTTGTGTGCTGTTTTGAAAGTTCAAAGCAATAACTAACCTCCACCACTAAAAATTGCTATCTTTATTGTAAATAACCTTTGAAATTCATTTTTACATGACTGTGCTTCAAATAGTTTGACATAATATACCCAAGCTTGATTTGGGGAGTTGTCTTCTAACTGTATTTTAATGATATTAACCCTTCTGCATCCAGATAATGTTTTTGTAACGTCCCTGTTTCCTCTTCTCAAAATGCACAAACATAATACTACCAACAGGTTCAATTTTTAGACCTCTCCTGAGAATAGAATATGGATTCCCAAGTTCTCCTCGCACAGCAAACCCTACGGGCAACACCGTAACTTGTATCCAAAACACCACAAGTTTCCCAATGGCATTCACGCTACTCATTCCTTTTGAAATGATCATTAGAGATTCAGTCACGTATTTTAAACCCCACTCAAAGAACAGACATCAGCAGGAATGAGTAACGATCCTACTGTGGTTAATGGCATAATTCTGAAAAAACTTCGGAAGAAGAAAAACAGTGTCTAGCCTAGCCAAACAAATATAAACAAAACTACAGCCAAGTAATATCAGTCAGTTCAAACGACAAAACTAATGTCCTGCACCATTCCAAATGTGTGAGTGTCTTAAGATACGGCCAGAGTACAGTTACCTCAAAACAGTTAGCACAAACAACTATAATCAAAAACATCACTTCAATAAAATACCCACAGCACTCGGCTACAATGCTGCCTTAGCACAGATTCAGAACTATGCTAAAAAGACATTTCCCTTAACAACCTCCCTGTGTAGACAATGAGAGAAGCCCAACAAATTCTGGCTCCCGAGATGGCAGAGGAGCAGATGCAAGGCAGCTATCATGGCTGGTCACCAGCGTTAAGGAATCCGGCTAGCTGATGGGGAATTTAGTTGAGAGCAGCGAAGGAACATTACTTGGGAACAGAAGCACACTGCCTGTCCCCATCCCCCCAAATTATCCCAGGATAAAATGAAATTTTCCCTTACAAAAATACAGATTGTCTTACATTAAGTGAGAAGGTATATAAGGAAGAAGCATTATTTTACATGCTGCCAAAACCACTGTGCTTTTCATTTGTGGCATTCTCCATTTATTATGTCCACAAAGATTTGCTACTTTCTTGGTTTGCTGAACCACTAAATATTTTCCAGCAAATTAAACACTCGTGCCGCATTACTAACAACCAAGATTCTCAAAAACAGCTCTTGCTGTGTTATGTTATTTCCCTTTTGCCATAGGGTCTGAAGGGCTCCGAAAGATCTTCTAAGCATATTTAAGCAGTGTAATTTTTAGTGTTTTGATGAATACAGTATTTTTGCTATATATAACTATGAAAAAAAAAACAACTGTGAAATTCACAGACTGAAAGATCATTTCTAAAATAACACTTACCCTAACTACCATAAAACCAGCTCAGACAAATCCACACACTGCTCACATTTCTACCCTTCGCTTCCTGCCACTCCAACATTCAAAATTTCATACCTAACAATTCTACTATTCTTTTGCTTCCAATGGTTAGTCATTACAGCTCTGAGAATCATCAGCCTTTCTACTGCTTACAAACAGGAGAGATCATGAAATGTATTTCCCCAGATCACATATAAGCCAAAGATTAAAAACATCATTCTTCATGCAAGTGGTACTTCCTGAGACTAACAGAAACAAATCGCACAACAGTTTACAGTAACATCTCCAAAACATCTCTTTACAGAAAATCACTTACAAAAACTCTTGCTACCAACTCAGCAGCACTGTGTACCTACTGCTTCTTGGAAAAGCTATATAGTTCAGCGTTGTTAATTCTGAATTACCTTCTTGCGAGTGTTCTAACATCTGACAAAGACTCCATGCCACTTAGAAAATTTGATAGTTTGTACTCATTCAGAAGTAGGATGGGGCCATAGTAACCACTCAAACTTTTTAGTCATGAAATGGAACCTCTCAGTGTAGTAAAATTACATTTAAGAAGGAAGAAGGTTGAAATCCATGATTTCTTATCTGGCTCTCCTGTCATAAGTCTTCAATTTGGTATTTTGGAGGACTCTGAGAAAAGACTGGGTAAATAACCAGCGCATTTCTATTAAATTTATGACAATGAATTTGCATATAAAATTGTAGAGAAATATTTGGATATTATGTTATAGCCACATTAAGTATCCTCTAACTTCAACTAGCAGTGCAATGGAAATGCAACAGAAAAACAAATTCTCACCCATGGGTAATTACAATCTTCCTGCTTAAATTCCTAAGCACTTCTTTTCCGACAGTAATAGTCACTTTTCTGTGTTTCTCAGACATGAGTGATTGCTTCTGGTTGAAGCCTCACGTTGTAAACATTTGTGTGAAGAGAAGATGAAAGCTCAGTAAGCAAGACTGGTTTGGAATAAGGAACTTGAGTTAAATATCAATACCACCATAATAAAATCGCCAGAAGCTGGACTGTTTCTGTAGAGCAGTCTGACCTTGCAGACTCCTAATTTCACTATCTATAAAGTTTAGTTATTTTCTGTGTTGTCGTCGTCGCCCCCCAGGAGAAAACAAGTGTTTACTTCCCCAGACAAAATCTCCAGAAGACCAAGCATTCCTTCATTTTTTTATTCCATATCAATGCTGTGTGCAAACTTTTGAAAAAGCAGTCTCTTTTTTAATGTTATCTTTCTTTTCTTCCTCGCTGAAAAAAGAATGACAATCACAAAAGTCTACCAAAGGGAGTAAGAAATCAAACATATAGAGTATGATGTCTTTAAATGTCTGTCATTGATATACATAAACACAAGTGCTAACTACTGCCAAAGGCCACAGAAGAAACAGCAAGACAAACAAGAACAAAAAAAGGAAGGTCTTGTTTGTTCTGATCATCTAACCCATAATACTTCCATTTAAAGGGGAAAAATGCATATACCATGTAGCAATAATGGGATCTTGCCTTAGGACCTCAACAAAAGAAGTGAGAAATTATTAAACAACTATGATAGGTGAGCAGGAGGGAAGATCAGGAATACAAACTTTGCTATTTTCTTCCCCACAACGAGCCACTAGCAACCTTGCACCAAGAGGAACACTGGGGATCTACTTCCAGGAGGAAGTCTTTAACAATGCTAGGAAAAAAGTAAGGACAGGATTCACATTGACCAGGATCTTGGCCTACTGATCCCCAAGGCAGGGGGAATACCAGCTGTCTAACAACTCTATCCCTAAGCTAGAGCAGAACAACACCATCCTTCCTCCTTGTTCTCCAAGCCAGCTCCCAGGGCTTTCCCTAGTTATTCAGGCTGTACCCAGGGGACAGGATTTAAATTATTACAAAAGACTTTTCTAATTTAGATTTCACTTCTGCTACCAGACCTATCTAGGTACCACTGACCTCAGGAGTGAATGCCAGTGAGGTGAAAGATTCAAGGGCTT